>NC_065586.1:10999277-11329277 GCF_024542745.1 Macaca thibetana thibetana
CGAGCTTCTGTAGTGGGGAGCCTTCTAGTGGAACCAGGAGAAAGCTGTATAGTCCTTTTCAGCCTAGCCTCAAAAGTTGAACAGTGCCACTTCTGCCACATACTGTTGGTGACAAGAGTCCTAAGAGCCAGCCCAGATTCAAGAGGAGAGGATTGGACTCCCACTGTCAGTGGGGATGGCAGGGTCACATTGCAGAAGAGCATGTGGGATGGGAATAATTTCCGGAGCCGTCTTTGAAACACACAGTAGGCCACAGTGGAGGTTGGCAGCTGATGGCAGCAAAGATGACTAATTCAGTTAACACTTGCTGAGTTTGAGGTGCGCATAGGATTTTGAAGGTGAAAAAGACGTAGTAACTGAAGATACAGGAGTTACACACCAGTCGAGAGACGTGGAAGACTTTTAAGAAAGGAGATAAAAGCAAACAAGGTGGCCAGAGATAAGCATAACTGCTGCAGGCATCTCGACATTTAGAAGACCAGGATGAGGAACCCAAGAAAGGGAGGGACAGGCTGAGGAGAATTGGAGCCACAGTGGCTAGATGAATGAAGGGCGTGAAGAAAGGAGTGTCAGTGTATGGTCTTTGAAAGAGATTTCAGTGACTGGTAGAAGCAGAAGCCAGATGGCAAGTGCTTAACGAATAACGAGGTAGAGAGAAGGCAAAAGCCATGAGAAGTATATCCAGAGGAGAAGAAGTCATCCCACCAAAAAGATACATGCCCCCATATGTTCATCACAGCACTGTTCACAATAGCGAAGACATGGAGTCAGCCCAGGTGCCCATCAGCTCAATAGTAGGCCTAGGGAGCACCTTGAACGCTCTGAAGGGAGACAAGGGGTAAAAGAAGTAGCTGTGGAAGACTTAGGAAAAGAGAGAATTTTTGTATATGTGTGTATTTAAAAGAATAAATGGTAGTTTTTTCCTCCCAGAATGAAGGACTTCTTATTTTTGACCTTCAGAAAATATGGAGTACATCCTGTCTGAATCTGGATATGCCTCTTTTACGTATTTCTTTCCCCCCTCCCAATTAATAAAATCAAATGGATTTCTGTTTTCTAGTGTTTAATCATTGGAAAAGGATTTTATAGGTTAGAATACTCAGGCATTTTAACAGACTCACTTGAGAGAACACTGAAAGATTGACTTGTAATTTGGAAATGTACATATTGAAATTATAGTATTATATATAATCTTGAAAAGTTAGAGACAGCCTAAATATCCAACAATAAGAGAATAGGTAAAGATACTATGGTATATCTACATAATAGAATATAGGGATTTAACATTAGAATGATAAGGAAAAAGGCTAATATTTACTGATTATTTTCTATTCTCTAGTGCTGGGCTGGGACAGAAGTGATCTAATGTAATTCCTGAAGAGTTTTAAGAGGGTTAGATCATACTGTCATCAATGTTTAGGTGAAAATTGATACCTAAGTTAAAAATCATATGTGCATATGTAAACAACTTTTTAATAAAAATACAGGCTAGAAATAACTGACGGTTATATTGGAAGAATAAATCTGTATGTTTTGTTCTGTCACCTAAATGATGTTGTTTTTTAAAAACAGGTAATCATTGTATTGAATATCATACTTTTATAATCCTTAATGTGCTCAAGATCATGTGTAGACTAAAACATCAATTATGAGTTACTTCTGAAATTCCTTTTGAATAGGATGATTTCAAGAAAAAAGACGTAAAGCAGTAAGCCTATGGTATGAATGTTTGATTCTCCTTTTTTGTCTAACCAGCTTCCTAACATAACATGTTAGGGCACAGCTGCTCCTCCCAGTCCTTGACAAACACCACATTCAGGTTTCATCATTTTTCATAAATAGCCATTGAGTCAGCTCAGTAGAAGACATTAAGTGAAATTGCTGGTCTCCCAGGACAGGGGAGATAAGGCTGTTCTCCCTGGGGAACCGTTCAACAAAGGAATGAAAATTTTTGTGAGAAACGTGGCCTCCTTTATAGAAGTTAATCAACCTGTTTGGGGCTTGAGAAAATACTGACCTCCATGCCTAGGACCTAAAAGAGATGAGACCTTGAGTACATGGCACATCCCTTAAAGAAAGTTCACGTGCTTTGCCTTTTCTTTCAATGCCTTTCCTCATTTTTTAAAGACAGGGTAAACTAGACCTGTGAGGAAATACTACATTGCAGTCTTCCTCGGTCAAATGAGAATGTTCTCTGCTGATTGACAGCAATACAAGGAAAGGTTACATCGAAGATGGAGGCGAACCCGAATTTTTTCCCCTACCAGCCTAGTAGCTTCTGAACTCATTTTGTGAAATGAAACTGGGAGAAGAATTTAACTCACAGAAAAATGGGGAAAGGCAAGCAATAAAATTGCCCTGAATGACTAAAAATGAACTCACCACTGTCTAAATCTTCTCCAAGTTAAGAACATGACTCTCAGTCAAATACAGAATGGACAGTTGTCACAGATGTAACTCATTCACGAGGAAACCAGTAAGATGGTAATGTTGGCTTAAAGAGCATTTGCAGAACCTGGTATTTATAGGCGTTTAGAAGAGCAGAATAAAATTTCTCAATTATATATAATGCTATCAATATCTTAGAAAGTCATAAAACCGTAACCATTGGGATGATCATTTCAACTAGACATACATCTAGAATTTAATCTGTAATTTCTGATCCAAGGCCAAATAGCAAAATCAGAGATAGATCCTCCTTCTGAGAGAATGAAATAATCCCTGTACAGGCCTCTGAAGGGCCCCAGTATGACAGTGGAAGGGTACCGTCTACCACTGCCACCTTAGCTTATCCATAGGTGTTACTTATTCTTAACATCACACAATTTTTGCTTTTCCCCGTCAACTTTTAAACACGTTTTAGGAAATATAATACAACTTCCAGCTTCCTTTATTAGAATAATGATGCTGATCAAAACACAAATGAGAGATTGTTTGCGAACACCACTTTAGCCTTGATCTCAGGCCTTGGCCCCCTTATTCCAGGCATTGTAGGGGAGAAAACATTTCTCACCCATTGCAAGGTTCATAGCTCAGACCCTCATAACAAAAGATTAAGAAGAGAGAAGCAGACAGATTTACTTAACGTTATATGGGCTCCTTCAGAAGGAAATGAAGAGCCAAAGAAACAGGGAGAACTGTGTTTCTAACAGTCGTGCAGAAGTATGATTGGAGGAAAGAAGGGTAGATCTCATGGTTTTGAACTAAGGAGACTTAACAAGGCGTGTTTGTTCAAATTCTTCTGTGTTCCTGTTTCTTCAGATATAAGGAGGTTCTTTTGAGGCCAGAAAATTATTTCCAGGTTTTGTGATCGCTTCAGGGAAGAAGGCGAGAGTGGCCCTCTTACCCGTGCCATGTTCACGAATGCCAAGATGCCACAGTTGGGGATAGCGTGGCCTGAACCCCATCAGCATTCTGGACTGATAAATGAACACTCAGTCCATAGCTGAGTGAATCCATCCACCCGCAGGAGCCAGATATCTTACTTTATCACCTCTAAATTTGCAGCCCAACGTTTCTTTGCTCTTCTCTGTTGGGAGATGACTTTCCTGGCGTTTCAGATGCTATCCAGGGCAATTCCGTCCACTACTCCACTGTGTAATAGGCTGTGCGTCTTGATTGGCATCAGTCTTAATTTCTTACTCTGTCAGGCACTTAGCATGCCGATAGATGCAAAGTGATGCGGTTACTTGTAATTGTCTCCCCCAGCTCTTTTTGCATCCACTGTTAGGTTGACTTCTACAGAAGAAGAAGAAGTTCATGCTGCTGTCAATCATTTGTGGGACATTTGGTCTGTTCCCTCTTCAGACAGTGCTTTTCGGGCCACAGTTTGATGTTTGGGAATTAATGTGAAAATTCCAGTGGACTCTTCCCAGGGTTCAGGCTGAGTCTTGAAAGTCCTAACACCCAACATTATCTTAGCTACACCTCAGGGTGTTTCTGTCTTCACAGAGGGTATTGTGAAATTTAAAGTAATAATATTAATTTATTTATGTAAGTAAATCTATGGCATGCAAACTAGGGATGTGGAGAAGGATGGAAAAGAGGAGGAAGAAGAGTAAGAAAGGTGTTACCAAATCAAATCCATAACCCTGTGCATATCCCAGCTCCATCATTTCAGCAAATCACTACCTTCAAGTCATCAAATTGAGTGTCGTAGTAAAACTGTTCCTATATGTCAAGCAAAACTTTAAACAAACTTGATATAATCTACAACTATAAAACAGTTCACCAATTTTGATTCATCAGGGAGCAGTTTTTTTTTTTATTCGCCTTCTTCAGGCCCTTTTTACAACTGAATCAGCCAGTCAAGTCTGTTAACATGGCCTGAATTGTCTATGTAATCGCAGCCTACCACTTATTTTTCAATCTCTGTTTTACAGTTAGAACCCCAGAATGGCTGACTAAGAAGGTCAACCTGTGGTATAATTATGATGGCTTCAGATTGTATCTCTACCACTCAGATGAAATTAACTCTTCTAAGGTTGAGTCAGTGTTTTCCATCATTGTCATGGACAATTAGTAGCCACTTACAATTAGTTACAGTTTGTTTCTGCTAATGGCATTACAGATGAAATCAGACCAACCACAGGACAGTCGACATGAATTCTCAGAGATCGGATGTCCACATGGTACTGGAAGCCATTCCATTTTTCAGGCCAGTTTATAAAGCCGCTTTCTGTGTATTGCAGTGCTTTATTTGCCCTGGTGTTTATTAAACGTGTCTTTGTGGCAAATTAACTTGCTGGCAACCTAGCTGCCTGACCGAATTGAATTGCAGAACATTAACTTTATACTAAGTACACAACAGTGACAAGAACTGTATATTATTTTAGAGACAAAAGAATCTGCTGTTTTTCTAAAATGCCATCATTTGTAAGCATGGCGTTGGAAGAAAAGTTTGTCCAAATGAGCCATGGTTATAGAGGTTCTGGTCACTAGGATATGCAGTCCACTTATGGGCAAAACGCTGCATTGTTTTTCTGAAACTATCTTGTCTGTCTCTTCTTCCTCATTCTTATCACAATGAACTTGGGAATGTTTAGTAAATCAGGTGACTTGAAATGGTTGAATGTTTTCCAACCTTCTCGTACTGAAGTGGTCGACAATAAAACTTCCGTAGCAACCAGCTTTTTCCTGACAACAATTTCTTTGGAAGGGGAAAAAAAAAGCAAAAGGGAAGTGAGAGCCGTGTCTATATGTTAAATACATGTGCTGATTTATTTTTAAAGGTAGAATAGAGTGTTTTAAGCACTCTGGGAAAAAGGCTGCCCATCATGTGTGCATGTCAGAGTGTCTGTCATTTGGTTTCTGAATCTTCACGAGGAAGAGTATGTCCCTGACATACACACTACCTTAGCCATCGGATGAGCACATACGAGACTGCTTGGTGTGGTCCCCTCAGTAGGGGACATTGACGAGAACTCTAGTGCAAAACCTTGAAGGATACACTGTACTTGTTTTAATTGCATATCATTTTCTACGTTAATTAATGTGTCCATTCTGATTTCCCAAAATGGCAAATAATGATGTGTGAAAACAGTATAATTACATTTTGATATTTTTAGTAGAGTAATAACTGGATTCGATTTGCTTTTGATCTTGAAAGTTGTTTATCATTCCTGTCAGTCATTCATCCCTTTTAATTATATTTACGTTCGTTGTCGGTTTTTATTTTTAACGAGGCACCCAGATCAGCACTGGCCTTGATGCGTGGCCCCCGTGATACTTTGGGCAGGAAGTTTACAAAACAAAGTTTCTTCCTGTGATTGTTAGCAAAATGCTTTGAGATTCTCTTTTTCTGAGAGAAGCATGCACATGTAACACACGTCAGCAGGCTACTAAGCAGAGTTTGTGACTTCATTAGAATGAGCATCCTTGCATTTGGGTGGAAGTAGCACAATAGCTGGCGGTTGTGTGCTGCATCATCCCAGAATGTGTCATTTGGGTGGACGTGACTGAGGACCGTGGCAGAGTCGCGTCCGTGACTGTATGTAGCCGTCTCAGTGCCCCCGCATTCGGCATGTTTTCTGCAGTAGCTCATGAGTTTACCTGGAGCTAAGATGAAGCTAAGAGATGTTTTTAAATCCACGACCTGCAGGGGGAGGGCAGCTGAGATTTAACAGGCATGTAAGCTTGCATATCTTTTGCCCACATTTTTAACTCTAACAATGGAGTTGTCACTGGGAAACAGCGTCCCAGCTTGGGAGAAGGCCTATTGCCTTTCAACTTGAAAGAGGTTGTGGTAGAATTTTTGTTTGGCGACCAGAAAAAGAGTCTGATGGAGGCAGGCACGCAGCGCTCCCCACTAGGAGAAGCTGGCGTTGGCATTCATCATCATGACAGGAGACACTTCGAAATGAAATTCTCACAAATTATGAGGCCAACATTTAGAATCAGGAAGAAAGTGATGAAACCACTTGTGAAACTCCCTTGTGAAAAAGGATGCATTTATTTTAGCTGATTTTTAAAGCAAAGCTATCTTTTAAAAAAAACATATCCTTAGAATTTATGGTGTAACATTTTGCCATATTTATTGTACATTATCATGAAAGTATGTCTGGACACCTACTTCGCATCCGTAGGTATTACCAGCTCCTTCTACCTCCTTCAACCTTTGTACTGGCATCTGATTTTGCAAAAACAAACAAGTAACCTCATGTTGACCTGCATTTATTTGAAACGCATTATGCACCAATGCAGAGGAAATGCATTTACTTCTACCTCTGAACAACTAGAGCTTAAGTAATGCATTTCAGGAAGGTAATCTATTAGAACAGCCCTCTTGAGAAGTGCCATGTTATGAATGGATTCTGCATTTAAAATATCCATTTTGTTGCCTCCCTCCTGCTAATTACTTCTTTCTTTGTCTTACCTCTAATTTGCATGACTTGAGCAGAACAGAGGGAATGGAGTCCGCTGTTTCCCCTTCACGAATCCTTACACTTAGCGGCAACTGTAATGTTGACTTAAGCTCGTTTCTGTGGAAGGGAAACTGCATTGCCAAGGACAAGATAATCGCTAATCACTATATCTAACTACAAAGAAGAGTAAATCACTAAAAACAAATTAAGTATCTTAAATAAAAATAGAAAATAAAAGCAATTAAGAATCGAGGAAACCGCTGCAATCTCTCAAGTCTGTTGTGCGGAGCTAACTGAAAGCAGCCTGTGTTGGGATGTGCGGCCAGACTGGGCATGGGCAAAGCTTTTCTCCATGGAACCCCTCTTCAAAGAGTTTGACCAAAATGACAAAACCAAACCAAACAAGAACCTTGGCTTGGAAGCAATTCTGAGTACCTTTTGGTTGTGACTTAGGAAACAACAGGTCGCTCTCTCTGTGTGGCCCTGCGGACCTGCTCACTAGTCCTCTGTCTACTTAGGATGATGGCGGTTATCTTCAAATCACCGGAGCCCCAATTTAAATGAACTGGAAACTCATGAGACTTCTGTACTTGACCTTAATCTGATGAGGTCTGACAGAAGCTTTTTACTAACTCACTCCTCCTCCTCCTCTCCCTCCTTCCTTTATATATTCCTAGTTCCTTATGTCTTTAAATGTGTGCCAGTCTAATGGAAGTTAAAAACAATAGGAAACGAAGAGTTTTTATCACTGATTCAGAAAATGCGGCTGGAAGAGTAGTGCTTTTCCTCACAAAGTTCTCCTGATCAGGTTTCCCCTGGGCAATTTCCAAATCGTTTTTTAGTTAATGCAATTTAGTGATTTATTGTATTTCCCATAAGTATCTCAACAAAAGTAGAACCACTCATCACATTCATTTTCATGTTATGTTTGTAGCAATAATTAAGAAAACAAAGAGAGGAAAGGTTTTTCATTGAACCATTCACATTAAAAACTTTCCTTTAAAAATATTTATATAGTCTTCCCTTTGAGTAGTTAATCATAAAATGTTTCCATTTGCTTTTCAAGCCCTTTGTCCAATCTTGTTATGAAGATTGAAAGGTGAATTTCTGAGTTGGGAGGATTTAGGAGAAGAGATATGCATGAGAGATGGAAACGCGGTCTGGGAAAATGAAATACCCAATGAGAGGACCTTTCGGTGCTATCTCTGCCTTGAGCCACTTGGGTTATAATAAGGTTCTGGTCTACCCTGACTCTGGGACCAGGGAATTGAGTGCTCCAGTATAGTAGTAGGTAGCTGGGCACCATCACTAACTATCTTTGACCTTGTACTTCTGAAAACCAAGTTTTTGTCTCTATTCTTTGTCACCAAGTGTCCTTGTATGGCATATTCTGTTCTTCCCTTCCTGGTTTTGGGATCCTCCTGGGTACCTGAGTTTCTATGGGGTTTTCCTCACACTGTGCTCAGTCTGATAGGGACATCCCCAAAGGGTAGATCTCTCTGGTCAGCCAACCTCTGTCATCGTCGTCTCCCCTGATCAGGGACTTCCCAGTTGGGCTGGAGCTGGGTCTCTCCTCCAGGCCTGGCCTCCGGGGGTTTAACCCATGTAACCACTGACCACATCCCATCTCACACATGGCATCAGGGAGCACTGGATGCTGCCCTGCGGGGACTGTGTTCCAGTCACAGCCAGACTAACAGTGAGCACTCACCACAGGCTGTGAGACCTCATCACCGAACCAGGGCTGTTCCTAGGTACTCACCAGAAAAGCAAATTCAGGATGATGTTGGAAAGAAAGTCACGTGACTAACAAAGGTTGAGCATGTTGTGTGGGTGAAGGATGAGGTGTGTTTCGTATGCCCGTATTTTGGATTGGATGGACTGAGTGAAGAACAGTCTTAGGACGGGGACAAAGAGACTGAGGATTAGGATGTTCTGGGCCGTGAGCAGCGATGGGCACTCGGCAGCTCTCGTCTTGTCTTCCTGTGAAGATTCGGGAGCCAGTGTGTTCTTTCCTCTGGTTCAGCCGAGAGCAATAGACCCTGTCTCCGAGCTGTGGCAAGTAGAGGCAGGTGTCTAATTCTCCCTCCTGCTCAGCTCCATTTGCCCTTAGGTCAGGAGTGTTGACATGAGCTCAAACCCCCATGTACTGCAGAGGGATAACAATTCTTCAGCCTTGAAAAAGGGATCACAGAGGAAGGGGCACTTAGGGAAGCAATAAGGGAAAAAATGGATAAGGAAGAGGACCCAAAAAGAGGTAACAGACACTGAAATCATCACATATTCCTTTAGAAAGCCACAGTGAGCACGCTCTTTTTTTTCCATTTTAGACAAATAATACATGATAAGTATAAATGTGTCATGAGCACACCGTTTTCTCTATAGAAATAACAAAGGCCCTGGATACAATAGAATCTCTGGCCATACTTTTCTGTAAACTGCTGCCACTTTGTCCTGTATCTGTGTGGTTAATTTCTGTGAACTGCTGGACAGCTGATTTGACCGAGGCTTGGCTCTGCACCGGGTGATAATTCTACCTGGGCAGCAGGCCACGCGTGAGAGCAGCTTCCCCGAACCTCTCTCATTCCCTCAGTTTTGGGCACAGTCCAGCAGGAGAATATTTAAAACTGGGTTTGGTTTAAAATGCAGATAACAGACAAGTGCAAATAAGCTTTGCCGTAAATGCACAGATGACTTCAGATAAAAGTTTGGCCAGAGAATGAATTAGGACTGTCATCCTGGGGACCATGAGACAACCCTTCGCCCCACACAGCATCCCATCTTTCAGGACCAGCAAAATACGTGAGTCAGTTGGAAGGAACTATTTGAAAAACCAAGGGATACATGAAATGTGATTTTATGAGGAAATGAATGTACTCTTAGAATACCTTCACCTTTTTTTAATACCAGTGTGTGTTGCATGGGCTGTTCTACTCTTCAGTAAAAGTGATTAATAGCCCCCATCCATCACATTGTACAGTATGGTACATCTGAGTAGCAGAGAGCTTATAAAATATACTTGGCAATAAGTCACAAAAACATTCGTATTTTTTAATAACATTTTTGAAGGAGAAAAATCTGTTTTTCAATAAATTCTGGCATGGTTTCCCTCCAGATTTTATTTCTCATTTAAAATTACCTTGGGCTCGATTTTTTTCTTCTTCTGTTCATTGGCTCTTTACTAGGTCTTTGCCTTAGACAAATATATTTTAGAGATGGATTAAAAAGGAGACTAGCTCCTGAGCGTAGAATTCCAGATTTCCTTCTGTTTCCACTTCTGATGAGTTGCGGCACCATTAACACCAATGTAACTTAATTTCACAGAAATTTTGTAGGTGGTGCTACTCACAATCAGGTAGAATTATTCCTCAACAAATTTCTTTGTTACCCTTACATATTTGGCTTTTCTTTGTGGAATATTTTATTTCTATACATTACTGTGTAAATTGCAGAATCTTTCTTGTAAAGTGGTAGATTGCTACTATTTTTATTGGTAAAACTCTGAATTTATTGTACATTACATAGTTATCCCTATTATTGGAAACTCTTGTTTCCGCATAACAGAAAAAAGCAGCTTAAGCTAGGTGCGGTGGCTCATGCCCGTAATCCCAGCACTTTGGGAGGCTGAGATGGGCAGATCACCTGAGGTCAGGAGTTTGAGATCAGCCTAGCCAACATGACGAAACCCCGTCCCTACTGAAAAATACAAAAAATACCTGGGCGTAGTGGCGGGCTCCTCTAAAATCCCAGTTGCCTAGGAGGCTGAGGCAGAAGAATCGCTTGGACCCAGGAGACGGAGGTTGCAGTGAGCCGAGATGGTGCCACTGCACTCCAGCCTGGGTGACAGAGCAAGATTCTGTCTCAAAATAAATAAATAAATAAATAAATAAATAATAAAGTTTATAATGCATAGTCACCCAAGGCAAACAAGTTGATGCTGTGGAATGTCAGTTAAGGGTGATGCTAATTGTAGAAAATCCTCTTGGCCCTTTTCCATTCCTAGGAAGTCCACATACTTTTTTTTTTAATTTTTAGATTTTTACTCCAGTAGTTTTTGGGGTACAGGTTGTTTTGGTTACTTGGATAAGTCCTTAACATACGTTATTCATAAGTGAAGGACACCTTCATTCAGGACCACATGTGAGTTCCTAATAAATATGAATGGATTATACCCTCTAGGAAATGAAAAGGGAACTTTTAGAAGTCCGTGCAATTCATTCGTATATTGGAAAGAAAAGATAATACTCAACCCATCTGGCACACTTCATACCACTTCCCACCATTCAAACATTAAGTCCATGAATGAAATAATGTGCAGGGTTTTTCCTATCCACAAAGAGTTCCCATAGCATTTTATAATATGAGGTGTTTTTAAAGCACAGAAAAATGTTTAACATTGCAAACCCAATGAACAGGTACCTTGGAGGTAAGAAAAGCAAAGTAACTCTCTTTCCGTGTTTGTTGTTAAGGGAGGTCTCACATACCAGCTGTCTGGTTTTCTTCTCTTACTTCCGTGAATTGGAAGGTTTCATTCAGTGAAACAAAATCCACAGGTGTTTATTCCACTAAACACCTTTGAGGCTATCTAGTTAGATTTTGAGACGACTGTTTCTAAAATATTTTGTTTCTGAATCCTGTTTCTGTTATTGGGTGTTTGAGAGAGATTTAGAAGAAAAATCAATAGGATATCGTGATGGATTGGATATGGAGGGTGAGAGATGATGGTATAAATGATGACTCTTGGATTTCTTACTGGTGTACTTGAATGAATGGTGGTGGCAAAGGGCTAGTTGCTGAAAGGGAATCAGGTTTGGAGGAAATGATCAGCAACATTAGGCTTCAGATATGTGGAGTGAGTTACAATACTTCTGAGACATCCAAATGGAAGTATCGAATAGAAAACAGGACGGACAGATCCCTAAGTCATAAGAAAGGTCTTGGTTGGACATGGAAATTGTGACCGTATATAGGTGTAATTTCAGGCATGGGTGTGAATGAGATTGCGTAGCAATTCTTGAGCTGGGTAGAGGAAGATGAGACTGTGAAGAGGTTAGAGAGGAATAGCTCTCAGGACATAGAGCACCAGGAGAGTGTTAATGTCAAAGAACCCAAGACATGAGAGGGTTTCGAGGTCAGAGAAGTTGACAGCCTGGGTAATACCATAAATGACTTTGTCCACTAATTCAGGTGCAGTCAGGTGTTGGCAACATCATGATCTAAAACTACTTTGTAGAAAATTGACTGTGCTTTCTACACACAAGGATCCACCCTTACTAACTGGCTGACTGGTAGGTTTTTACCACTGTAGCACAATGGAAACACTTGTAACCTCTGCATACCAAGCATCATTTCTCCCTTGCCTGGAATAATTTTCCTTTAATATCATCCTGTGGGAAATGTATCCAGTTTACTGCTCCATTCTTTGTATCTTATATGGAATTATAATGATCTGCACTTTTGTTGACAATTTCGATAATGACAGGAAAAATATCATTATTGCTGAGGTATCCTGGTTTAAAGCAATTTCCTGGGAGAAAGCATCAAACTCCCATAATAAAGTTATAGTCCAAATTGTAAAAATGTGTTTTTAAGGGTTTTTTTTTCTTTCCTATAGAAGCATCATGGGCCTTTACTGAACTAATTAGCATGGTAGAGCTCTTGATAAGCCATTGTGGTTGACCAGTATAATAGTGTCCCTGTCAATTTTACTTAGCACATTGACAGGTGCACAGTTTCTGAATTTGACACTCTTAGACCAGACTGTAATGCAGTGAAATCCATTACCTAAGCAAAAATAAGTTCATAGAAGTAGCAGTAGCTTTTACTTAAGCCTTCCTTCCAGTCCATGGCAAAAATAGGACTTCAGTGGATTTCAAGATACTTGCCTGACTGTGCCAATTCTAAAGTAATCAATTAAAAGAAAAAGGCATTAGCTAGTTCTTCTTTGTGTAAGAAACAAATTTAAACATCTAAGCAATTCTCAGTTCATAAGGTAACTTTACTTTTCCTGTATAAACAGTTTCTGCTATAGCTGAAGATAGAACAAATGCATATGCTATTGATTCTTTTAGCAAGTTATGTGTCTCCAAAATTGGACTTCTCTTCAGGCATCGCAAGCAGACCATTGTCTGTAGCTTCCGTGGAGATGTATGTGATTTGTCCTTGAAACTCGGGACCCTGTTCTCCCACTACCAAGTTCAGCCATGCTGGTGGCTTCGGACAGCATCCTTAGGACTCTTGACTTTTACATCCTTATCTCAAGCCCTACTTTTTTCTTGAATGCCAGTAATTTTGGATTGGAAATCTCCTCCTAGGCAACCAAATTCAATGTAAAATAGAACTCATTTCTCCCTTTAAGTAATTTTGTTTCTCCATGGAAGTCTTATAAAACCCACCCAAGCATGCCTCGGAATCATGCCTCACTCCTTTTCCTCTCTCCCTGCAGCTCGTGAAACCTCAGCCCTGTCAGTTTTTTCTTCCTCAGTTTAAAAATTTTCCCTTCTCTTCATCGTTTATGGACAGACCACCTCTCCCTTGCACAGTTGGAACAACCTCTTCAGCCACCACCTACCTCTACACAAAAGTTACTGTTGTTTGTAAAACCCGAGTCTCATCGTGTTACTCCCTATTCAGAATTCTCCAGTGCCTCTCTTTTGCCTAACGGGTGATGCATCAACTTCTCAGCAAGTGCTAAGAGTGCCCCACAATGTGGTTGCCATCTGCCTTTTCCAACCTCTTGTTGAGTGATTCCTGTACACTGTTCACCCCAGCTAGTCACCCATTTATCAGTATTTGAAAAAAATCCACACTTTGCCACAGCCAACCCCACACCATGCTTACATCTCTCAAGATTCAACCTGAAAGAGCTTCTTTTCATCATTCAAGATTCAACTCAGGTGTAATTTTTGCCCTGATGCTTTCTTGTATATTATGGATTTTTCTTTTTTGCTTTTTTTTATTCCCATAACGTTATAGAAGCTTATATTTTCATTTACATTTTTATTAACATTTTACAAGAGGCTGCATGGCCTAGTGCTCTTTTTAAAAAGCATAGGCTTCTGAATCCAATAAACCTGTGTTTGTAGCCTGATTTTTTTTTTTTCACTGTGAACTATGAAACCAAGTTACTTGACTTCTCTGAACCTCAATTTTCTCATATGTAAAGGGAGGAATTGGAATAGTACCTTTCTCAAAGGGTTGTCATGATTATCTGAGATAAACCACACGCAACTCTCGACACATTCAATTAAACATTGTGCCTGGCTCATGTTTGATTTATTGTTGCATGGGTGGTATTGGTTATATTTGTCTTTCCCTCAAGATTGAGTTCTGATTACTGGTTCCTTGTAGAAGCCCAGTAAATACTGAAAAAATAGCTAACAAGTGGGTGAATTCATATATAGATGTAGTTAGGTAGCCCAAAAGATTAAAGTAAAAACTCTTCTGAGACATGATACTGTTATTGGGATGGGAAGGCTAAAATTATGCATATTTTACAATTTGGAAGAGTAGAATTTACTGACTCCTAAATTTACCCTTTCTTGAAATGGGAGAAATGTAGGTAATAATTTTATGGTCAGTTGTTCTGTTTTTATTCAGCAAAGCATGAAAACTATTCATTTTAACGAAATAGACTGACACTACCCTTTTGCTCGTAGTATTTGGTCTCCAGCATTAATCTGATTATCACTGATATTGACTGCTGTTCCTATCAAACCATGTTTAATATACCACAAATTATGTCAAATTATACAAGTCTATATATATTTGGAGGAAGGTAATTTTTTCTTTTTTTCTTTTTTTTTTTTTTGGAGATGGAGTCTCACTTTTAGCCCAGGCTGGAGTGCCTTGGCGCAATCTTGGCTCACTGCAAGCTCCACCTCCCGGGTTCACGCCATTCTTCTGCCTCAGCCTCCTGGAGTAGCTGGGACTACAGGCGCCCGCCACCACACCCGGCTAATTTTTGTATTTTTAGTAGAGATGGGGTTTCACTGTGTTAGACAGGATGGTCTCGATCTCCTAACCTCGTGATCCACCCGCCTTGGCTTCCCAAAGTGCTGGGGTTACAGGCGTGAGCCATTGTGCCTGGCCGGAGGAAGGTGATTTTTAAAGAATGTTAGCCAGATTTATTTACTTGCATTCTGATTTATTTACTTGCATTTTTTATGTGCTAGAATCTATTATAATCGTCTGTCAGGTGATCAAACTCTATAATGAGATTTTAAAAATATGAGTTTCAACTTCCAGCAAATAACATACAAAATACTCTGATGAAATTGACTTTACGAACCTAAGTATTTCCCAGGGTTACTGGGCCATAAAAAATACCCTTGAGCCAACCACGGTGGCTTACACCTATGATCCTAACACTTTGGAAGGCCAAGGCAAGAGGATCGCATGAGGCCAGGAGCTCAAGACCAGCCTGGGTAATAGCTTGTCCCTACAAAAAAAACACAAAAATGAGCCAGGTGTGTGGTATGTGCCTATAGACCCAGCTACCAGGGAGGCTGAGGTGGGAGGATGGATTGAGCCCGGGAGGTTGAGACTGCACTAAGACGTGATCGTGCCACTGCAATCCAGCCTAGGTGACAGGCTGAGACCCTGTCTCCAAAAAAACAAAATACTCTTGAACTAAGAAAAATGTTCACTAAATGCACTGAAGTAAAACATTATTGAAAGCAAGATACAATTCATTTTCTAATAATACTCTTTGGAGTTGATAAGAATAGGAATCATCTGGGAAAACAAGGGCATGTTCAGAGACTCGGCATCAATGCGTATAGGTAGTACATAGTTTGGCTCCATATAGCATGTGGCAGGCAGAGGGTGACCTCATGAGTGTGAAAAGTGAGCTGCAGGAGCAGCTCCCAATTACAGTTGTGTAATCACCTTCTCTGAAGCTGGTCCACTGTCATAGAATGAAAACCCTGGTTCAGCTGCGACGTAGTTTTGGCCAAGCATCTTTTTTTCCCAACCCTGTGACTTCCTGATTAGCAAAACTGAAACAGTGATTCAAAACATACCAGTTGGGTTATCCGATGGGAAATAAAACTTTAAGTCCAGATTAAACAGAATATCTCCTGATTTTTCACTAAGCGAAAAAACAAATATAGTAGTGGTTTTTTACCACCTGCAGTCCTGATTGAAAGTAATGATTCTGGAGCCAGCCTGGCTGGGTTGGAATCTACCTCACTTCCTGGTTCTGTGGTTTTGAATTCATCAGTTTGCTTTCTGTGCTTCAAATTCATCAGTTTGTTTAGTTTCCTCATCCGTAAAATGGAATAATTAAGTTACCTATCCCAAAGTGGTGTTATGGAGACTAAGGGAGGTTTTGTTTGTAAAATCATAGAACAGATCCCGGAGCAGAATAAGACATACCCACTGCTCTTGCTCTTACCCTTCCAGAAGAGTTGGCCATGACTTGATCATCTCCAAGGCAATGGTGACTCCTGGATGTGTCTGCAGCCCCTGCCTTTTGTGACATCATTTGAATTTTCCAGTTGCCCACTAGAGGTGGTCACTGGGTTTTCATTTGGGGTTGCGTATACCTAACCTAATTCCTTCTCTGATTCCCCCAGCTCACTGTAAATGTTCTCCCCATCTCGTGTTCTCTTAGCCAGGTCATTCTGCAGCTTTCTGCTCTGGCACCCTGGCTGCTCCTCAGACACCTTCAGACATCTCTGCTCTGGGATCCTCCCTGTGCTTTTCCCCACTGCATGTCCACAGAGCTTGGAGGCTCCCCCGCCTGATGGAGATTCTGCTCCAGTATCCACTACTGCCCAGTCACACTCCACCTCATACTCTTCTTTAGATTTCTTCATAGCACTTATCTGCCTGTATATAGTGTGTGGTTCACTTACAGATTCTTTGTAATGAGAACAAAAAATCAAAGCTATGCAAGTATTTACTTGGCTCTTTTGATAGAATGTGGTTACTGGGTGCCAGGGCTTCATATTGCAGAGAAATGATGAAGAGTTTGTATCGTTCCCACACGGACTTGTTATCAGCTATACCTTGATCATTTTTCGAAGGTATTACGCACTTTACAGACAAGCTTAAGCCAGAAAACATCCAAACCCAGAACTTGCTCATCTTGGCACTTTTATTATATTTATTTATTTATTTTTGCGATGGAGTCTCGCTCTGTCACCTAGGCTGAACAGTGCAGTGGCATGATCTCTACTCACTGCAGCCTCTGCCTCCGGGGTTCAAGCCATTCTCCTGCCTCGGTCTCCCAGGTACCTGGGATTACAGGCATGCACCACCACACCCAGCTTATTCTTGTATTTTTAGTAGAGACAAGGTTTTGCCATGTTGGCCAGGCTGGTCTCAAACTCCTGACCTCAAGTGGTCTGCCCGCCTCAGCCTCCCATAGTGCTGGGATTATCAGTGTGAGCCACTGCGCCCAGCCCATCTTGGCACTTTTAATATTAGCCTTGAAACGGGAACAATATGTTCATTTCTGTAGAACTACGAAATGGGGACAAGGACCCAGCACCCTCCAGGGTGGAATTCCCTGAGCATTTGAAGGAGATATTTTAAGCAAGGATGGAAAATTAACATAAAGAGAACAATGAATACTCCATGGAGTAAACAGTCATCACTTGGACTTGTGGCCTTTATGGAAGGAGCTAACACCCGAGGATGAAATGGGCATTGCAGTTGTGGTTCTGTTTACACACACAGCATGGGATTTTGAGCGGTGTAGTCCTTGGGGACAGTGATGCTTCAGTGTGCAGGCTGCTTCTCAGCTCAGGCTTACTGTCTAAACCTCCCTACAGAAAGGCTGTCGGGGCACCTCCTGTGCCTGCAGAGGAGGGCTCCAAGGCTTCCCTTCCCTGCCTCGTTATCCCCTGCCAGCACCCAGCAGATTGCAGAGGGAGCCCAGCCCTTCCAGACCTCCCACTTGAACTGGGCTTATGGCTGATGTTAAAACAAAAACAAAGAAAGAAAACTTAACGTGATTTGTACTCAGGGAGCTGTGTGGATACCGGTTTCCTCAGCGGCACAGGAGGCTGCCTAGCTAGCTGTCCCTACCCAGCAATGAGTGTTTGGCGGCAGGAGCAAGGTGGCCAACTCAGGTGTCCCTGAGGCCTGGTGAGCAGTGCTGGTTTTGGGGAGAGGACTTGGGGGGCTGTGGCAAACCTGCCGCACCTGCCTCTCCTAGCGGGGCAGCTCCAGGCTAAACTGGCATGTGGGCCCCGAATTGTTTGGTTTTCCCAGAGAAGTGGATTCCAGGGGTGTGTGTGTGTTGATATGGACACCACACACTTGTGAGCTTCTGGGAAGGAATCCTATCATCCACCAATAGCCACCTCCATGTTTTGGAGTGCAGTCTGTAGAGTCTGGCCGCTTAGGTGCTACCCTTCAGAAGACTGGAGGAATGCAGCATTGTCCACAGGATGATTAGTTGTAGTTTGAATTCACACTTATGCAGTCCCAAGTATTTGACAAATACTTGGTGATTGAATACCATGCTATATTTTAATCAAACGTATTTCTAGAAGTTAAGATATCTCACTTCAATTTTAAAGTCTTGTACTCTAATGTTTGGCTTCTGAACCCTTAATCCAGTCCACGTGTCACTTCTGAAAAGAAGCAGTGAAGCCAGGTCTCCCCTTCTTCTTTCTCTCATTCCTGGATCCTTTCTCTCATTCCCCTTTCCTCTTCATCTCATTCTTCCTTCCCCCTTTCCTCTTCCCCGTCCTCCCTCCTCTTCCCTCTACTTCTCCCCATCCCTTCTCTCCTCCCTTCTCCCATTCTCTTTGCTTCCTGTGCCCCATCCCCTCTCCTTGCCCTTCTTTCATCACCTCCCCACTTCTCTCCCTCCCCCCTCCCTTCTTCCCCTCCCGTTCCCCACTTCCCCCTTCCCTCTCCCCCCTTCCCTCTCCCCCTTCCCTCTCCCCCTCCCATCTCCTCCCTTCCCTCTCCCCTCCCCCTCCTTCCCCCCCCCCCTCCCCCCTTCCCCCTCCCTCTATCCCTCCTCCCCCCCCCTCCCCCCCCCTCCTCCCCCCCCCCCCCCCCCCCCCCCCCCCCCCCCCCCCCCCCCCCCCTCCCCCCCCCCCCCCCCCCTCCCCTCCCCCTCCCCCCCCTCCCCCCCCCCCCCCCCCCTCTCCCCCCCCCCCCCCCCTCCCTCCCCCCCACCCCCCCCCCCTCCCCCCCCACCCCCCCCCTCCTCCCTCCCTCTCCCCCCCCCCCCCCTCCCTCCCCCCCCCCCCCCCCCCCTCCTCCCCCCCCCCCCCCCCCCCCCCCCCCCCCCCCCCCCCCCCCCCCCCCTCCCCCCCCCCCCCCTCCCCCCCCCCCCCCCCCCTGTTTCCGTCCCCCCCCCCCCCCCCCCCCCCCCCCCCCCCCTCCCCCCTCCCCCCCCCCCCCCCCCCCTCCCCCCCTCCCCCCCCCCCCTCCCCCCCCCCCCCTCCCCCCCCCCCCCCCCCCCCCTCCCCCCCCCCCCCCCTCCCCCTCCCCCCCCCCCCCCCCCCCCCCTCTCCCCCTCTCCCCCTCCCCCCCCCCCCCCCCCCCCCCCTCCCCCTCCCCCCCCTCCCCCCCCCCCCCTTTCCCCCCTTTCCCCCTTCCCCCCCCCCCCCCCCCTCTCCCCTCTCCCCCCCTCCCCCTCTCCCCCTCTCCCCCCCTTCTTCCCCTCTCCCCCCTCCCCCGTGTCCCCCTCCCCCCCCCTCCCCCCCGTCTCCCCCCTCCCCCCTCTTCCCCCTCCCCCCCCCCCCCCCCCCCGTCTTCCCCTCTCCCCCTCTCCCCGTGTCCCCCCTCCCCCTCCCCCCGTCCTCCCCCTCTCCCCCTCCCCCTCCCCCCTCTTCCCCTCTCCCCCTCTCCCCCCCCTCCCCCCTCTCCCCGTCTCCCCCTCCCCCTCCCCGTCTCCCCCCCCCTCCCCCCCTCCCCTCCCCCTCCCCCCCCGTCTCCCCGTCCCCCCCCTCTCCCTGTCTCCCCCCTCTCCCCGTCTTCCCCCCCCTCTCCCCCTCTCCCCCTCTCCCCCTCTCCCCCCGTCTCCCCCCTCTCCCCGTCTCCCCCCTCCCCCTCTCCCCCCGTCTCCCTCTCCCCGTCTCCCCCTCTCCCTGTCTCCCCCTCTCTCCCCGTCTCCCCCTCTCCCCACTCCCTCCCTTTCCCCGCTCCTTCCTGCCTCCTGCAGATGTGCAGTGCTGATTGGCAGAATTCTCCCCCTCAGTCCATGCGGGGATGCTCATTTTGTTTTCCCCACAGCCCGTGCTCCCTGCTCATTCCCTTCACAGGTTACCATTAGCGTGTGTCAACCCTTGGTTTAGGTGTGTATGTATCCTGGAAAATTAGATACTCGCATGAATTAGTTTTATAACCTACATGAATGGGATTGTAGATTCTGGTTCACTGTTTGATTTTTTTTTTATTTTTTCGGCCTATACTGTCTTCAGAACTGCCTGTGTTGCTAGGTGTGCATCTTACTCCTTGCTTCTGACTGCTGCGTGGGTCCTATAACATAGATCACCCACATGTTACATCTTCCTTCCCCTGGTAATAGCACCCTCAGCTGCCTCCCAGTCCCAGATACTTCCCATAGTGCTGCAGTGAACTCACATATCCCCTTAGGGCTTGGCAGGAGGGTTTGTCTGGTTCTGTTCTCAGGCCGCAGGGCACAAGCACACTTAACTTCACCAAGTGTGGGAGATCCTTTCTGGGATGACTGGACCCATTCATACTCCCAGGAGCTGTGAATGAAGTTTCCTATTTCCCCACGTCTCCACTTGGTGTTGACTTTCTCATTCTAATCTGATAGCTGTATCATTGCCATTTTCATTTACATTTCTCTGATTACTGGTTAGATTGAGCTTTTCTTTATAAACTTCTTAGCCCTTTGGATTCCTTTCCCTTTTCTCAATTACCTGTTCATATCGCACATTTTTCTATTGGGTTTCTTGTCTTTTTTGTTGATCTCTCCTATAGTCTGGTTATTAATCCTCTGTTCACTTTTAGATGTGGCACACATCTTCCAATTTTGTCTACTCTGTCCTTTGTAGGTGGCTCTGTCAGTGTGTACTCCTTGATGACTTAAATCATGTTTAAGAAATTATTCCTCATCCCAAGCCATCACGGATATTTTCTCCAGCAGTTAATTCTGTTAGCTGCGTAGGTATACCTCATATGTAAACGTTTACAGCCCTCAGAAGGGAAGGATTTTTGTGTTTCTGTTGTTGCTTTTGTGGCAATAAGTTACGGATCCAGCATTTTCTCTCAATAGTAAGCTGGTTTTTATGGTACCATATCCTAAGTATTCCGTCTGCTTTCCTCTAATGTGTATTGCTACCTTTATATATTTAACAAATTGGCACATATCCATGAATCTGTTTTAGGACCCTGATTTTGTTTCTGGAATAGCAAACAGACTTGGGCATCATGGGTAAAGGCCTCCAAGAAAGCAGTGATACCAGGACTCACTGGAGCCTCATGTACGTGGTGAATGGACTTGAGTTTCTATCTAGAATTCGAAAGCTGCAAGAAAGAGCCTCTAAATCATGCCTGCCCCATGTTGTCATTTTCACACAAATAGTCTGAAAGTTAAAGAGTCACAGTGCCCATAGCCACATACCAATGACAAAGGACTGTGACCCAGGTTTCCTCCGACACAGCTAGGCGCTCTCTTGAATTCATTGCCCTGGGCTGCCTCTTTCCTTTCCCAGGTTAGAGCAAGTGATTTTTTCAGTCTTTCTACCCCTCACAATCTATTCCTGCCTATGAAAGTTTTGTTAGTTTCTCCTTACTTCTTTTTAACCTTGTTGAGGGAGCAACGCTTGTGCTCTGCAGGCCGGTTATTTAACTCCTGCATGCATATGTTTTAAGTTTTCCCTTCCTTCCTCCCCGCCCCCTGACTTTGTAGCAAAAGGAAATTTATTCACAGCAGTTTAGTCAGTGGTGGGAGTCGAGGCAGGTAAGAGAGCAGTGTGACAGGAGTGGACTCTTGATGATTCGTGTTTTAATCTGTGTCTCAAAAAATGAACCTGGGCTGGGAGCGGTGGCTCATGCTTGTAATCCCAGCACTTTGAGAGGCTGAGGCAGGAGGATGGCTTGAGCTCAGGAGTTTGAGACCAGCTTGGGCAACACAGCAAGACCTCATCGCTACTAAAAATTTTTTTAAATTAGCTGGGCATGGTGGCATGTTCCTGTAGTCCCAGCTACTTTGAGGGGGGGAGGGCAGCTGCTGAGGTGGGAGGATCACTTGAGCCTGAGAGGTCAAGGCTGCAGGGAACCCTGAACGTGCTACTGCACTCCAGCCTGGGCGACAGAGCAAGACCATGTCTTAAAAAAAAATTAACCTGCTTTTTGTTCTTTTCTAGGTACCTTACATCTTTAGATGCATTACCTAGAGTATGTTTTTCTGTGTGAGTATTCATCCCCATCATTGAGTGGAACAGAAAAAATGTGAAACAAATGATGAAGTTTTAGGAAGTCATCCAATGCTTAGTACTTCTTTTCCCATCTCCTACTACCTAAGTCAGGACCAGGCTTCTGCTTATTATTCTGTTTGGTGTACACCGCTAGGTTGACGAAATACATTAACACATGGAGTAGAAACAGAGGGGCTTTAATGGAGATCATGTCCCTAGGCAGAGCGTCAGAGAGGAGAAGAGAGGAGGAGGCCTGAGTGGCATTTTGTTTGCTGTTTGGTGAGTGGGGAGAAGGCAGTGAGACAGCCAGTGTAATGTTGAGAGTGTTCTCCGGGGTCGTTGGCATTCTCAGCAGTGCACCAACAAAGGCCCCTTTCTTCTGGAATTCCAGATTACAGTGTGCCCACGGGAGGCCTCATCCGGGGGCAGTTTCTGCTTGTCAAGGAACTGCAAGCCTGACCTTAACCACCACCTCATTTCATGCCTGAGAGCTTAGAAGCCTAGACCCCACTAACAAGGAGCAAGGCCCTTGGAAATGCAGCACTGCAATGAGCATTTTATTGAGTTCTTTCAAAACTGTGGAAACTACAGAACGTCTCGCAAGGCCCTTTGGGGAGAAGGGTTGTGAGGTTGGAAGATAATCAGCTCAGCCTCTCCCACTCTGAGTACCATTCAGTTAGGATGTACTCTCTACCCTTTTCCATGCTGCTACCTGCCTCTGAAATGGGAGCTGTCATTTAGAAGGGATTTGGAATACTTGGATGAGATAATAATATGTAGCATTTATTAATGGAGTACTTTTTAAATCAGAGGCTCAGAGACTTTTTGGGCTTTCTAATGTGTTAATCTCCATCTTCTTCCCACTAGATGGTTTTACTTATTTTTAAAAACTTCTGTGATTAAGATAGGCAAATCAACCAAACAAAACTGTTGAACAACCTCCCTATTCACTGGGTAGGTCATCTAGTGATATTTTAAAGTAAAGTAGCTTCATAGAGTGGATTCTTTTCCCAGGCCTTTGTTACTGATCAGTGTTTGTCAGATGTAGTTAAAAATGATTCGTAAGAAAAAGCTTAGTTTTTCTTTGATCTGCATTCAATAAAATCTGTCTCATAGACCGAGAAATTTTCTTTCCTCCCAGCATAGCCTGCCAGTTCTAGAGGAAGCCTATTGTCAGTCACAAAGAGGATTTATGTTTCTTTTTTTTTCCTTAATGGGTAACCGTTGTTGGTTATGGATTGAAGAGGGTTCTAAATGCTTGTCTGTCTGGTACAAAGCCAGTCTCTCTTTTCACATAGGCAATGTGCCCTATGTCGTAGAGGTTAGAGATGAAATATGATTGAAATCATGTGGATGCATCTTCCTGTGCTATGTCTGTCCTACAGGCAAAGTGCCCCAAGTTCATGTTGGATGCGCTGAAACTCAGTGTGTTTCCACAGGCAATTTGAGAACAAGTCAATACCTCACACAGTAATACGTCTTAGAGATTTCTCATATAAGCAGTGGAAGTTTGATCTTTTGAATTTGGTTGACTTACAATAATCAAATGTTTGGAGGAGGAGAGAGCTATTCTTTTGACAGTGCGACCTGTGTGCTCAGCCTGATTTTTGTATGGAAAACAGACTGCATATTTGATGGATAACTCAGAGTAACTTTTCAAATCTACTTACTGGCTTATTTCTGGTCTCCAGTTTTGGCTTTTGAGGAGACCTCTTTGATATTTGTACCTTTACGTATACATGGAATAGTACAGCAGAACTTTATCAATGGCCTGTTTCTGTGCAGATCCTGAACTGATGCTCTTGTATGTACCACATTTTACTAGGTACAAATGTCTTTCAAGAAAGTCCTGCTTTATAGGCTCTTGCATATTATACTTCATCTCAGCCTTGGGAATAGTGAGCTTTTTCCTTTCTTTAAGATGTATCTCGGGAGTAGAAAGCACCATCAAGATCACATTTACTAGGACACTTGAAGAATTTGAGATGATGTGTTATGCAGTGCAGGAAAGGGAGTCAGAAACTGCAGGAGTTGGAGAAAGACGAGGACACGTTGACATTCCTAGTGATGGATATGTACACATACACATGGTACGCAAGTATGTGTCACCTCTTATTACACACGCACATTCATGCGAGAGGGACTACAACCGTTGGTCAGGCTCGGAGTGGTGCTTCAGCTTTCCAACTGGTAATGAAAGTGAAGGGTTGATAGCTGGCTGTATCTATCGCTTTTTCATTGCTGTGTTTTCTGGTAGCAAAGGAAGAAGTAGATGTGGTGGATAGCAAAAGATGTCTTGATGTTTATTTAGGAGAAGAAATTCAAGTGGCAATAAAATGTAGACAACGATATATATGGGAAAAGCAATAGTAATGATCAATTTTAATGCAAGGATTTGTGAGATGAGAAGTTGGGGCAGCACAAATGATTTTTAGACAAGGGTATGGCAAGTGCAAACTAATTTATGAAGGGAGCTATCTTTGAAACGGAACCGTGAGTAAACGCAGTGCATTTCCACACGCGTAGCCCATATCCAAAGCTTGTGTCCTGACTTCAGAAACACTTTGTCTTACTACCAGTATTGGGAAAGCCAATGAACAGGGAAACACAGTTTTCAATTACTGAGTGAATCAATATCTTCTTATTTTAAAACATAGATGGCTTTCACTTGCGTTCTAACCTGGAGGTCGCAGTGATTCTTGCCAAGATAATATATAAGCACTTCGTTTTTTATGTTTCCAACAGGAAAATCAAGATTATGTTTTATTCACTGTTAAACTGGCCTTTTTAGGTGTTTTAAATTCACTGAGGATAGCATCATCAGCATCATCATTGCTATTAATGTCATTATTATCACCACTAGATGGTGTATGGGGAATTGGGGGCACCGAATGTTATAGGAGGCATTCTTCTCTATGCTATCACTAATTGGTTGTTAAGGGAATATAGAAACATATCGGAGGGTGGAGGAAAGGGGACGATAAAATGTGATGGACTTTTCTCACTAATTAAAACTATGCTGGAGATATGGTGGTGGAAATATGTCTGGCTGGAGAGAAGGTCTTCTGTGTTTGCCCCTTTAAATATACATGGGATATGAAAGTAGAATTTTATAAATGCCCTGTATCAGAAGCAAGCATTCCTTAAATTGGAGAAAGACCTCTGGTGTTCTGGTGGGGCTAGGTTCTTGAGAATCCCTTATTAAAATACGACAGTCTGCCTAGACCTGGGTTCCCAGCAGGTCTGCCTGTATGGATTTGCATGAGTTGGGGTCCTGGCTGGTCTCCTCTGTGCAGCCAGCCTAGGAACTTAAGAAACAAAAGCAAGGTTCTTGATTTGACAGGTGTCATTATCGAGGACCATCACTTCTTGATTTTTTCTTTCTTCTGTTCATTTTGATAGACTTTAGGGAGTCTCTGCTGTCAGAAAATGTGCTGGCTTCTGGCTTCACATATGATTTGTGTCTAGCTTCCTGTAACTAAAAATATCAGCAGAAGGAATTATAGATGGTTCAATTAAAGTAGTAATTGGGCAAAAACAGCTCATAACAAATCCAATTCTGGGAAACGCTTCTGTGCTTTGATTATTATGTTCCTCCCTATTTCTCCCTCTGCTTACCTTTTTAAAGTTTGATATAATAGCTCATTTTAGGGTTTCCTCGTTCTCATTTGTCTCTCTCATTTTAAAACCTAAGAAAGGGCCTGGTGCTCAACATAGAGTAAAAACAATCAATGAAATGAGTAATGATCAAAAATACTTTAAGAAATGTTTTGAACGTAGAAATAATAATCTCTTAATATGCACAAGCATAATAGGTCAATAGTATTTATGTACAATGCCAGTACAAAACAAATGTGAAGGAGCATTAATGAATGAAACTGGTATAACAGTAAATACATAATATATCAAAGAAAACTTGACAGTTCTGGATGCTGTGTCATGTCTTTTTATAACACCAAATACGGATTTGTCACAAGCCACTTAATGACCCTTTAAAAGTTGCTAATGTTCTTACTTACACTCTCGTCAAGTTGTAAATCAAAAGAGGATTTGAAGTTAAGGCCCATGGTTGGAATTTCAGTGCAGTCAAGTATCTGTTCTCTGTTTGCGGTTGAGTGAGTGGATGATGATGGTGAATTTGAGAAAGAAAGGGTTCTTACTAAGTGATTGTTGCATTGCAATGGGTTGGCCAAGCCCTTTAATTTTTTGACTTGAGAAATTGAAATGTATCCTAACATATTAAACTTCACAAAGATGTTTATACTCTGAAAAGATCAGTGCCTTTTTTTCAACACCCACTACAGAAGATGCGAAAATGTATCACACGATTTTGAGTTCTGATCAGCCAAAACGTCACAATTGTGTTTTCTTTTTTAAAGGTCATCAGTTCAGTAGATAGCTGATTTTCTGTATGTAATTCTGTCCCTTTAGTATCCCCGTTGGCTTCCCAACATGTAGTGTATATACCTTCTGGCACACAGTAGGGCCTCAGTAAACATTTTTGCAAGAATGAATTCAAATTGAATTTGAAGAATAAATACTGGAACAATAAAATTGGCCCCACATGAATGTGTGGGGATCTACTTGTTGCAAATGGTCCAGGATGCAGATTAATATGCAGTACGCACGTGAATATCTGGAAGTCAGCAAGGTACAGTAGTGAGATGTACACCTCTACACAAACTGATTTTTTCAGCTTCATTTGATTGGTAACATTGATTCAAATGTAGTCATAAGACTCACACTAATGGCTCTTTTAAGAGATAAAAAGGAATGTGTGTTTTCACCAGCGTTTTATATCCGGCCCGGCAGCTGCAAAGAACCTGATGCTACAGGCGTTTAACATACTCTCCTTGGATTGTTGAAAAGGGGAAAGGAAGAAGGGGGTCATTAGGAATTCTTGCCCTTTCTTGTGGGGAAAAGAAAGGGCTTGCTTGTAGTAGGAGGGAGTTGTATTTGTGAGTCATAGGGATCCATTATCCATATCTGCTGAGGGGCTGTCAGATACGAAGTAAATTTAGAGACCTGCTTGTCCCTTTAGCTGTTCATCACTGTTGATCGGTGCCAGTGGCAGGCAGCAGTATTTTTAGAGAAGCGAATGATACGGAATTTCTTCATGTACAGAACATTGGCTGATCCCATTACTCAAAGCTATTCAAAAAGTCACAGCTGACGCTTAACAGAGTTGCAGAGGAAAAACAATAGACCTAAGAAGCAAAATACTGAAATGCATGATGAAAACATAGGGAGATTGAAGTTACTCATCACCACTGTTAATCCAGTTTGGTGCTGCTGGTTGTCAGTGGTATTAAAAATATAATTTTCACAGGAATCGATTTTATGCATGTCTCTTGGCCCTATCATAGAGTGAAAAATAGGCTGATTTTTTCACATCTTATACCGCCTTCCTTTGAAACATATCTGACATTTATGCTTTGACAATTGGTATGTGAAGAAGAAACACGGAGGACCTTTTTCCCTGTAGCAGCCAGCATGGTGCTGTATCTTGGTTTCCAAATGATAAATGCAGGAAAACAGCAAACAGTTTTAAAAATGGCCTTAATCCTGCAGGACAGTATTCCTAATTTCTAGATAAAATCCTTTTAATTTAATATTCTAAATTAATATTTTGAATTGCTTCTCTGCAAGAACACTAGATCGCAGAAATGTACAAACCGTCCTTCAGAAGAGTAAAAGACTAAGCCATCTGCAGTTGTAACTGTCAGTGAATGGCCAAGACTTATCCACAGTGGAGCCTTTTCAGCAATCTATTCTTAGACTTAATTTTTGAAACCTAATCACCAGAGATGCCTGAGTCTGTTGACTTAGTTCAACGAGAAATCTGTGCATGTTCACAAACTTACATGTTCAAGAAGCCAGTGCATGTTCACACACTTAACACGTAGGAGAAGTCTGCGTGTTCACTAACTTAAACGTATGAGAAGTCAGCGCATGTTCACTAACACACACATGAGGCCTGGAGGCTAAGCAGAAACTGACCAGCAAGGTTTCAGGTCTCAGGTCTTGAGCGCTAGTGCTGCAGCTGGGTGTGCTGATTTTTTGGCAAAATCAGTTGGTGGTTTTCAAGCTGTGGAGAGAAGAGTGCCTGGTGAGTTCAGCGAAGTAAGTTGGATGTCCAGTGGTGGCAGCTTCACTTGTTAAATTCAATGAAGAAAATGAGACCCTGTGCGATGACACAGCCAAGAAAATTATCAGAATTTGTCAAAAGAAATTTTGAACCAGGGTATTAGGGTGGTGTCTATGAAAAATTCATCAGTAAGTTGTTTATGTCAGTTGGAGAAGTACACTCAACATCATAGTAGAATAATTTATTCATTGTTAACCAACACGTACACAACACTTAAACTAAGGCAGATACTATTTTGAATGGCTTACAGATATTATTATATTTAATCCACGTGACAGTCGTATGATTTAAGTGGTATGATCACACTCTTTTTAGAGATAAGGAAACCTGGGCATGGTTAAGTCTTGGGCCCAGGATCACACAGCTGGTAACGGCAGAACCTGTATGTGAACCTGAGAGGTCTGGTTTCAGAATGCACGTTCAACCCGCTATGCTACGCTGCTTCTGAGTAATACGAGGCAATGATTTGTAAATCACAGTGATAACCTATTTTATTCCTTTGTATCATCCTGCTCTACTCACCTCTTTTAGGTTCATTAAAGGATTTAGTTGAATGCCAAATGTGTGGACTGAGGAGAACTGGCTTTGAGTTCTGACGTTGGCTGTGTGGCTTTGGAAGAGTCTCTTCTCTGAGTTGCTTTCTTCATTCAATGGGTGTGACAATATCAATCCTGCTGATTTCACAAAAGTCAAAATGTTTTGCCCTCTAGAAATTCGTTAGGTATCATTCGAAAAAGCCAGTGGCTCTCCAGGGATGAGGATGCTTAATGAGGTCTTGCTGTCTACCTGTGTTTCCAGCTTTCCCATTCTCTGCAGCAGCTCTAGAGGCCACTCCTGTAGACCTGGGTCCGCCTTGAGGTGTTGTCACATAATATTTAAGATAAAATAAAAAACCACATGTGTGATGGTATCATGACATGAACATGAGCCTTGCTGACATTAAAATAGAGCAGGTGGTCTCCATTCCTAGGTGAAGAATAACAAGATCACCCAAGTGTTTTTAAAATGTGTGACTTTTCGGAGAGGGTGCCTTTGAGTGGCTCTTCCACTGACCCCAGAACTTCCAAAGCATCAGGCTTAGGTCAAATAGGATTCATCTGAGCTTCTGGTTCTGATCTTGTAAAAGCTAACTCATGCATGCACAACATGATAGGCCATGTCACGCCTCACAGCCTTTTTCTGCGCTATCCTTTTATACATTTTTTATAAGGCAGAATGCATTCAAAGCATTCTGCCTCAAAAGGCATTTTGCTCTAATGGCTGTGTGGAAATGTTTATTCTCTGCTTCTATGTTTTTCAAAACAAAAGGGTAATCAGAAGCATTTAATTGTCTTAGATGCTCAACAAATAGTAATTAAAAGCTATTTTTTTTTTTTTTTTAGTTTTGCAGAAGTATAAGCATGTCTGTGAATTGAATAAGGCCCTGTGTCAAGCCTGATTTGCACAGCGAAGGTGATATATTTTAGTAGTGCCAACTGAGGGCTCATTGCCCAGTTGCATGATAAGCAAACCCCATTTGAATGGGTGTTGATTCTTCATCCTGGTTCTCTGTAGTCCGAACTCAAGGCTCAGTGTACTGTTTTCAGTAGGTCGCCTCCACTTGATCTTTGTTTTCCTCTTAAGTGGCATGCTGAAAAACCATATTCATACGAATGTGAGAGAGATGGGGAGTCTCTCCATGTTGCCCAGGCTGGTCTTGAACTCCTGGCCTTAAGTGATCCTCAGGCCTCAGCCTCCCAAAGTGCTTTGGGAGTGTGAGCTCAAAGTGTGAGCCCCCATGCACCTTGCCCCCAGAACTTTGAGTAACAATACTCAAAAATATGTCACTTCTGTGAAAAGATTAGTATGTTCTGGCCGGGCATGGTGGCTCACGCCTGTAATCCCAGCACTTTGGGAGGCTGAGGCAGACGGATCACGAGGTCAGGAGATCAAGACCATCCTGGCTAACATGGTGAAACCCTGTCTCTACTAAAAAAAAATAAAAATAAAAAAAATTTAAAAACAAATTAGCTGGGTGTGGTGGTGGGTGCCTGTAGTCCTAGCTACTCGGGAGGCTGAGGCAGGAGAATCACTTGAACCCGGGAGGCGCAGCTTGCAGTGAGCCGAGATCATGCCATTGCACTCCAACCTGGGCGAGAGAGTGAGACTCCATTTAAAAAAAGAAAAAGCAAAAAAAAAAAAAAAAAAAAAAAAAGATTAGTATATTCAGTAAGTAGTTCCTAATGTCTCCATTTTGTAAAGAGAAGAACTGAGGTACAGTGACTTCAGATTTTTGGATAAGGTTGTAACTAGTCAGTAGAAAAGCTGAAGTTACTGACTTTGGGGTTCTTGGCCTTGGATTTTCCCCACCAGTTCAACAGCTTCTTATTTGTATGTTGAAGAGAAATGTTAAAGCAAGTAAACGTCTTAGCTCATCCTGTGCAAGGATGAGAAAATCAAAAGCCTGTAGTGTTATTTTACAGCTCAGGAGTCACTTCTCTTGTCCTTGAATCATTTGAGCAGGAGACGAAGAGGTCAGCAACCCCCAGTTCTATTTTGGTCCTGACCGATGACTGCTTGTATGACCTTTTGCAAGTCACTTAACTCCTGTGTCACTCTCTGTGAAACGAGGATGGAGGAGCCCTGCTCCCCTGCCTGTCTCCAATGGTGACTTCATCAGGAAAGGTGAGTGGAGATGCTCGGACAGAATGGCCTACTTATGGCACTTTTTCAAGCCACCATCCAGTTGACCAGATACATGAACAAGGCTGAAACTAGATCAGGACTGATGAATCTTCAACAAGAAGATGCACCAGAAAGGCAGTGCCACCATGTCACCTTCTGTGTCGCTGTAGTAACAAAGGCAGGAGAGTCCGAAGGCATATTTTTTTCCCCCTGAAACTTGAGACTTCTCGCGTAAACTTGAGCATATTTAAGAGAGGTTGATAAAATAGAGCAATAAATTTAGTTGGTGAAATTCAGTAGATAGGCATCCTAAAAGATGTTACTTTGGTATAATCCTGTGTCCTAAGGACAGTAGATGTCTACTATCAATACCTCGGAAGAACCTGGGGAGTTGCCTGGGATTCAGGATGGCAGACCTAACTTCTTTCATAGCACTTTAAACAAAATTGTAAACAGAAAAATAATGTCTTATAGTAATCAAATTTATGGTTTTCTCTAGCATAGGCTTATCCGTTAATAACTTATTTAATCAATTCCAGAAGAAGTGTGTCATTCAGAAATGTCATGTTTGTACTATAAATCTTTAGTTCCTTTTTACCAACAAATAGACTATTTTTAATATTTAAACTTTCACAAATTACTTTAAAAAGTCAAAAACCCTAGGGAAAAAAATGGGTGAGGGATACAAACATACAAATAGGCTTTTCACAGAAAAAGAAATAGAAGTTGTAAATGTACACGTGAAAAAGCCTTTATTCTCCTCCCCCGTAATGATCAAGGGACTGAACACCACAGTGACGAAGACAATGGGGATATCTGGGTTCAAATCCTAAGGGCACTGCTGATTTGCCTGGCTGCTTGATTTTCCCCCTCTTTTTGGTTTATTGACATATTATTTGCATATAATAGAATTCATCGTTTCATGGGTACACTTTGAATTTTGATAATCATAAATAATTGTGCAACTTCCGCCACAACCCATTTAGTTACTTGTTTATGCTTCCATTTCCCAGCTGTTAATTTTCCTGACATAAGCAGAATTTGGTCGGATCAGTGCTAATTCTCCAGGTGAAAGGAGAGGTTCATTTGAGTCAGCAAGCATCCTTTGAGCATGTTGTGTGTGTCAAGCACCTTCGCCAAGTGTGGGGGGATACTCTCTTCAGAGTTCGTGTGCCAGAAGGATAGACATTTGCTCACAAGTGTATGCATATTTAGCTCTTGATTTATACATCGGTGCAGGAAAGGATACCCTACTTTATAGTCCAAAGGAGCATATATTCCCCAAATAGTTGGTAGCAAATAGCAAAACTGTGCCATTCCCTGTGCTCCCTCCCCCTAGAAGCAAACAGAAGAGCTTCGCTGCGTTTTGCTCCTTAGTTTTTAATGTTCTAACAGGGTTGCATTTCACCTGTTTCTATCATTGTTGAATAACAGAAAATGAACCAAGAGAGCATCTGATTTCAAGCTTACTTCTTGTTATTTAGAGACATGCTAACAACCCACACCATCTATGCAATTGAAATTTCTGCATCTTCAAAGACCCTTTCCCCTCCCCGCCAGAAGTACCAGCTGCCACTCAGGGAGCATTGTTGCCCTTCAGAAATCCCAAGGAGAATCTAGGACAGCTGCATTCAGCTGTGAAACCCTGAAAGAGCCTTTGCTGTCACCTTTGCTGCATCTAGGGAGTGCTTAATTTCTCCTCCAGCTTCCCCACCCCTCACCAACTCTTGCAGCCCATCCATGCTGTGGCTGGTTTGGGCCCTTGATTTCCTAGATTACTACCTGAAAGCAGAAAAGGGCCATAGTGAGACTTTACCGCAGCACTACAGATAGCGCTGAGGCTCTTACAAATACTTTTTGAGTGCTCCTGCCTGAAGCTTGGAGTCCTTGAAGTGCAGAATTACTGCAGGTGCAGCTCAAACAGTGTACGGATTGGCCACCCCATAGCTCTCAAATCAACAGCTTTTAAGCGCGTCCATTTGCAGACGTGCCAAGAGCTTGAAAGGAGGTGTGTAGCCTGTAAATGAGCCCAGTGTCTACAGTTTCCATTATTTAGACCCCAAGGCATGTTATTGTCGGGGACAGAAATCACCACCTTAGACCTGTATCTTGCCTGTGACGTTTATAAGTCTGTGCAATTGGACTTTTCAACTACATACTATTTTGCAAATTCAGAAATAATAAAATTCCCACCAATTTCCAGGCATAGAAAACCAATTTCTTCCTTGATGGGTCCAATTGCATGGTTGATATAAAATTTTAAGACCTATCTTAGTGTTTTCAGAGGCTAGCCAGTTTCTGTGGCCTTGTGAATAAATAGCACACGTAAGATGCTGGAGTCTTTGTAGGTCTGGACTGTTTGCTTGAAAGAAATTAGGCAAATTCTTCTGATGCCAAGCCGTTACGCAGCATTTTCTGTTTTGCAGTACCCTTTGTTTTTGCCTTCATTCCTCTCTCCCTCTGTCATTGCTGCCCCTTCCTTCTTTCCTTTCTTCTCATCTTCCCTTAACAAATATTTGAGGCCCTGTGGCCTTTGCTATGTGGCTGGTACCTTGTTGGTACCGTGTTGTGCTGGGGACACAGTGGTGAACAAAACAAATGGTTGATGCACGTCAGGAGCTCCTGGTCAAATAGCGACGCAGACGTTCATGAAACGCAAAAATAAATGTAAGTTAATATTCTGGTTAGTGCAATCAAGTAAGTTTGTCTAGTGCTAAGAGGCTAGTATGATTTTTTCACTGTCTTTGACTTTCATTTGTGGGGAAACAAATGGTTTTGCTAAGTCTGTTTCTTAATGAAGGATGCCCCATAGTGTGTCTTGCAGAAACTGTCTTTCAGGAGGTCTCACTCTCAATACACGGAGCCCAGCATGCTCAAAGAAATGCTCTGATGACAGAGGAGAGTAGAGGTGATGTACATTTAACTGAGGAAATGTGCTCCTAAAGAAAGAGCTCAGTGTAGACTCATGAGGGGCTTTATTTTGTCCGTGTGTGCCAGATAACTGCATAGCCCAGAATGATGGCAGATTATGAGTTCATCTTAAAGAATCTGGAATGTTCCACACCCCGGTCAGGTACACTAGATAATTAAGGCATCTCTGGCAAATCTCAGTTTCTATCCTGCCTTCCATTGTGTTTTTAAGAAGCTGTTGAATGGAACATTCTTTTTCTGATGCATAGCACTATTCATGATTTGGAACAGTGTTTTTTTGAAAATGGATCTCTGCAGCAAGGCCTTGGCTCTATCCCTGGATCCTTTCTTAATATGACAGCCTGTCATCCCCCCAAACTATGCAGAACAGCCTTGCTCTGCAACCTCACTCATGCACTTTTTAAAAATTCGTAATAATGATGACAACCATTAAAATGATAGAAACCACTTACTAATCAGTTTAGTAACCAAGGACATCCGCTTTACATAATACAGAGCCATATTAAAAAGGCTTTTATGATGTTCAGAAATTGTCAAAGTTAAAAAAACCTAATGGTAAAATCAGTTGATTCTTTGTGCTGCTTTTCAAACAGCTTTACCCTTCAAACAGTGACTGTAGAGAGCCACCTATTTGCGTTGATTCAAAACGTCTTGAGAAAGTAAGCCCTTCGTAGAGCATATTCCAAAAGCCTTCCTCACTTGATACACAGTGATTAGGATTTGAGGTCCTTTCCCCCTCCTTTTAGATTTGTTCCTTTAACACTAGGAGATACAGGCCTCTTACAACAAGCAGTCGTGAAAGAAATTCTTATGCGTAACTTTAAAGTTTTATTGATGCATATCAAGTATTTAAATCATAGCCAAGCTCAGTTTTTCTCCTCAGGAAACTTACCTTCTTGGACAGAAACCTAGGAAATTATGTTCAGGTTTGCAGTTGCTGTTGTGGAGATCAATAGCAGATCTGTGGGAATATGTGTCGGGCACCAGGTCTACCATAGAGTGGGTCCAGGGCTTGAGGGAAGCTCCCTGGAGGAGGCGGGAGAGCCTCTCTCTGAAGATCTAGTCATGCAGTTGCAGTATCTGGGAGTACAGTTTACAGTCTGGAATATAAGTCCCCGAAAGTAGCAGAAAGAAGAAAAATAAGGGCAAAAGCATTGCACATCCAGAGTTTTCCGGTTCCTCCCGGTCCCTCAGTCTCCTAGCTCTCCAGTTGTGTGTCTGGAGTAAAATCCTAGATGTGATGGGAGGAGGCACTTTTCACAACCATGAAGATTTGTGATTTCTGAAGTCCTTGCTTGCAAGGACACTGTTTGGAGATCCCAATTCTGAGGCAGGGTATGTTTTTTGTTTTATTTTTTATTTTTATTTTTTTTAGAGACAGAAGCTTGCTCCGTCGCCCAGGCTGGAATACCATGACACAATCATAGCTCACTGCAGCCGCAAACTTCTGGACTCAAGAGATCCTCCTGCCTCAGCCTCCTGAGTTGCTGAGACTACAGGCACACACCACCACCCCTGGCTAATTATTTTATTTTATTTTTTGTAGAGACAGGATCTAGCTGTGTTCCCCAGACTGGTCTCAAACTCTTGGGCTCAAGAGACCCTCCCACCTCAGCCTTCCAAAGTGCTGGGATTATAGGTGTGAGCCACCATGCCTGGCTGAGGCAAGGTTTTGATAGGTGGTGAGGGTTAAGAGTTGGGTGATAATCCTCTGTGATGTTAGTGAGTCTCTGAGGCTGAACACCATGTTGGGGGCAGTTCCTTAGCATGGGACATGTGCTCTTCGCAGAAAAGAGCCTGCTACCCCCATCCTGCTGCGCAGTGGCCATCACTTCTCTAGTGATGAGCACATTGATAAGGCACAATCCAGTGAAGTCCTGCTAAGATGAAAGACAAGGAAAAAAATATTAGGCTAATATGTACAGAAACGTGAAGACCTGTACCTTTTGTTTTTCTTACTGTCTCTTGTTTCTTATGTCCCTGTCTCTTTGTATTGGTCAGTTCTCATGCTGCTAATAAAGACATACCCATGACTGGGTAATTTATAAAGAAAAAGAGAAGTTCAGTGGACTCATAGTTCCACATGGCTGCGGAGGCCTCACAATCATGGCTGAAAGTGAATGAGGAGCAAAGTCACGTCTTACATGGTGGCAGGCAGGAGAGCTTGTGCAGGGGAATTCCCATGTATAAAACCATCAGATCTCATGAGACTTATGCACTATCATGAGAACAGTATGGGAGAACTGCTACATGATTCATTTATCGCCACCTGGTGCTGCCCTTAACACATGGGAATCATTACGATTCAAGGTGAGATTGGGTTGGAGACACAGCCAAACCATATCGCTCTCCCTCTGTCTCTCTTGATAATGAAAGATTAGAGATCAGTGTACGTATACATACCTACACACTCAATGTAGTCGCTCTTACTATTCTTGATGACCTTCCTATGAAATGAGATTGATTCCACCTGTTCATGAGCCTTTTTTGAGAAAAGGACAATATCCCTTAGCTTCTTAATTCTTAATAAAGATGGACATGGGATGGGATAAAGTTGCTCCATTGAAAATAAATTGCAATACGAAGATGAATGTAATAAACTTGACGTTTTTTAGATCTAAAACAAACTGATTCAGCATTTTAAAATGTAACATGAAATGGCAATGTTTTAAATTTTTCAAAAAATTGAGATTATTTGTGTCAGGTGAATGGGAAGTTCAGCAAGGCATTATCATTCCGTTATTCAGTCATCTGCCCCACATGCATCCGTTGAGTACCTACCATGTGCCAGGCACTGCAATAAGTTCAGAGTGTACATTGGTACCCACAGCTTTCATGGTCCCTGATCTCATGGAGCTTACAGTCTGTCATACGTGAAATTTCCAAAGATGCTGAAAAGATTGAAAATTCCTTTGGTACATACTCATAAATTCTTCTGATACTTTCTATGGCTTATGGACAGCATATTTCACTTTGATTCGTGCATGCTTATATATATATTTTTTTTTATAAAGTGTGAGGTTTTTTTCTTACAGACCAGGATGGGAGAGAAAAAATGCTGACTGAGATTTTCTTTCCTGGAGCAACAGGTAGATTACAAACAGGCATAAGGCAGAATTTGCCCCCATATTGTGTGACATGTTTTACTCACTACTTCAATCTATATGACTTCCTTTCTAATGGGAACCACTTAGCTGGACCATTAAGTATGATGGTTTCAGGTTCAACAGGCTGTCTTTTGAAATTGACCCAATCAGTGGTGGAAATGGCCAAGAACTTACACAGATGGAGTGTGAGGACCTCTGGGCCCAGTCGAGTGCAGATCATTCAACAGCAGGGGCCGCCCAAACCAAACTCTCGAGCAGTCTTACGCCCAGGGCTCAGGGAGTGAAAGAATAGTCAGTTCTCTTGTTGGTTGTTAATTTGGATGTAAATCTAAACTTTCGAGAGCTAGGAATCTGGATTATTCAATGGCCTTTGTTATTTGTAATGTGGCCATAGGGTGAAAGCCCTTGGATATGCTCCATTGATAAAGAGAGGCAGGTTTAGGGTGGTAATTGGATAAAAAAAGGAGAGTTTCACATAAGCAACCAGTGGCTCAGAGGGGAGAGCTCAACCATAACAACTAAATTTTGAAAATACTTCTCTCTTAAGGGGATTAAGTCTCTCAATTCGCTCCCTTTAAAAAAAAATAAAATAAACCAATGATGTATTATAACATGCTTTCTTCATTTTAATTCACTTCACAATGATGCAGTGGTCCAGGGTTTATGCTGTTAGAGCGGTGATGGTAACATTTTGCCTCACTGCTGTCACCTCTCAGTTTTGCTGTCCTGCCCACTTACTTTGTCACTACAGCCTTAAATCCCTACTGCCCCCATTAAAGTGTCTACTTGTCTCCTAAAACTCATTTATACTGTTTGTTCTTGATGTCTTCCTTGGCAGCTTAATTTATATGTCTGCTGTTTTTCAAACGGAGTAATACTCTGCGCTTACTCTAAATTTTGTGTTTTTAAAACCACAGCTTTTGGGTTTATGTGGCTTCTACCAATGTAAACCACTCATCTCATTTTTCTGTCAACACACGCTTATAATTTTCAGTGTATTTCCTCAAATTTTCTTCCCATCTGTCAGAATAAGGTCTTTCTGTCCACTTGACATGAAATACTATGTCCTGCAACTATGGTGACTTGAGCTACTTTACACCTTCTTTGAGTAGTCAAGATGTGCTGTCTGGAAAAAAATGACCAAGTAAGGACAGTTCATTTTTGATGATTAATGTTTTCCTAAGTTTCCAGTTCTCTGTGTTTTTATTTTTAATTTTCCGCCTTTCGCAGCACTTTCGGCAATAACCAAGGAATCCTGAATCGTTTCAGAACCATTTTTCGCTTCTGTTATCTGCTAACCATTTCTTGCCTTTTCTCTCACATATGTCTACTCACTTTTCAAGGTGTCAAAAAAGGACCCGTATACCTACAAAAATATAAACACAACCCTTGCAAGGTGGACTATACTATTAAGCAAACTAGGAATAAGAGAGAGGTTTGACAAATCTCTAGACATTTCCAAGATGGCATTTATCATACATACAAGTATACATATATATATGTGTGTGTGTGTGTATTTATAGTTACATCAGAATACAGCGATTATATTTTCAATAATTCCCCCAAAATGCAGACATTGTTGATGTAGGTAAAAATTGCCTTTCCTGTGGTTCACTCTGGCTGCAGCTAATTAATATACAGAGCTGTGTCCAAAAATACAATGTGTTCAAGAATATAGAATAAAACAGTCATATCTGTGGATACAGAGTAAGTCTTTGATATTTCATTAATTTCATAATATATACATTTCTGGTAGTTTAGCATTTTATATTTCCTACTGCCTTGTAATAATCAGAGCATTTGCCTTCATGGTTTATTACATGCCTAAGGGGATATAGTTGCTCTTCAACCATCTGTGATCATTCATACTTTTTTTTTTAGTTCATTTTCAGCCTCTTTATTGTCTTTTTTTTTTTTAATACTTTAAGTTCTAGAGTACATGTGCACAATGTGCAGGTTTGTTACATAGGTATACATGTGCCATGTTGGTTTGCTGCACCCATAAACTCATCATCTATATTAGGTATCTCTTTTAATGCCATCCATCCACCAGCCCCCCACCCCATGACAGGCCCCAGTATGTGATGTTCCCCGCCCTGTGTCCATGTATTCTCATTGTTCATTTCCCACCTGTGAGTGAGAACATGTGGTGTTTGGTTTTCTGTCCTCATGATAGTTTGCTCAGAATGCTGGTTTCCAGCTGCATCCATGTCTCTGCAAAGGACGTAAATTCATCCTTTTTTATGGCTGCATAATACTCCATGGTGTATATGTGCCATATTTTCCTTATCCAGTCTATCATTAATGGACATCTGGGTTGGTTCCAAGTCTTTACTGTTGTGAATAGTGCCGCAGTAAACATACGTGTGCATGTGCCTTCATAGTAGCATGATTTATAATCCTTTGGGTATATACCCAGTAATGGGATGGCTGGGTCAAATGGTATTTCTAGTTCTAGATCCTTGAGGAATCACCACACTGTCTTCCACAATGGTTGAACTAGTTTACACTCCCACCAACAGTGTAAAAGCGTTCCTATTTTTTCACATCCTCTCCAGCATTCTGTTGTTTACTGACTTTTTAATGATTGCCATTCTGACTGGGGTGTGAGATGGTATATCATTGCGGTTTTGATTTGCGTTTTTCTGATGACCAGTAATGAGTATTTTTTCATGTCTGCTGGCTGCATAAATGTGTTCTTTTGAGAATTGTCTGTTCATATCCTTTGCCCACTTTTTGATGGGGGTTTTTTGTCTTGGAAATTTATTTAAGTTCTTTGTAGATTCTGGATATTAGCCCTTTGTCAGATACCCATTTTTGGGTATCTTTGCAATCTTTGTAGGTTGCAAAAATTTTCTCCCATTCTGTAGGTTGTCTGTCTGTTCACTCTGATGGTAGTTTCTTTTGCTGTGCAGAGGCTCTTTAGTTTAACTAGATCCCATTTGTCTATTTTGGCTTTTGTTGCCATTGCTTTTGGTGTTTTAGTCATGAAGTCTTTGCTCGTGACTATGTTTTGAATGGTATTGCCTAGGTTTTCTTCTAGGGTTTTTATGGTTTTAGGTCCTACATTTAAGTCTTCAATTCATCTTGAATTAATTTTTGTACAAAGTATAAGGAAGGGATGCAGTTTCAACTTTCTACATATGGCTAGCCAGTTTTCCCAGCACCGTTTAGTAAATAGGGAATCCTTTCTCAATTTCTTGTTTCTGTCAGGTTTGTCAAACATCAGATGGTTGTAGATGTATGATGTTATTTCTAAGGGCTCTGTTCTGTTCCATTGGTCTATATCTCTGTTTTGGTACCAGTACCATACTGTTTTGGTTACTGTAGCCTTGTAGTATAGCTTGAAGTCAGGTAGCATGATGCCTCCAGCTTTGTTCTTTTTGTTTAGGATTGTCTTGGCAATGCGGGCTCTTTTTTGGTTCCGTGTGAACTTTAAAGTAGTTTTTTTTCCAGTTCTGTGAAGAAAGTCATTGGTAGCTTGATGGGGATGGCATTGAATCTGTAAATTACCTTGGGCAGTATGGCCATTTTCACGATATTGATCCTTCCTATCCATGAGCATGGAATGTTCTTCTATTTGTTTGTGTCCTCTTTTATTTCATTGAGCAGTGGTTTGTAGTTCTCCCTAAAGAGGTCCTTCACATCCCTTGTAAGTTGGATTCCTAGGTATTTTATTCTCTTTGAAGCAATTGTGAATGGGATTTCACTCATGATTTGGTGCTCTGTTTGTCTGTTACTGGTGTATAGGAACGCTTGTAATTTTTGCACATTGATTTTGTATCCTGAGACTTTGCTGAAGTTATCAGCTTAAGGAGATTTTGGGCTGAGATGATGGGGTTTTCTAAATATACAATCATGTCATCTGCGAACAGGGACAATTTGACTTCCTCTTTTCCTAATTGAATACTCTTTATTGCTTTCTCTCGCCTGATTGCCCTGGCCAGAACTTCCAACACTATGTTGAATAGGAGTGGTGAGAGAGGGCATCCCTGTCTTGTGCCAGTTTTCAAAGGGAATGCTTCCAGTTTTTGCCCATTCAGTATGATATTGGCTGTGGGTTTGTCATAAATAGCTCTTATTATTTTGAGATATGTTCCATCGATACCTAGCTTATTGGGAGTTTTTAGCGTGAAGGGCTGTTGAATATTGTTGAAGGCCTTTTCTGCGTCTATTGAGATAATCTTGTGATTTTTGTCATTGGTTCTGTTTATGTGATGGATTACATTTATTGATTTGCATATGTTGAACCAGGGATGCATATGTTGCATACAGGGATGAAGCTGACTTGATCGTGGTGGATAAGCTTTTTGATGTGCTGCTGGATTCGGTTTGCCAGTAGTTTGTTGAGGATTTTTGCATCGATGTTCATCAGGGATATTGGTCTCAAATTCTCTTTTTTTGTTGTGTCTCTGCCAGGCTTTGGTATCAGGATGATGCTGGCCTCATAAAATGAATTAGGGAGGATTCCTTCTTTTTCTGTTGATTGAAATAGTTTCAGAAAGAATGGTACCAGCTCTTCTTTGTACCTCTTGTAGAATTTGGCTGTGAATCCATCTGGTCCTGGCCTTTTTTTGGTTGGTAGACTATTATTGCCTCAATTTCAGAGCCTGTTATTGGTCTTTTCAGAGATTCAGCTTCTTCCTGGTTTAGTCTTGCGAGGGTGTATGTGTCCAAGAATTTATCCATTTCTTCTAGATTTTCTAGCTTATTTGCATAGAGGTGTTTATAGTATTCTCTGATGGTAGTTTGTATTTCTGTGGGGTCGGTGGTGATATCCCCGTTATCATTTTTTATTGCGTCTATTTGATTCTTCTCTCTTTTCTTCTTTATTAGTCTTGCTAGAGGTTTACCAATTTTGTTGATCTTTTCAAAAAACCAGCTCCTGGATTCATTGATTTTTGGAAGGGTTTTATATGTCTCTATCTCCTTCAGTTCTGCTCTGATCTTAGTTATTTCTTGCCTTCTGCTAGCTTTTGAATTTATTTGCTCTAGCTTTTCTAGTTCTTTTAATTGTGATGTTGGGATGTTGATTTTAGATCTTTCCTGCTTTCTCTTGTGGGCATTTAATGCTGTAAATTTCCCTCGACACACTGCTTTAAATGTGTTCCAGAGATTCTGGTACATTGTGTCTTGGTTCTCACTAGTTTCAAAGAACATCTTTATTTCTAAGAACTTCATTTCATTATTTCTTTATTTACCCAGTGGTCATTCAGGAGCAGGTTGTTCAGTTTCCAGGTAGTTGTGCGGTTTTGAGTGAGTTTCTTAATCCTGAGTTCTAGTTTGATTGCGTTGTGGTCTGAGAAACAGTTTGTTGTGATTTCTGTTTAAACCGTTCATTCAGCAGGCACTTACTTTGTGCCAGCATTGTTATAATTCACCATTTTCCTAATGCTAAACCTTTAGAGTCCCAAAACTGTCTCACAAGCTCCCTGAGCAGGTAGGGGCCGGCCTCTGCCAAGTCTTCACATGTTGACCCTGCTTGCACCCCAGGGTGGAAGTTTGATTTTCTTGCTGGGATGCCCCATAGCACTTTATTCTTATAAGGCATTTATCACTCTTTGCTTTGCACTAAAAGTGCTCTGTTGAGATCTGAAGAGTATTTGTGATGTGTGTATGTAATACATATTTATATTAATGGCTTCAAGTTCTAAAGTGTAAATGTTTTTCCCATTTCTAACCAGATGACACATTTTTGAAAGCACAATCTATCTGATTTATTACTGACAGCTAGTAATGTTGTGGGGAATTAAAAACTACACTTAAAAATGTATAGTTAAAAAATAGTATATGCTAAGCCAGTAATTGTTGGGTAAATGAAGATTATTGAAACATAGTCTGTTATTAGCCCACTAAATGTGAGAATTCCTTTTTCTGCTCCACTTTTCATTACCAATTTATACACAACAGATGTGGGAACTTCACTACTAGTTTATAACACAATTAGATAAAGAGAAAGCCAGTCCCTCCAAAGTTAGAGATGTGAGAATCCCCTGAAAGTAGATGTTAGTGCATTTGCATATTAACAAAGAGATGCTCATCGAAACATCCAAGATGAATCCAACATCCAACTGTTGTTACATACGTTGTAGTTGTTAACCACAAAATCGTGTAAAATAAATTCAAATAACTGGCATTACATTGCAGTTCCACTGAAAATACTTGAAAGTAATACACCTCAAAGTTTGAATATTTGATTTCTTCAAAACACTTAGCAGACAGTAATTGAATTGGGGGTGGTTTTGATTGTTTAAAAGCCTAACAAGGAGAAGGCATTTTCCAGGATGATAGTGGCCTTAAGAGTGTCATGCAGGAAACTGGCTGTCATGTGTTTAGCTTCGGGGAGAATACGCTGGAGCAAGAAGCACGAGGACTCCTGGGACTCACTGTGGACACTGTGTACTTAGTCCCTCGAGGAAAGGTGCCATGGCGTTTTTGTAGGACTTCTGCCCAGTTGTAAGATCTGGGATTCATCATCCTAGTTGAAGAGTCATGTTAGTTGTTGGGGTTATCCTGGACTTGATAAACCTGTTATGAAAGCTGACTTTGACCTCAGTCTTCATAACTGGTTTGTAAGGTCCAAAGACACTAAACAGCCAGCACACATTTTGTACGCTAAGGATCTTTCACATCTTTCAATTGTGGGCCACCTCCCCTCGCATATTTATGTGCTACGTTAGTATGAATCCATGGAGGAAGGGTGACATGCTCTCATCTATGTTGTGGCAGTAGCCATGGGCTGCTGTTGCAATGACTGGGAAGTATAAACTGTGATCCGTAGGATATACTTTGCAGCTAGTTGCAGCTCACAATATAAGTTGGCTTTGGTGACTTTTTTCGGGCAAAGAGAGGGTTCGGTGGTGAAAGAAACATCATTAAAAGGTTGACCCAGCGGTCTAGTATTGCAGCTGGTTAGACGTAAAAGCCAGCATTCCTGAATTATAACATGTAATGAAAGAGTTGAGTTTCTGTTAATTTATAGAGAAAAATCATAGCAGACTTGGAGTGATACTTTGAATGGATATTAAGTCCTGCATTCATCAATAAAATTCTTAATTTTATAAAAGTGGAAGACTTGTGAATATTTAAGCATTTTTGACAGAAAGTACACTTTATATCTGTGCACATGTGTGCCCAATTTAACTCTCTCCTCAGGTTATCCCCTCATGTCACCCAGATCCCTTACTTCCTTCCCTTATGTGTTGTTTGTAAGAATTTTGCTGCCAATTAAACATGTCTACCAGTGTGTAGTCAAGAGCAAAGAAGATAAAGATCATTAGCGTTATTTCTTGCAAAATACTTACTTTTTGCTAAAGATCTCGTACTTAAAATGAGTTTCTAGGTGGGTTTTAATTATTGTTATTTCTCTATTCATCCCAGTTTTTACAAGGTAGGTTGTCTTTTCAGGAGGGCAAAAACCTAGCATATAAGAGAGTAGAATATCAAGGGAAGGAAATACAGACATGTTTTCATCATAGCGAAGGCTAAATTAGCTCAAGAGCACAACCAAGGGATACAAATTAAGAACCTTCATAATTCAGCAAATGTGGGCAATAAAAGTAGAATCCTAGAAATCAGCCTGATCCTGAATACTCAGGGGATTGTGTATTAAACAAGACGGGGCCCAATGAAATTGTCTTTGTGTTATAAATTTTCAATTGCAGAAAGTTACAGCTCATTCAAGACCTAATATCCATAATGCAGTCTGACAGCAGCAAAATCACTCCACCGGCAAAAGACTTAAATGAAAAGCAATGCTAAATGCCTGCCTAGGAGAAAAAGTGACACAGTGTTACATAATCACACGTCCAAAGGGTGTCATAGAAAGCAAAACAGGGCCACCAAATGGACCCTTAGGCCTTTGCTTATGATGCACCCAAAATATTAGTCATTCATGCAATGAAATTGCTTTGTTTTAGGCACCAATAGAGTTCTTGACCTCGAAACAGGATAAATAAGGATTCAGGATAATCTAAGAGGTGATGGTGGTGGTGATCTGTATCAGAAGCTACACTAATATGAGCAGGGATGGCAGCAGTGTTTGGTCACATTGAATCATGAAAATTCCTTTGATTAAATACTGCTGTTATGTTTGAAAATATGAAACTATAAAGAGCTTAAAGACAGCTGTAGTACATGTGTCCTCTACTTTAGAATGCTAGCATCATTCTGTCATAAAATGGGAAAGCAGAAGACATAAAAGTCTAGGAAAGAAGACAAACACATCTAATTTCTCCCGAAGAGATCTTTGAATCTTCAAGGAACCATTAAAGAAGAGGACAGCCAGCTAAAGTAACAAATTGTTAGAGCCTTGAGTTGAAGATGTCCGGAACCTAGGTCTCTTACTTTAGAATGGAATTCTTTAAACAGTTAGAATCCTGAAAGCTAGAGACATTCAAATACTGCTCTCTCTCCCGTTGAATTATTGCTCTTTCTGATCCAACATCACATCCAAAACATTCAAGGTGGTTTATTACTTTTCACAGTTTAGAGGCCTGTGCAATGCTCCTGCGACTAATGGTGGTAATAACTGTGATCACTGTAAAGGCAAAGTTGTACGTATGTATACAAGAGAGAGAATGTGTTACTAATGTCTGAACAAAATCACAAACGTCGATACTTAAAAATAAAGGGGGAATAATACACATTAAGCCTAATCTGATACATATAATCTCGTTTAATCCTCACTACAAGTCAGTATCACTCCGCTTTGTAGAGGAAATCTGAATCTGAAAACAGCTGAGTAAATTCCTGCCGAGGCCCTTCCCAACCTTGCACACCTATCACCTTGGCCTGACTTTGGGGTCTCTGCTCACCCAGACTCTCTTCCCTGGTGTTCTAGTAAAAGGTACAGCTTCTTACGGAAGAAGGTAATTCCTTTGGAATGAACCTGCAAAGGACTTTGAACTCTTTGAAGACTGCCCCCTCCCCAGCTTAGCAGATGCTAAGCAGAGGCTGAAACTGTCGACCCTTAGCCAGCAAATTTGGTTGTATTTTTTTACAGTTGTCTTTCCTCCGTCACAAATAGGTTCTCTTTGTATTTTTGGCTGGAATTCTATATTATTCTATACTTTGCGTAGACTGTAAATACCTAGCATAGCGATATTTACATATTTAACTAATAATGTAATTATACTCTTCTAAAGAGACAAGTATCGCCGTCATCCCCTTCCTTGTGCCTGAATGAATCCCCAGCAAAGACCTGTTGCAGCAAAGCTAAGGGATTAGAGGAGATAAATAACACAGTGGCAGCATCGGCCTGAGGGTGCACAGGGGCGCCCTGCAGGAGGGACACTGGCCTCTCCCCCTTTTTTGTGAATCTAATGTTACTACTTAGATAGGTGAGTGTGGATCCCATGGTTGCACATCTTCACGGTAAAAAGTGGCGGATTTGCCAAGGGCAGATGGAGTGTGGCCTCAGAAGACTCATCCCCCTGGGAACCTTCAGTAGCCACAGGGAAGGCTTGAATAGAATGAGGTCTTCCCTGATCAAAGCCTTGGAACTGCTGGGTGATTGGACGTGGCCACTGTGTTCTCCCTGGGCATCTTGTGCTTGTCCTTCCAGTGCTGCGTGTCCTCAGAAGTGCCCATAGGTGACTGTCTTCCATACCAGAGCTGTTATGTGAAGCCACAGACTGTGTGCCTCTCCGTGAGCTCTGTCTCCAGCACCTTGAAGGGTGCGTCTGCTGCTTACTGACCTTCGGTAAGTTCCTGCCTTGTGAATGAACACACACTTGTTTGTAAGGCTTAGTGCTTCTGTTGGCAGTGGGATTTGAAAAGCAGGGCACGAGGAGAGAGCCAGAAACACCCGGGATCCTACCCTCCCTCAGCCTCTACCATTTTAGAGTTCCTCCTGGTAGGAAGTGGCGGGGAAACGCAGTGAACCTAAGGAGGGGCACCTGTCTGTAATTCTGATTGAAACACTTTCTTTTCTGTAATTGAAATAGCTGTGGCCACTGGCTTGAGAAAATATCCACTACCTTGCAGTGCGTCAATGCACTGCATCAATGCTGTTTGAAATCTTAGGTCTTTGCGTGGCCCTCCAATACCAGTGTCTGCACCTTCACAAAATCCTTAAAGGTTAGTCTTGTCGATGGGTGTTACGTTGACTTGATGCTCTGAGAGGCTGAGCGCCACCCTGAGGAAAAAGATGCTGCTTTGGTCCCAACTCCCTGTGTTTTTCCTCCTGAGAAGTCTTTCCTCCTGACCAGCCCTGGCATCATGTGCCAGTGCTGTTTTATGCTCGCTCTTAACTTGAAATATTGCCGTGGGATTCTCCAGCAGTGCCATTGATGTCTCAGTACTTGTTTTATAATAATTTATATGCAGCCTCTGGATTAACCTGCACACCTCTTTTTAGCAATTTCTCCCTTCCCTGACAAGTCTTTTTTCACACATGACATGAAATAGTGGAGGGCAGAGACCCAGGCCAAGTGCATGGCTCCTGCGTTATGTTTCTTTCGGTTTGTCGAAAAACCATTGAACGTCTGCGAAACGTGCATTTTCTCTAAACTCCCCGCTAGTTCAACACTTAGCAAACAGATTTTCTAAACACTAAAGCAGTCGTACCAATGCCTATGAAGTATACTACAGGAAAGACCCTTGCCTTTCTGTGAAATACTGTCTTCTGAATAGCCACCGTCATTTGTGCCTTCCGCTCAAGAGAGGGATGTCAGTTCTGAGTCCTAGAGTGAGGGGTACTCTGAGCTACACTTCGTCCTTTTCTCATCTTCTCTTTATGAAATCCGTCATTACTGCTCCCCCACATTTTGGGCAAATTGCGTGGCAGCCCTGACCAATGAATGTTTCCTGTCCTAGAGGCAAAGGGATAGGGCTAGCACTTGTCAAAGTGTGGTCTGAGGTCTGTAAGTATCTGTATTGCCTGGTCGGGGAGGGTACAGATTCTAACGTCTCACTCTAGGCCTGCTGACTCAGACTCTGTGGGGTGCAGCCTAGGATTGGCACTTGGACCACGCTCCTGAGTAACTCATGACCCTTTGAGAATAGTTACGTCCATTCAGCACATATTTATTGATGGACTAGAATAGACAGGCACTTGGCTTGATGGTGGCGATATAGGGATGTACAAAAATAGATGTGGAACCTGAATATGCTGAAAGATGACTGAAAACCTGGGACTGACATTTCCAGTCAACTAGCCAAATAGCAAATATTTATTCAGTTCTTAGGAGAAGGATACTATGCTGAGTACTTGAGATGGTAGACAATATAGCATGGTTCCTGGGCTCTGAGGATCTTATATTCTGGCTGGGAAAACAGCATTTGAAAAGTTAAACTTGACCGGGCCTGGTGGCTCATGCCTGTAATCCCAGCACTTTGGGAGGCTGAAGGGGGTGGATCACTTGAGGTCAGGAGTTGAGATCGGCCTGCCCAATGTGTCAAAACCCCATCTCTACTAAAAATAAAAAAAATTAGCCAGGCAGGGTGGCAGGCACCTGTAATCCCAACTCAAGAGGCTGAGACAAGAGAATTGCTTGAACTTGGGAGGCGGAGGTTACAGTGAGCTGAGATCACTCCACTGTATTCCAGCCTGGGGAACAAGAGCGAAACTCCATCAAATAAATAAATAAATAAATACATAAATAAATAAATAAATAAATACAAAAAAAGTTAAACGACAGCAGACAAATCTGGTTAATTGCCAAGTGAAAAGGCTAACAATAACTGTCAGTGTTCTGGGTGTTACTAGCTCTTTACCGAACATCTTCCACCTCAGTTTTCCTGCATCCTGATTCCATCCTAGTTCTAGTATTTTGTTCTTTTAATATTTATAATTTAAACATCGCCGTTAGGATGTTACAATTTGCTACCGTAAGGTATTTGGAATTTTTGAAACACAGACCACCTCTACTTCAGATGGTATATCTTTCTGCTGACTTAATGTTATCCCAACCATAAAGCAAAGGTGAATTTCTAATTACATAGAAATATATTCAGTTAAAATAAACTTTTTTTCTTTATCAAAATGCTATCTAATTTGAATACATACATATATGTGTATATGTGACTGGGTCATATATGTAAGAGTATATATGTATATACTTAGGTATGTACCACATGTACCTGTGAAAAGTGTGTAACTTGGAAAATACAATGTGATATCAGAATAAAGCAAGGAAAAGTTACAGTATAAGAGCTTTTTGGATCATTTGAGTTGTTAGAGATTGCTGTAGGTTGGCTTTCCAAAGTAGACCAGAGATCCTTGCTTGGGAATTCTGGAGTCAATAGAGTTAGAAATGTTCTACTTAATACTTTTCAGTAGCTCTTCTGGAGTTAGCACTCTGTGACTAAAATACTTGGAAATTAAGGCCTGTCTATATTCTTTGGGAGCTGGATGCATATGAATTCCAGAGGGTGGAGGCCATGTTAGTACAACGCTGTAGGTAAGAGCTTTGGTTTTAGAGTCAGATGGTTTTGTGTTCTTGTTTATACTCTGACTATATTGTGTGGCCACAGGACTTAAATTTCTTAGACTCAGTTTTCTCTTCTATAAAATGGCCTGAGTAATAGTACTTATCTGATAGGGATATAGAAAATGTTAAATAGATGTTGAGCACTTACCCAAAGTCTGGCATACAATAAACACTCCAATATTGACTCTCCTTATACCATCATCATTTTCTCAGTTCAAAGATCCTACTGTGTGTATATTAATTTGCCTTTCCCTAAAAAGTAAGACAAATTCAGCTCCACAAAATAACTTGCTGTCCCTTTTAAATACCATTTCTGTGTGTATCTCAGCAATTGTGTAAACGTTTAAAAACAGAATTATCCATCTTCTTTCAGTGATTCAAAATTATAGAATTTGGAGCCAAGCTTCAAGTGTTCCCTTGTAATGTGTACCCAAAGGGGAGAATCTGACTGTACATTGTTTAGTCATTCATAGCATGTATACCAACCAGTGTTTGTTCAATTTAGGATGGTAAAAATAATTTGAACGGTTTGTTAATTGTACCCCAATAAAAATGGGGGAAAACAGATTTAGATGGTAGATGAATTTTGGCTTGGAATGTAGACCTAATTAATTATATTTTTTAGACACAAATTTAAAGTTATTTCTAGCACATTAAAATAATAAACAAAATTAGCACAATGTGAAACTATATGGAAACAGAATATAGCAATTTCCGTAAGAGACTTTGAAATACTGACAGTAATGATTAGGGAATTTTCATTTCCCAGCAGCTGCTGTTTCTTAGAGATGTTTACATATTAAATATTAGATCATTTCTAAAAAATAAACTGAGACACGTAAATGGAATTATTTTTTATCCTCAGGCTCAGACTAAAGTCCCAGAGTGTGACATTTCCTGGGCATTTTCTCTGTAGCTCTCAACTGTCCCGGCCTTTGGTTGCAGCACAGAGAGCTGCTGAGTGGCCGTTGCTCTTCAAGATGGTACAGTTTTTCTGCTTGTCCTGGGTCTCTTCCTTGACAGACTTATTTTATTCGTTCTGTGTTTACACACCGACAGCTATGACACACATAGGATTGCAGTCCTCTGCTGGGTGCTATGGTGCAGACTCTCAAAGAATTTATCATTGAACAGTAAAGATTAGCCTGAAGACATACTGCCATATTTTTATTTTTAGAAGATTGGGGGCAGGTGTCATGAACTGGCTTTGTTTATTGTATTTCAAACCTTCTTTTCTTTAAAGAAACCAAGGTGCTAAAATGAATGGCATGTGTTCAGGAGGAAATCATCTCTTGAGTGTATTGAACAGAGCAGCGTTCTCCCTCCTAAACAATTTATAATGGTGTAAGACGGAACCTTGGGTGCTGTGACTGAAAATGGCCATAAATTATCAAGTGTAAGTGGGAAAGTTGGTGCTTACCATTTAACTTGAGCCTGGAACATAACGAAGGCATTAAGTGCAGTGGTATGTGACTGAACTGATGGGAGTTAATATGTAATTACTGTTTTTTACAGTACAGTTATGGCGATTATATTTATTCTATTTTTTTTGGAAAGTACATATAATGTAATTATAATTAATAACTGCAAAGATAGGCTCAATTACTTAAGTCATGAAAGTAAATTACCATAATCATATTGAGAATTTTTCAGCCACTGTATAAAGAATATCTATAGAAACAGTAATGCTCTGGAGAATGTTACTTGTAAGGAAACTGAAATAAATAAATGTGGAATTTATGCTGAAATGAGTAGTTTTAAGCAATGAAGAAAACTCAGAATTTTATAGCCTGCTACTATCTTTAAATCCTTTTTTATATTGCATGAATCATCACACTTTCATTGTAAATTTAGAATTTTAAATGAAATTTCAATAAACTTTGTCTTTGCAAAACAGTTATAAGTAGTTTAAAAGAGTGAGGAAATAAATTCTGTTAAAATTCAGGATTATTTTTGAGCCATTGATTGACTTTTGAGGAACGTTTTAAACTGACTGGAAAGCTTTGCATTAATATTTATATGGTATTATGTGCTAAATAAAAGGGGCCATATCAATGTTTTCTTATAAATATTTCAGTTATTTTGGGGGATAAAACTTCCATATAGATTATGTGCTTTTTATGTAAAAATGTAACCTACAAGGGAGGTTATCGCTCAAGCTTGTAAGTTGAGTGCAATTAATGTATATATCTTTCCTTTATTCGTCTATTTTAGGTAAAACCTTTAAAGATTTTAACTCTTCCTTCTTACCTACCCCCTGCTATCTGATGACTTGCCTTGTCCTTCTTCTTAATTTTAGTTGCACAAATACCCATTCTTTACCCCTCCCCGTTTCCTTTCCCAGTACTCTAAAGTAGACCACATCATTCAGTTGTTTGTTTTGTTTTTTTATTCAGCAAACACCTCCTCAAGTCATGTCAACAAACCTCTCAATTCTGCCTCTCTCATTGGCTCATTTCTTTCTCTTCGTCTCGACTGTTATATGGTAGAGTAAGCCATCTTCAGTTTCTTACCTGCATTATTTTCCAGGAGGTGCAAACCAGAAACAGTTTCATGGGATTTCATTTAGAGTAAAATACACCTTTTTAGTTTTTGAGAGATGGTGAGCCAACTTTTATCTTTTGAGAAACTGCTTCTGCTTAAATAGTCCGAAGTACCTAACAGTAACTAAATTTGCCTTAAAAGAAATCTGGTTGGTATGTTTTTACTCTTCCCCAATTATAGGTACCCAAAAGGGCAAGAATTATGTTAGATTTCATCTTTTGATGTTGGTTTTTGTTTTTGTTTTGTTTAGGAAATGGGCTCTCAATCTATCGCCCAGGTTCGGTGCAGTGGCGCAATCATAGCTCACTGCAGCCTTGAACTCCTGGGCTCCGGTGATCCTTCCATCTTACCCTCCCAAGTAGCTGGGATTACAGGAGTGAGTCACTGTGCCCAACTCCATCTTTAGACATTTAAGTACCCCATTTCAACGATCCGGTATGCTTCTCTGTGAAATACTGTAGGTGTGCAATAGTCTCCCATCCATCCACCTTTAGTGTCATGTAGCTCTTCTTTGTTTATATTTGTGTAGACAAGACTTACTGCATTTTATGAGCATGTAAATTTTTAATTATGAAAAAGTTTTGGTATGTTGGAAAAAAGTTCAAAATCCTGTATTTGCTTTGATTTGTCACTTATAAATTTCGGCATTTAATACCCTCACATTTTTTAAATTATAATAATATTTAGGATAGTGCCAATCACTTATTTGTATTAAAAATAAGGGCTAGGCACAGTGACTCACTCCTGTAATCCCAGCACTTTGGGAAACCAAGGTGGGAGGACTGCTTGAGCCCAAGAGTTCAAGACCAGCCTGGGCAACACAGTGAGAACCCATCTCTACAAAAAATTAAAAAATTAGCCAGGCATGATGGAGTGTACCTGTGGTTCCAGCTACTTAGGAGACTGACATGGGAAGGTCGTTTGAGCCGGGGAGTGGGGGATTGAGGCTACAGTGAGCCATGATCACACCACTGCTCTCCAGCCTGGGTGACAGAGGGAGACACCCTGTCTTAAAAAATTAAAGCATGGTTGCTAACTTTTCTTCGTTTATTCATAGAGTCATTCATTGAATACAATTTTTTGAACACTCATCACATGCCGGGCGCTGTGCTAAGTGGGAATGAAACTGAATGCTTGACTCCTTTGTTGGGAAGCTCTTGTCTAAGTCATTATGGGGAGCTAAGGTTCCTAGCACGGTGCCTCCTAACCTATGCTGGAGTTACTGGATGGAGCAGAATAGTTCCCTGAGAAGTGTTGTGAAGTTAAATAGGATTTGGCAAAATGAATAAAGGCAAGGGGCAGTCCCCACAATGGAGGACATTGGAAGAATGAGTTCAGCACATTCGAGGACCAGTGGGCAGAGCAGTCAGGAGCAGAGACTCGGAGGGGTAGCGTGGGAAGAGTGAGGCTATAAAATAACCCACAAGACAGCTCCGAAAAGCCTGCCTTATTCTGAAAGGCTTGAAGAGTACCTACAGGAGCTTTAAAAGATTTTAAGCACCTGGTGCAACAGAAGCAGATTGACATTCTTGGAAGATTTTTTCTGGGGGAGACGGTGGAAAACGCATTTGTGTGGTCTAGACTAGACAACCTGGGCTGGGGAAGAATACAAAAGCAACAGTCCTTGGTTCCTCGGGCCCTTCACTGTTGACTTTGAAGTGCGGACTAATCAATCATTGCGTGTTTATTTAGTTCCTGTTTCATGGTGATGTGCCTTGAAAGATAAGGTTGAAAATTCAGAGAACTGTTAGACCTGGTTCCTGCCCTCAAGACATTTAGTCTAGTTGGGAGGAAAGATAAAAACATAATGTATAGTATGTAGCGTTTCAATAGCATGCACAGTAGTTTCACATACAGTATCTGTTTTAATCGTTGAAACAGCTGTAATCTATCACGTTATTGCGGCTGACATATTATTAATGAGAGACTGTAGCTTAGATGAAGCCATGTCCTGTAGCCCTCTTTATGAGTAATGAAGATACAACTGCAAACAAGGTCTTTGGACTCCCGGGCAAGAGGTCTTGCCACTACATCATACTTTCCCAGTTGTTAAATAATAATACCGTAACTAGGTAGCTGCCCAGGATGAAAACATGTGAGATTGCATAAAATGTGACTGCCCATCAGATGGCTTACGTAGACAACAATGTGGTACGTTGGAGAAGAATTGATCACTGTATCTTGAATGATAATTTGTTTCTTGATGGGAGCAAATTCTGACTTGGAAACTAATTCTAGGGTACAAAAGTGAATGAAGTGTCCAGAGGCAGACAACAGGGTCGAAGAGTTGGTGCCCTAGGGTCCTTGGGGGGGGCGGGGGGGGGGGCAATAGGGTAAGAACTGGAACTATCAGTTGGATCCAAGGGTGAAGAACTTTAGAATGACAATTAGAAGTGGATGGGCTGGGCCAGGCGCGGTGACTCACACCTGTAATCCCAGCACTTTGAGAGGCCAAGACAGGTAGATCACGAGGTCAGGAGATCGAGACCATCCTGGCTAACACGGTGAATCCCCGTCTCTACTAAAAATACAAAAAATAGCCGGGCGTGGTGAAGGACACCTGTAGTGCCAGCTACTCGGGAGGCTGAGGCAGGAGAATGGCGTGAACCCGGGAGGCGGAACTTGCAGTGAGCCGAGATCAGGCCACTGCACTCCAGCCTGGGTGACAGAGCGAGACTCTGTCTCAAAAAAATAAAAATATAAAAAACAGGGTGGCCTGTCGTAAAGAGATTAGTGACCACAGGATCCAAGAAATACACACATGTAGTTAGGAAAAAGAACTCTGCAGTGGTGCATGGAATGAATGGGAAGGTAAGACATCAGGTAGTTAGGAAGAGATTCTTGTAGAGCCAAGATCTGTCCTCCCTCCACTGGGGGACTCACTCCCCTAGTGATTCTTCTGTTCTTCCTCCACTGGGGAATGTCACTCCCCTCATGCTTCTTCCTCTCTTCCTGTTGTCCTCTTTTTCCTTTGTGTGCCTGTAATGGACACTTTTCCATCCCGCATCTCTTGGGTTTTGGAGATGGTAAAAATGTTCTTCCTTAGCCCACCAATTCTTAATAAGCTTCTGTCACCTTTTCACAGTTCTAATATCCAGTTTAATGAAATATCGTGTTGTTCTTTAATCATCATGATTCTGGGTTGTTGGAAATCAGCAAACCGTTGAAATGCTAGAGACTTGTAGAAAAACAAATTCACTTTGTTTCAGGCCCTACGGACTCCATCATTGCAGCTTAAGATCACCATGCGTGTGCTTCCTCTCACTTCAAGTTCCGGTTTTGTCTGACTGACCCTTCCAGGCCAGATAGTTCTCGCCATTCCTGCCTTCCTGACGCCATCTGCATTTGGAATGATTTTCACCCCAGAAGAATTAGTTGGACGTTTTCTACTATGCATACCATTGCTTTCCTCTTACCTTATTTGTAGTTTCTTGCATATCTCACATTGAGAACTTCAGGCCCCTGCGCAGTTTAACATGCCCTGCAATATTTTATGCTCATTTCACTATTTCAAAATCCCTACCAAAGGCACCAGTCTTAGTATAGACCTTGCATTAACCTTTTCAATGCTCTGCCGAGCATCTACGTTAGAAAGTCTCTAGACATATATTTGCATTTATTCTCATCTTTTATTAAAATACATTTCTTTTCAAAGTTTATGCCTGACTTAATGTTTTTCAGAGTGGTAAATGTCTTCACTTTATTCTTCAAAAAGGAAACAAATAAAATGCACAGACCTGAAGGAGACACCTCTTTAAATATTGTATAGTCCCAGCACTGCTGTGCTTCAGTGCTACCACTCAATTGGCTGAGAAGGCTGCTTGGCATTTCTGCAGTTAATGCTTTGCTAGTGGTACGTTTTCTCGTCATTTTTGGGTTCACTCTCTGGGCCTCTGGTTGGTGTGCTTAATATGGACATTATCTAGTGAAAATGCCACATTTCATAATGTTAGAACAAAGTTTCACAGTAATTGCCTTTGAAAGACATTTGCAGCTCTGCATTTACAACTTACTCTCTCGCTAATGCATGGCAAGGTCAGAAAAGTAGCAGGCTTGTGGGTAAGAAGAAAAAGCCGTCCCTCTTGCTCATAATGATTTAGGTAGTTGGGCAATTAGGCAAAATACACAAATAGTAGCTCCATGTTATATTAACTGATTTAGCCATGGGATGTAAAGTCATAGGGAATGTCATCTGCTGGGGGCAAAACACAGCGCTAGGTGCAGAATGTACTGTATGCTTCTACACAACAGACTGTATGTAGTTTCCAGCAGAATTATAGTGCTTATTTAACTTGGCTCTCCAATGCTCCTGTGTTGCATTGGTGTTGAGAAAGCAGGTTAGAAAATGTTAAGTGAAGGAAAGAAACTTCAGGAACAAACTTCCAAAAACATAGACTGTATTATTCAAACAAAGAAAAAAATAAAAGCACACCCAAGGACAGGCGCGGTGGCTCATGCCTGTAATCTCAGCACTTTGGGAGGCCGAGGCCGGAGGATCACTTGAGCCCAGGAGTTCAAGACCACTCTGGGCAACATGAGGAGACCCCATCCCTTCAAAACATAAAAAATCAGCCACGCTTGGTGGTGCACGCCTGTAGTACCAGCTACCCAGGAGGCCGAAGTGGGGGAATCGCTTGAGCCCAGGAGGTTGGGGCTGCAGTGAGCCATGACTGTGTCACTGCACTGCAGCCTGGGTAACAGAGGGAGACCCTATCTCAGGAAACAGAAAAAAAAAAAAAAAGCACCCCTCGCCAAGCCCTGATTGGGGAGTGGGGAGTTGAAAATACACGAAGCAGTAAGACTTCCTTGTTTATTTCTATGTCGAAGGCAAGGCAGCTTAATAGAATTTGAATATAACTAAATCCATCCACTTAGCGTAACTATGTTCCTCCCTGTAATGCAGTAGCCAAAGGTAATCTGCTTGTGATGCACTTTCTTTTATGATCCCAGCAAGTCCCACATTCTGGAAGCAAATGTTATATTTACCATAATCCATGAAAGGAAAAAGCCCGGGCTAAAAATACAGAACAGAACAAATGTAAAACACTACTGCTGCTCAAGGTTTGTAATTGCTCTATAAGTGAGTCTCAGGCATCTGTGTGGCGGAGATACTTTTATGTGTTGTTGAAAGAGCTGGCTGAGCTTCAGATGGGTTTGCAGGAGCGTCAGGATTCAGGAGCGTCTCTGAAATGTGCTTTGTGCTGACCAAGCAAAGAGCAGGTTGTATGCAGGACTCCCACGTTTGAAAACATGACTGCCTGGTGAGTGATTGCGTTTAATATGGGAATCAGGTAAAATTGTCCGCACAGAACCAGTTGGTGGGGTGGAGATAGTAAAGGATAGAATTGTTCTGGGAAATCTATATTCTCAAATCAGCTACTGAAAGAGGGTGGGGACGCTGAAGGCAGGAAGTGGAGAGCGGAAGTGAGCTGTGGGTGACTGCAGAGAGATTTTAACACTCTGTGCAGGGCTCCCTTCAAGCTGAGTGTAGAACCACTGCACATAAACCAGACATGCTTTAGAAAATCCAGCCAGGCCTCTGTGGTAGATACGAAGTTGCTTCATTTATTTTTCTTTTTTTACTGTCATTACCAGTACTGGCTGCGCTACTGTAGCGTTCTGGGTGCTGGGGATCAGGTTAGACCCGGTAGCTTCTGTTTAAAATGTGGATTTTATATACGTTGTTTACATTGTATGAGAAACAATTATTCCTTATGTATACCTTTTTCTTTTTCTAACTACTACTTAAAATCCAAGAACATTGTGAGAATACCTACCTGTACTCTCCTCTGGTACTGCTAGATGTGTAAAACATTCCACGGAATCCTTACAACAGCACAGAGAGGTGGGCCTCCTTGTACTCGTTCTGTTGCTGGAGGATCTGGCACTCTGATCCCATCCCAGGATTGCACAGCAAGAAAGCTTCAAGAGCTGGGATTTGAACTTGGGTCTGAAGCATCAAAACCCTCCCTCTTTTCCATTTACTACACTTCCTACAAATATTTTGTAATATGTTACAGAGATTCATTTTAATGAATGAATGAATTATTCAAATAATGACACTTATTAGCAGCATTTTCCACACATTCATGTGAGGGTTTTCCAAAAGGACCCAAAGTGTCATTAATCGAGCTTTCTACCAGGGTATCTTGTCGAACATACGGAATATGTCTGTATCACTACACGTATCCTAAAAAATGGATAAAATAATGTGTAAGCATAGCTGTGTTTCAGGTCCAAACAATCCAACTTCTGTAATGAAGAAATATTTTTGTTATAATCTAAACAAGCAACTTTGTTTTGCCTTTCCATTTTATTACTCCTTGTGTGGCCTGTGTGTGGTCATGCTTAGCTGGTGGAAGGGAACTATTGGAGAAGAATATCGTGGGGTCAGTAAGCCACATTCCATCGTTCCCCAATGGCGACACACTCATGTGCTCTGTCGGTGATTTGTTACTATATACCATTGCTAAATAATGGAATCTTTCTCATAATCTAAGAGGACTTTTCAGGATTCTTTCCATGTGAGGCCAGAGGCACCTTGACTCTCCCTGTCATCAGATAAGCCCATCTTGCATTTGCAACCCATAGCCACATCCCCAAGTGTGTTTATCCACATAGTGTTATCTTTGCCTGGGTGTCCTGATAGCATGGGTGAAAAGTAAGGCAGCTCAGCGGTCAGCCTGTAGCCATGGCGTGTGACATCAGAAAGGTTGTGTTTATTTGAAAGAAGAAGATGGAGCTGATTTGGTCAACGTAGTTCTCTAAATTGACATTCGGATTGCAGGATGCCTTAATGAAAATTACTGGAAGTCATTAGAATGAGATCAGTGCCTGAACTAAGAGACACATTACTATGTCCTGTTTATTTATCTGATCAATCTGTGATCCGTCCACCCAGCCACTCCCTGGAACATGCCAGGCTCTCTGCTTGGGTGCCAGGACACACAGCGAATGAAAAAGGGATGATGGATTCAAGAGAAACTGCTACTTGGTATTCTCAGGTTTTTGTTTTTGTGAAGGACGGTACTTTGGGAAGAAGAATCATAGCTTTTCATTTGCTTTGGCTTTGCACTCTTGGTGAGAAATTGTGATGCCAGCGGTAGTGGTACTGGCACAAAAGCAGTGTCTGGACAAGTCAAATGGGTTGCATTTTAGTTTGTTTCTAAATATTTAAAGAACACTTACTTTAAGATTGTTAGATTTAGAGGTAGAAGTAATTAAAAACCAACGCTACTTCCCTCCTTTTTTGTTTCTTTTAATACTGTGAACCCCAGGAGCTTCTGTAGTCATTAAAAAATAGAATGGTTGTGCAAAGCTTGTCCCCATAAGCTTTTTGGAGTGTGGCTTTTATGCATATAAACCAGGATGCCTTTGTTAAGTAGGGTGAGTCTTTTAAAGTGATTTGGTTCAGTGTTTCATAATCACATGGCAGTGTATGCAAGGCAAGTGGATTCCTCTTGTATTTAGTGCAGAATTTAAGTTACAGAAACACACATAATCACGGTTTGCCGATTTTGTTAAGAGGAAAGTGTCCTGATTATAATTATCTCCACGGCAGAGAGTTGAGATTTCATATTACTGTATTACTTGCAAATCCATTTTTGTGAACACCTGACCACAGGTCTGTAAAACTGCCAAGCAGAGCCTTGCCTGGGCTCACACACAAGGCAAGATTTCCTTCCTCCCAGCAGGAGGCATGGCACAGTGGCAGCAAAGAAGCTTCTCTGTCCCTTAGAGGGCCACAGGGCAGAACGAGGAAGGTGTGTGAAATAGTATCCGTATGCCAGCTAGATTTTACATTAAAAGAGTACGAGAGCGCTGCTGGTTTATTTGCATAAATGAACAGCCATGGAAGTGACCCCAGGATGGCAAGAAGAACGGGGCTTGATAAGGAAGGGGCTCCTGTGTTTTTTTCTAAATGTGTGGATTAAGGTTCCTTGTATTACAATTGAGAGAGTAAAAGTTATTTCAGCCATACTAAATTGGTATTGTGGGCAACAGTGAGGACCCTAAGCTGTGGGCATTGCTCATTGTTCAGATTTTGCCAGTGGAGGCCTGTGGCTGCCTTCACACAGCACAGAATGGAAGGCATTGCTTTTGCTGACTGGTCTGGAATAGGCCAAGTGTAAATATTAGTAGTGAGTTTTGCCCAATATGCTTCTTTCTCCTATCTTTAACCAACAGAAATACAGGGCTGTAAATAATTGAAGCTGAGACTCATCCAGTGTTAGAGACATATATGAATTTTAATCATAGTCAAGGGCAGTTTGATACCCTCGCTGTCTGCTGGCAAAGCGATCCACCTTTTATATCTTGGGTCACAATAACATTGTGTCCTTTCTCATTCTTGAGATGCCTGGCTTCCTAAAATGACCATCTTTATTTAGATTAAGGACCCATTTAGAGTAGTTTTAATAATGTATGGTTTCATACATAAGTGGTTCCATAATTTATTTCACCATTATTCTTGTCTGTCAGGGTTCTGGAATGTTTTTGTTAATTAAGGGGGGAAAGAGCAGTATCTGCCTCCAGCCAGCCAAGCTCATTGCCCCTGTTGTTATCGATTATTGTCTTAAAAACAAACCAAAAAAAAAAAAAAAAAAAAAAAAAAAAAAAAAAAACCACACACACACAAAACAAGCCCAGTAGCCTGTCAATAAGGGTCACTTAGTATATTAAAAATTGCCTCAATAAACCTCATCACTCTGGTATCACTAGGGACCTGGCTCTGAGCTGGAACGCATTTGTCCTGAGTTATAACCCATTTAGGAGAGTAACCCCCTTGTGAGTGCTCCCCAGTCCCTGCCACCACACTGGCATTATTGACAGGTTTTTTTTTTTTTTTTTTTTTTTTTTCCCAAGTCAGAGTCTCCTTCTGTCACCCAGGCTGGAGAGCGGTGGTGCGATCTTCGGTCACTACAACCTCCACCTCCTGTGTTCAAGCGATTCTCATGCCTCAGCCTCCTGAGTGGCTGGGACTACAGGTGTGCGCCACCACACCCAGCTAATGTTTGTGTTTTTAGTGAAGACAGGGTTTTGCCATGTTGGCCAAACTGGTCTTGAATTCTAACCTCAGGTGAGCCACCTGCCTCAGCCTCTCAAAGTGCTGGGATAACAGGCATGAGCCACCACGTCTGACCTATTGGCACGTATGTTAAGGAAATGTCCGCATCCTCATCAGCTGATGCAGTTTTACTTCCCACACAGCTGAATGCCCAGATCTGTGGGTTTCGTGTAATCTAGGTGAAAATTCCTCAAGAAGAAATCTTTTCTATAAAGTAAGTATGAGCCCTGTGGCCAGAGGAGGTGGGATTTCCAGAAGCAGCGTGCTAAATAAACCCGAGGCTTTGCGCTTTGTGAGGGGGGCTTTGGGAAGCATTTAGTGTTCCTCTTACTGCTGCCTCTCCCGTGCTCTGCTCTCACTGACTTTCTTTGGCTTCTCATGTTCCTGTGTGCTGAGGTAGAACGTTTCCAGGCTGTCCACAGAGATCACGATTCTTTGGGTTGCTAATGAAACCTCTGAATGGAAGCCTCCAAAACAAGCTGATCGCTAAGTGTGTGTGTCATTATAAGCCCATAATTAGGAAGCTACCTCATCATCTTGCATCTGCCCCGATGGAAATATACTGTCTTCAGATATTCAGCACTTGTCAGCTGATCTCCAGAAAAACCCTAATGCCTTTCCCCTGTTAAATACATCCCTGATAATACGGACACAGAAAAGCTCACAGTTAAATTTCCCAGGGGAAATGTGGTTTCTGAAATTGATACCATATGACCCTGGGAGGGGAATTAAAATTGTTTTTGTGGTAATATGGGTTGTTTTTAATATTTCTGTATCATCCTGTCCTTGGTGAGTTTTTAGCTTTCAACATCAGTGATCTCTGTTTCATTGTTGTCTTTACCAATGTAAGACACAAATCTTTCCAAGTAGTTCTGTTTTCCCTAAATCAGTCATCTGGAAAATACACACACACATTGTGATTTTCAAAGAAAACATAGAGCTGAAGGAAAGAGCACAGGTATCACGTTTTTTGTGGTTTATAATCTTTATTTTGACCTAGTTACTTCGTGACGCCCCTCCCAGCATAGTAAGTGTGTGCATTGCTATCTAAACATGAACCCTGCGTGCCATATCTTAGAGGAGCTTGCGATCCACCTTGTTTTGGAAAGACTTCCTTCATAGTCATACTTGAATGACTTCACTGATTTGGGAATTCCCATTCAGTTTCTTTTGTTTGATTGACCTTATAAAATGGTCTGCAAGAACAAATATACAAACCTAAAATCTGAAAGATACTTTTGACACCATTCAAAGTGGAGATTATGGTTGAACCAACAGCGGCTGCACTGAGCTCCGGGTTTCAGATCAGCAGTTGAGCTGCCTTTGTGTACCCAAACCTCCCCATGTCAACCAGCAGGAAGAAAACAAAACACCTGGGCAGCCATTTGTTTTCAGTTTTCGCTTTTGCATTTGCTTTTGAAGTGTGCTGTGCAACGCTTATATCATAATCTGTTTATTTCTCTCACATACGTAACTCCTGTCTCTCCAAGGAGTTCATTTAGCAAATATTAGGAATTCAGGAAAATTATGATTAATTTTGGGGCCCCACTCTAGACCTGTCATTTTAACACTGAAGAACTACAGTTAGATCTTTTGTGTGGTTATTAAAAAGAACAGTAATTATTTCAGTAGTGTAAAAATATCAACAATGATTACAGGTGACTTTTTGGCTTAAATATTCAACTCCCTAACACCTTTCAAGAATATTGTGAGATCATAAAAATTTCAGGAGCAAAATAAAGAATATTAGTTAAGGAAGAATGAGGCTATTTAACTGGTTAGACTTGTTGGTGAGAAAGGCATGCTGTTTGTAGTCTGTTTCCATGACCACAGCTGTTTCCCCACCCAGTTTTTAGTAGTATAATATTAAGCCTTAATTTACAACTGAAAGATTTCCATCTCCGGTCCCATAGTTCAAATCAAGTTATTAAATTTAAACCTTACGGCTTTTCCTGTATATTCCCTGGATTCAGATTACCACTTTGGCCCCTATGAAAGAATCGTGTTGCCAGTATCCCAGGCTTTGTGTGTGCTTGAATGGTTTTTTCTTCTGTATCTTTTCCATGGATGGGATAACCGGGAAAGAGACCAGGGAGTGTGAGAGTCAGTGACGATATTGTAGGATTTTGCTGTTGTCGACAGTTTATGGATTATTTGTTTTGTATTGTTTTTATTTTGTCTTTTGGCAAGGCTATGTTCGTTCCAGTTGAGTGAGGCGGATAGAGTTTTGAACTCTGGACTCTTCCATCACCTTATTCCTGGAGATGTATCAGTAGCGTATACACAGGGGACCCTATGTATGGCCACGAGCCTTGGTGTAGAACCTGTGGCTCCAGAGAGCCAGCTGGCCACAGAGAGCAAAAGATCATTTTAGTCTTGAACTAAAAGGAGGAATGAGGTTGCTTTTTCTGGACCAAACCCTAGCTTGAGTCCCTGGATCTTTACGTCTCATGGTGAATTGAGTCAAGGGAAAAAAAAAATATGTAAGTCAGGGCTTTTAGGAAACAGAATATTCTTTCTCCTAAAAACAAGGGTGTCTGGTTTAAGCCATTTGTTCTTTTCCCACTCTGCCCTGAGTCTCACTGTGGTCATGCTCCATCTTGCGACATGGGAGAAGTAGCCCCCTCTCTGAGTAGGAGGCAGGCCTGGGACAGTCTACACAAGCCTTACAGAGTTAGAAGAGAGCTTTCTAAAGAGAAAAAGAAATGCTGTCCAGGGAACAAGAATTTCTGTAGTTTCTTCAAAAGCTACACTGAAAGTCCTGTCCGTAGCACCACGGCCCAGTTAAATCCTAGACCTTGGGTTTGACTCCTGTGAATTTTCCTCTTGAAGAATGGGCTTGGCAGGGAGTCAGGTAGGAGTGAGTGGATGGGAGAAGACTGGGGCTGTTCCGCATGCAGGGGTGCAGCCAAAAGAGTTGCCATGCCCGGTGAAAACATACTCATGTAGTCACTGCAAAACTGGACCAAGCTTGGACAGAGAGAAAAGAACTTTGTGACACCTCATTCAAGACCTTGAACATTAGGTTGTACAAGCTACTAAACAATGAGGAATATAAGAGCAGTGACAACGCGTTGTTCGTCATTGTGTTCTGAACACAGTACGTGACACCAAGTAGGTTCTCAGGAAACAGTTGTTAAATAAAGAAAAAGTCGGTGGGAAGGATTAAATAATGGGACTATAGCAAGATGTCAAATAGCATTAACTATGCAAGTCTGTGTTGTCTTTCTGGAGAGACTGTGACTTGGAAAATTATCCTTTTAACTTCCCACCCTTTTAATTGTCACTTTTTAACCTTTTAACTCAGAATCCTAAAGGATGTACTTGAACAAAAGATAAAAATCTGCTGTATTCCTTAGTAATCTTTTCTCCCAAAAAAGGAAATTTTTCCTTCAGTTACTTTCTGTAGCCTCTTTCCTTGAACTGTGCTGTAGTTCGCAGTTCCATAGTCTCATCTTGTGTCTTCAGAATGTATCAAACTTACATAACTCTTGTCACAGTTGTCAGTTTCTCTGACCTGCTAAAATTTCAGTAGCACCTGTTTGGCTGTGGAATAGGCAAGGATGGCTGTGGACTCTGGCAATCCCATTAGAGTTATCCAGCAACCTAGCCCCGAGGGAGGTGGTGGGCTCCATTAATACAGGTACCATGAGGTTGGCTGTGGCATTGATTTCTCTAAAGCTCATCATCATCCACGGTCAGACTTAGCGAGTAGAGCTCTTAGCTTCCAGAAACAAAAACAGATTCCCTGGACCACATTACAAGAACAACTTTTATGACCAAGTGAAGTCAGGTATTTCTGAATGTCAGCTAAAGCCTCATTCAGAGCCATTGGCCCATGCCTAATTTTCCCAAGAAACTGGCAATTTAATTTTTTTGTCGTTGCTTAGGTTGACCCACCACATTTAAGCCATTCTAGAGGGGCCTTTCACCTGTCCCCTCTTAAATATAGATAGATATTTTTGAATATTCTCTTCCAGGTATTTTTTTTGAAAGGTTATACATATGCTAATAGAAAATAGGCTTATTATTTGAAGCACAGAGCTGCTTGTCACCGAAGCTTCATTAACACCGTTATCACCGTCTGACATTTATCTTATAATTTTCTAGAGCTGACTGTTGGGTCTCCATGGAAACCCAAATTGCAATAGAAACAAGTAGGATAATAAAGGCATCCACCAAGATTGACAGCATGCAAAGCCCAGCTACATTTGTTTATAGTTCCTTCAGTAGCTACAGCTAGAGACAGAGAACACGCGCTTTGTGCCTTTAGAATTAACTCTCTTGTGTCACAGGTCGTACCTGACTCTGCTTATGTGGCAAGTTTACCCTAACGCCCTTGGTTCTGTTGTTGCTAATGGAGATGCTAATTTTCCCTGGAATTATCTCATCTAAAGGCATTATGAATATTGGATGTACAATTAACCGTGATCATATTTGGATCCAAGAAGAAACATTCTTCCTGGGTGATTCTGACACCGTGAAATGTTGATCAGTCCCTGAACTGGCATCTTGTGGTACCTGAATGGATTTCTTTTTGGGTAGGGGGAGCAACCGCAGAATCGTACAGTTTTTTTTTCCCTTGAGATCGAGGAACCTGTGCTCTTTCAAGTTGATGACTTCACATCAATTTGGTTGCTGCCTCAAAGCAAAGAGTCATGAAACTGGAGTGGGTCCAGAGTGAATTAATCTGAAATTAATTTGATTCTGAAAGCCTCCATCTGGCTGTGTTTGGGAAAGGCAGTTAGACAGACATATAAACACATGATCATCTGTATTCATTGTGCCAGATGTAGTGTCAAAAAATGAAGAAATGGCTTTAAAAAAATCGACTATGGGGAATTTTGATGTAATGATATTCAGCTTCTTAGTATAACAGCCATTCTAATTTAGCACGTAATTCTACTTTTACTCTTATTTGTTTAGGGGGTTATATCTGATGGTGTGTGTTTTAAGAAATAAGCAAATTAAGTGTCAAAACCTATTTTAATTGGTGATTTAAGATGATAAATGGAATTTATGACTTGGCTGAGAGAGAGAAGAAGCAAAGAGACAGGACCTGTAGATTTCCAAATCAAAATGTAGTATTTGGTACTGATTTCATCTTAAGATACAATTTAGGGATTTAAAAACCAGCAAAGTAAAATATCATTTGGACTTTGCCTTTTGAGATGTGGTTTTGTAGCATGACAGACCAGCATATTTGCATGGAAGGGAAACGTGCAGGATGAGGTGGCCTGCAGAGAACTCTGGAAGTCTTCTTGCAAATTGCTTTGAGACTGTCAGAGAGGCGCATGTTTTGAACTGCTGTCGAGGAATTCAGTGCAGTCACTGTAGTGCATCTGATTGCTTTTTGTTGTGTCCGGACAGGAAAATTGTAGGAAATGTATGCTTGTCCCTTTAGTGGTATCAGTCATCTCTTGGGGGCATTTTATATCCAATTTTTAAACCTCACCAATCATCTTTTGTGATGTGTTGAAGAGAAAGAACTAAAGTTTACTTCTGGATTCACGATACATTATTGACTGAAAAAACAAACTCCCAAAAGGGAACAACTTACTGCTCCCATGTACTCCACCTGTCGCCCTTATTTCTCCTGGACAAATATGACAAAAACAATCACAGGTAGGGAAAAACCCAGCAGAATACTCAGCAGTATTAACCCAAACAAAGCCGAAGAGTTTAGGCAGAGTCAGTTGTTGCATTTAATGACAGAAAATTAGGTGGTACACAAATCTCGACATGTGAAAACCAGAGTAACATCTCAGCTCATCCCTGAGGAATGAGTCAGTCTGATTAACTAAGTTTGCAGTATAGTTGAAAGCTTCTCCTTTAAGGCACCAATTCTCTTTGTTGTCTCATTTTGAAGGAACGCTTCTTACAATAAATTATATATTTCCCGGCCTCCTTAAGCAGAATTTATTGAGCTTAATGTGACCCCTTAGATGAAACAAGCTTGTCATTATACAAATTAATAATTCCGCTGTGCTGCTGTCCTTGAGAGTGGCTAGGGAACACATCTGAGTCCCTGCTACGGGTGGGCTTTTCACCCTGAGGCGATTTCAGACCCTGGTGTCTGTCCCCACCAGGACCTGGGCCTGCCTGTTACAGAGCCCCCCTTTCATGTGCTCCTTGTCTTCTGTGGGTTTGAAATGCAGGTGATCAGGCTGTGGAAAACCAACGTGAGAGATCTTGGAGGAGTGGGTTGAAGAGTTCTCCAAAGACCTCAAAGTGCAGAGCATCCGGATGGGAACTTTGTGACATAACGTTTCTGGCTGCTCTAAGATCATTTTTTTTCTTTATGCTGACTGTTCACAAATATTGGAGTTTGAAGGCATTTTTGGGAAAAAGAAATACACTTGAATGTAATAAATACATACCCATCTTCACAAGTGGGTTCTGTTTTCTTTCTAAACTACTGTCATTAATATGACGTAATTATATCCCATGGACTGTCAGCTTTTGATTTTCCAGATCAGTGGAAGGAGACAGTGGCGTCCGTAATCTCCAGTGCATTCACATCAAACCTCACGCTGCTGGCTGCCTTCCTTAGCCTGGCATTTCATTCCAGTTGTATTCCTTGATTACACATCATTTACGACCGAGACAGGTAGGCCAAAAGCAGGTTGAGGAGAGACCAGCCTTAGATTAAATTCTGCCATTGAGAGATGATAAAATGAATAATGAATGGGCAGATAATCAACATTTAACAGAAAAGTAGGTGGAGTTCTGGATGCCGGGCAAGCACAAAGGTCAGTGACGCCTTTGTCCTTTAGTCCAAATTAGGAAAGCCCACCAAACAGTTTTATATGAATAATAATGTAGTGAGAACAAGAGGATAGCCAGAATCAGGACAGTGGCTGTGCAGGGACAAGTGGACCCAGCGGGCATTTGGAGAAAAATAGGCATGACTCAGTAACTGACTAGTAATAGGTGTATTGACTCTCGGATTTAACAGGACAGCACTGGACGGGATAACGTGGCTCTTAATAATAGTGGCGACGGATCACATGACATGTGATTTAATTTTACAACTTTGAAGACTTCTGGCTTGCTGTATTAAATCTATTCATTCAGTAAACGTGTGTTGAGGATGTGCTGAGACTATCCTCACCTTCCGGATGAGGCCTTCCCTGACCACCTTATTTAATATTGCAACCCTCTTATTTAATACCCAGCAACCCCCTCCCCTGCAGGCTTTATTTTTCTCTGTCAAAATGGTCTTTTTAGATCTATAAGACTGACTTATTTGCCTATTTCATGCCCACTCTAGAATATAACTCCATAAAGACTGTTTTACCCCCACTTTAGTCACTGTGGTAACTCCAGCTCCTTGAATTTGTCAGAGTCGCTTCATAAATATTGATTAAGTGAATGATTGAATGAGACATCCCTGTCTTCAGGATTTCACGCTTCCACCATGCCCTTGATGGGGGTTCCATGAATCACTGCTTCTGAGGTTCCGCGGTCAGAGAAGAGGAAGGCCAGAGCAAGCAGCCAGTCTGCATTATGCATATGTTCTGTGTGCAGCACCATTTTCGGTCATGGATTGTTGGTTGGGAAGGGAGTTTGAGCCAGTATGAAAGACAGAGAAGAATGAGTCTAAAAGCTAATTGGAGGAAAAGAAGACAGGAAGAGATCAACTTTAGGTGTCCTGAATTTGAGGTGGTGCCAGAGTGTGCTGTTAGATTAGAGTTTAATGGTCAGGATGAGGGCAATTATTTTCAAATACTTGAGAGTAAGTGACCTCTCCACAGGATTCCCACTGCGTGTGAGAGTGAAGAGTGGAAATGGAAGGGCCTTTGCGGGACAGGCTCCAGGGGGTGACATTTCAAGTGCAGGTTGGGGGATAAGGCTGTGTCCCCTGTGCAAGGTGAGCCATGCACCTGACAGCCGTCGGCGCCAGACTCTTTGCTGGTGCTTCTGTGCCTCTCACATGTGTGGTTGGAGAGGAGCTGTGCCCTGGGACCACGTTTCCCACCTTCCCAGCTCCCTTCCTTGTTAGAGCCAGTTTTTTCTCCCCAATTTTTTGTTTTGTTTCAATCCCATTGCCAACTAAGTGAAATGGTACAGCCCGTTGTCTTTTGGCTTTGATACCCGCCACCCACCGCCGCCCCCTGCAAAATTTCACTGAAACATTGCTTACAGGGATGCAGTGTGGTTTAGAATGCTGAATGCCCAGTCCCCTTGGCTTAATGAGTCACTTGTTTCTACCTTACTCCAGGCCTTTATTTATTGCTCTATTACAGGCCTTATCACATTGGTTTTGGTTTTTTGTTGTGTCCATATCTGTCCCTTCTAATTGGCTGTGAGCAGTAGCAGGACATCAACGACCTATTTTTCAGCTCTCTCACCTTCAAACCTAGCACTGTGCCTGATATAAAGCAAATATTCAGTAACTGAGAATGAGAAGGAAAGAAAAGGACTCAGGGTAAACCTCAGTTGTGTTTAAGATTCTGCAAAGGGGAATAATTGGCTTTCACCACCCACATTTCTGAAGCATGTGGAGAGGGTTGTGAATCTGCACTGACCATGTTCTCTTGCATAAGTAAGTCCAGGCAAAGTATCTTCAGTGGTAAAAACAGAAGTTGCCTGCCTGGAGAAGCACAGTCACCGCAACCTAGTCTGCAGGGAATCAGATGTCGTGTCTCTTTGGTTTGCCCCTCTTGATGTCGGTCCTTTAATCATTTGTTGTTGGACTTTTGGATGCAGGGGGGACATTTGTGTTAAAAATCATTCTTCATCTTGGGAAGCGCCAGCCCCTGTTGAGTTTCCCCCTACATTTGTTTTCATCTTATCATTTTACAAGGATTCTCTTTGTAGTTCACTTGTGGCCAAACCAGTCTGCTGTCAAACATCCAAAGAGCCACTTTCAATTAGTTGCCCATAGTCAACAGGTGGCTTCAGCAGCATCAAGCCATTGGCAGGTAAGTCAGACTGGAAGGATACCCTAGACCTGCCACAGAAGCAGGGGCTCCTGGAGGAATTTCCTGTCTGTAAAGTGAGGGGCAGTCACACGGAGCTCAGCCGCAGGAGAGAGGATTCATTGGTGTGCGCCCCTAAAGCACTTTGGGAATGTGAAGCCCTCAATAAATCTTCTTTGTGGTGATTATTTCCCTGTTGCCATTTCTAAAAGTTCATCTAAAACACCTACCTCTCCCTGTGCAAATGCCTCCTACTTGGCCCTGAAGTCCACTGAACTATTTCTGGTAAATCACAGAAGGAAATGAGTTGCCTGGGTGAGGGCTGTCTTTAAGCTGCCTCCTTGCTCCCTTCGCAGGGAGGGTTATTGTCTGTTCAGCCATCAGGTACCCCGTAGATGTCTTCAAATTTACTTCTTTGTGGGGGTTTTTCAGCTTTCTGCCTTTTACTAGCAGTCACATTGAGATAAGGTAATAAGGTTTGCCTTTTACTTGGTGAGTCCAAATGCCTATGTTGTGTGACCTTTTCTGCAGGAATAGTTCTCTCCAAGTCTTGGATGCCTTTTACTCTGGCAAGCATTTGAGACCCCCGACCAAACACAGTTCAGCAGTACCTTTGGTAATCCAGCAGAATGCCTGTCCCCAAGAACACAAATGTATTATTTCTTAGTTGTCTGTGAATAACAATGATGTCCTGTACATTCTTAAGAAACTATGTTTTTAATTTTGTCGAAGTACAGGATTGATCATAAGGTATACATATATATGGATATATGGGAAGCCTGAACCTTTTCTTCAGAGGAGCTCAAGCTATTTAATGACAATCTGACCGTTTGGAGAAGGGCTTTGACTTTGTAATGTTGAGGGTATTTGCTCTGGTTAATTTTCCGTGTGAATTCACTAGCCGACGTGTGGCCATCTCAGAGATGACTTGGGGCCTCATTCCATAATGTATGTGGCATTGACTCAAAAGGTTTTGCTGCACATAATAAATAGTAACAATACCTTCCACGTAAATAGGGGAGTGTCATTATTTTCACATCTTTTTGGTGGTGTAACTGATAAAACATTTTGTTAAATTTACCCAAAGTTTCCAGCAACCCCAGATGCCACTACAGTTAAGACATTGCTGTGTCAGAATGGGGGCAAACTCTGCCCTGCCGAAAAGCAGTCACGGAAGACAGACGCTTTTTTCATGATGACTGTGAAGCAGTGCATTTTAAAAGGGAGTTGCAATTCCCAGAGCTCCAGGTTGGATGACCACTGACTCCTCTTCCTAAATCGAAAGGCTGCACTAAGTTTAGCATGGACAGGGAGCCTCCCGGGGGTGGAGCCTGAGTTTCTGATGTGTTCTCCAGCCTGCAGTGTGGGAAGGAGCTGATGCTTAGACCTTAGTTGCCCCACTGCCAGTCTGTTGGGAAGAGATTTCTCTTCTTAAATAATGGCCACACCAAAATGGACAATGTAGAGATTGTTAATATTAATGAATTGCATGTCTGTCCTGTTACCCGCCAGAGGCACCAGGCCCATCGCCAGGTTCTTTCTGCTTTTGCCTTAAGCAGCTGAGTCTTGGACAGTTTCCTGTAATAACCAAACAAAGCCTGTTTCTTCGTGTGCTATTACTTAAGTACAAGTGATATTTAAAAATGATTCCTGAGCCCTCTGAAAGAGTGGCTGGTTAGCTACAGAAATGATGGGACTGAAGTTAGGACATTAGGAAGAACGGTAGCATACCTGGAGAGAGATGGGGCTCTGGCAGCACCCCAATTAACCGGCCACTCAGTGGCCTGTCGGAGCCTCCAGGCTGCTCTCCACAGTGCCAGTGACACCTTGTCAGCTCTCCAGCCTGCAGCCTGTGTCACCTGTGAGCCGGAGGGACTGAATTGGACACAGGCAAGGAATCACAACAAGATTTCAGGCAGCTGGTTATATTATCTAAATTATCTTTTCCATGAATCTCTCTGGGTCCAGACCATAGCCATAGGATTAAAGAAATGAAGAGCCAAATGGGGCCTATACTCTCGATTTGTTTTACAAGTGAGAAAACTGAGGCACAACAGAGTGGTTATATGATTAGCCTCAGATCCCAGAATTAAGTGGTTGCTGAGCCAGGATAAGAACTCAGGCCTGCTGGCCCACCGTTCCCTGACCTACTGTTGAGGGCCTCAAGCACTGATGGGGCTTTCCTGGCCCCATATTCTTGCATTTCCAAAGCAAACCTCCCATGCAATGATGTTTAGATAAATCTCAACTCTAATCAGTAAAAACCAAGCAAAGGACAAGTATATTTGCATCTACAACTATTTAGGTAAACTGAAGTTAAATAAAAATTCAGTTCCTTAGTCGCATTAGCCACATGAAGCTAGTGGCCACCATATTGGTCTGTGCAAATACAGAACATTTCCATCATGACACCAGGTTGGGTAGCACTGATGTGGATTACCCCAAGGATCAAAAAAAAAAAAAGTGTTAGAGTAATAATAACTACCAGGATGATTTTCTATCTTTACACACAATTTTTCTAAGACAAGGCATTTTTTGTGTACTTCTTGATTTCGTATGCATTCTGAAGATGACATTTTATGTCTTTTAGCATTAGTATAATAGTTTATAGCCATTTGGCAATTCTCGTAGCCATTTTGTAAGTTTGTTCTTTTTATACAAATGAAGGAAACACAACACAGAAAGCCGCCCACAGAACAAGATAAAAGAATAGAAATTTCCATTCTTTTGTTTGCATTCTTCCAAAGGAAGCCTGCAAATCACTGGTCCTTATAAAAGCTTGTTGTCCTAAAACTAGTAAAGATAATAATATGTTGAATCAATTATTATAATAGTCTACTGCTTAGAGGAACCTCAGAAGATTTTGCATATACTCTGTTGATCTAGTTCTTTTTCCTCTAAAACAGGGAAGTAGGTCAGTGCCTGGGTTAAAACTAAAAAGTAAGCACTCATCGTTTTTCTGAACATGATTTCATTTTCATCTTGTCTGACACTGAGAATACCACTGCCCACTGGCGTAGTGCTTGCAGACTTGCGGTCTTATTCCGTATGGCATCTGTCTTAGAGGAGCCTTCTAGCTGGCTCCTTGCCAAGGGTACTAGCAGAACTGGCACTCAGGATCTCATTGCAGTTTGTAGGCAAGGTGCCAGCAGAGATGTGTGCGCATGTGTCCGGGGACTACAAGTGGTCACCGGGTTGGGAAACGTCAACCTGGAGAAACCCAACTCACAGAACGTGAAGCAAAGACAGCTGACCGTCACCTCTCACTGCATCCACATTCTCTAGGCACCTTTTGTGTGACATTGGAAAAGTCAGTGTATCTCTGTGACTCTCACTGGGTTCATCTCCAAAACAGATCATGATGCCAATGGGAACCGTTGAAGAGCATTGTATATCGAGTACTTGGCAAAGGTTTCTGGCAAAAAGGAGCCCCTCAATAAATATTATTTGAATTTGGATGTAAATTCTTGGACTGTAAGAGGCACCGTACTGGGTGTTGAGAATGGCTAGGGAGTGAAGAGAAGCAAGCTAGTCTGCTTTTCTAAGCCCGAGATGAGGTTCTTGTAAATATGAGATCTTCTCAAGGGTCTTGCTGAGATTTGGGGTGTCTATTCCTGTAATTAATTCTCTTTGAAAAGCACATTGGCTTTCCATAGTTTCGAGCAGGTCCCTCCAAAGGTTTAACTGTTGAACACATAATTTCTGGCTTGCTTAGAAGTGTCAGTGCTACAGCCCCATGAGGATGAAATAATTCAGTGAGTCTCCACTAAAAAGGAGCATCAGCCAGGGAGAGAGTTGGGAGTCCAGAGCAGGATTCGGTTGGGTGGATGAGAAGGGAGTAAACCAAGCTCCTGCAGCACTGTCGGGGTTCATGGCACGTGATTCAGCAGCGCCAGGAGAGTGGTCAGTGGGACAGGACCACCCATTTTGGCAGTGCCAGGAGAGAAGTTGGTGGGACAGAACCACCTATTTTGGCAGCGCCAGGAGAGTGATCAATGGGACAGGACCACCTATTTCGGCAGTGCCAGGAGAGTGGTCAATGGGACAGGATCACCTATTTCGGCAGTGCCAGCAGAGTGATCAATGGGACAGGACCACCTATTTCGGCAGTGCCAGGAGAGAGGTTGGTGGGACAGGACCACCTATTTCAGCAGCGCCAGGAGAGTGGTTGATGGGACAGGACCACCTATTTTGCTTTCGATCGGGAAGGTGTGGGGGTGGTAATATTTTAACTTGTACAACAAGTGGACATCACTGGATTTACTTAAGGAAGGGATTGTTCTGCCCTTAGAACTTGATGCAAATCTGTGGAAAAGTTACTTCCGAAAGGGCAGGTAGTCTGGCAAGGATGTAGAGAGAGATGAGAGGTGCTCATGGATGGCTCTGTAGGACTGGAGAAGAAGGGAATCTGCAGAGATGGAGACACACTATGTGACTGAGTAAATGTGGGTTTCAAAGTAGCCTAAAGGCGGCGGGGGGGGGGGGTTGAAAAAAATATAAAGTACCTATCACAATATTTGCTATGTAAGTGATGACTAAAATACACATATTATTATTATTATTTAGGATAGGAATTGTGTTTGAGTCTATACTATAAAAATTTTTTAATTGAAAAGTAGATTTTTGATGGTCATGCATTTCAGATGCTTCACAGATGCAAAGAAGAAATTAACAGTAGGAAACGCTGACAGTGACAGAGCCCCTTATTTTGTGCCGTGTCTTGTGTTAAGCACACGAGTCTAAGAGGTGGAGTCCGCTATCCCCGTTTAACTGATGAAGAGTCTGAAGCCCAAAGTAGCACATTTAGGAGGGGGGGCTGTCAGAACTCAGAGCCCCTGTGCCACACTGCCTCTAGATGAGAGGTCTCCAGGCATCAGTGAAGCATGGCTCATGGGAGGAAAGACATATGTACACTAGTCACATACAGGCCAGAGGCATGAGGCATTGGCTGGCTCCTCTATTTCCCTTACTTGATGCATCTTGGTGAGTTTATATTTTTCAAGAAAGAATAAATGGCCTCTTATTTGCAGAAGCATTGAAGACTGCTTGCTCTAGAATTCTGAGTTCAGACACTAGAACTAGTACAATGCCACTCCGTTCTCCATTGTGTTACCTTCTGCGCTCCGCAGATGAGGCGCAGCAGCCCAATTTTTTTCAGCTTCTCTTTTCTGTTAGCCGAGACCCGTGGCAATACTTTCCTCTTTTCATTCTAGCTGGTTGTCAACAGCGGTAACCACAAGTCTTTCCTGTCCCAGAAATAAGTCTTGCCACACTCTCAACCCCCGACAGGGTGTGAACATGACATGCCGTACTGCAAGGGGCTCCTCCGCCTCCGCCCCACCGCAGCCACAGACCCACAGGGTTCAAGTGTTGATTGAATTCTCAAAGAGCAATTTAAAAAGGATAGGTGCACAAGAACTAGATAAACAATCTAGCTCTAACATAAACAAGCATTACATTACACCAAAATTGTTGAGAGAAGATTTTGTACTCAATATTTTATTCAGCAGAACATTTTTTGTAACAATAAGGTTGATTAGAGCAAGCTCTGAAAGTGCTTCAAGTTAGACAGTCTGATTGTTTATTTCAAGGATAAAAAATAAAGTGGTAAAATAGGGGGATGTGAAGAAGTAGAAATTGAAGCCAGGACCTAGTGAAGAGTATTTGACATCACTTTGCTCTCCAGGTTCAATCTCATTCAGGATTTTTCCTTACCATAGGGTTTTGGCTTTTTAGCCATGAGTATCTTGTTTTTAGAGGCTTAGGACCATCCTAGACCCACAGCAGATTTAAAGTGCTCTGATGGTGTATTTGTCTGATGGTTCATTTTAACCAAGTAAGTAGCTCTCTGTAAGATCTTTGTCTACCTTCTTAGTAGTACCAGGAAGCTACGGTGAAATCATGTCTGGCCCTTGCAGTTTAGTATTAGTTAGCATGTCCCCTTTCTGACCTCTCTGCTTCTTGGGGTGGGGGTACTCATGGAGGAGGCTCTGTAGGGGCAGCGTCTGCCTGCTTTGTTACGGCGCCTTCTATTTTCACAGGCTGAGAAGCTGGAGCAAGCGCGCAGTGCTGCAAATGAGTGCTGCCGAGAGGCATTCAGCCTTGTCACTTGGCAGAGTAGCTGGGTTCGGGGTATATTTGGGGCGGGGGTGGGGAGCACAAAAAGGGTATGTGGTTTTGCTTTACTATTTATTCCTGCTCAAAGGGGGTGGGGGCAAGTAAAAAAAAGACATGTCTTCATCATCGTATTACTCGATGGTGACTAGACGTGCAGGCTGTATACAGCATTCTCTTCCAAATGGGGATTTGGGAAACAGCGTTGAGGAGGACTGATATGCAAAAGCTTATGGTTGTGCTCTCTGTCAGCCCCAAATATTTACTGAAGCTGGGAGAAGAAAAGGCAGACTTTCTTTTTTTCTCTCCCAAACGTGTGATTGTTTAGAACTCAAGTGCAACATCTGGAAGTCAGATATACAGAGAACAATTTATGGAGTGTGAGAGATTTGAAATATTCAGTGTCTTTTAGTGGGAACTCAACTTTCTGGGGCTGCTTTTTTTTTTTTTTTTTTTTTTTTAAGCCAGCACAAAGCAGGCAATTCTGAGATCTCCTTTGCCTCTCTGAATTAAACCCTTTGTGCCTGGGTCCCATAAACAATGTGCTTTTTAAAGGGGAGCCCCCTCCCAGCTCCAGCCTTTTTCTCCGGCGTGGGCAGCCAATCAGCTGCGCGGAGCTGCATAGCTGGACCGCTTTCCATTCTGAGTAGCAACAACGTACTAATTTGATGCACACATGGATGCCTCGCGCACTCTGCAAATTCATCACCCGCATCTTGCATTAGTCATCTGACGGACTGCCAAGTGTTTCATTTTCTTTCCATGTGACTTTATTATTACCACCTCTCTCCTCTCTTCCAAAAACCTCCCAAAAAGGGCGGCGGGGTGGGGGGCGGGGCAGGGAGAGGGCGAGAAATCCAGCAGACATCTAGCTCTGCTTTCTTTCCCAGCCACAGACAGGGTAGGGCTGATAATGCACTGATGCGTTGATGGCAGCCTTGCAGAGCTAGACCTACATTTAACTTGCAGCTGCCTCCCGAGCCTCCAAGATGTCCACGCCCTGGGTGACAGGCGGCGGGGCGCTGCCCTGTGCTCCCCCGGCTCTGCTCGACAGCAGCACGCAGTGAGAGCCTCGCCGCCGCCGAGGAGCAACTCATGGTGCCTCTGCTTTGTTTTAGTTCATCAAATTTCTACGACTCATTAGGCACTTTGCCACTGCTCTTCTTCCTCCTCCTTCCGCCTCCCCGCCCCCCCGCCCCCCAACCCCCACTATTTTTTTCTTCCTGTCCCTCATCGTGCCGCCCTAACTCTAGCTCCCGGTTCCGTTTTTGACAGTAACGGCACAGCCAACAAGATGAACGGAGCTTTGGATCACTCAGACCAACCAGACCCAGATGCCATTAAGATGTTTGTCGGACAGATCCCCCGGTCGTGGTCGGAAAAGGAGCTGAAAGAACTTTTTGAGCCTTACGGAGCCGTCTACCAGATCAACGTCCTCCGGGATCGGAGTCAGAACCCTCCGCAGAGTAAAGGTACAGAGCGCGGGGCGGGGGTCGCCAGGCGTCCAGGTGGGCGTCGCGGGGCGCTGGGGCAGCCCGAGCTCCCAGCCTGCTGGAGGGCGGGCGGGCAGGCAGGAGGGCTGGAAGCAGCCGGTGCTGGCGGCCTCTGTGCTCCAGGGGCTGCTCCCGGCTCCTCCCCGCACCCCCGCCCGCCCGCCCGCTGGGACAGGTTGGAGGCGGGAGGGAGGGACCGAGGCAGGGCGGGAGCGCAGAGGCTCGGTCCAGGCGCGTGATCGTGATCGCTCCCGGGAGGTCACTTTCTAGGCAGCGCAGCCTCTGCTTGGGCGGGGTGGCTGCTTCTCCGAGGAATCGCGTTTCTCAGCCTTGTATTTCAGGACCTAACTCTTCCCACCCTTACGTGCCCAGGATTGCCCATGTCATTACAATTGCATTTCGCTTTTCCATAGCCTGTGGGGACCTCGAAGTACCTTATACACAGTTAATGATGCCACTGGTGCGAGGGAGAAAAGGCTCCCTTGAAGGAGGGACACCCATTCCTGGGGGTCAGGTGGGGACCATGAGGTAAATCTGCCTTTTGGAGCTGGGAGCAGCACCCTAGCGGCCTGACATAGTTAGGACACCTTCACAAATGCTTAGGGTTACACCCTTATCAGTGTTGAGATGAAGGTGTAGGATCTGGTGGTTGTGAACTGCCTCCATTTTAAGATGACGGTGATGGGGGGCAGTGGGTGCCGTTAATGAAATAGAGACCCAGAAACCATTGTGAGGGGTGCCCTGGAGTCTTACTCTGTAAGCTCTCCGCAGACCGAATTTAATATATCTACTCTCCTGCTGCCACTTGGTCTCTGTTGCTGTTTTAACCTTCTTGCTTTAGTAAATTTTTTCCTTTCTCTGTTCTTGATCTCTCAGTCTCTCTGCTGAGGAGTCCTCTGTTGTTCTGTGGGCCTCACAGTTTCTTTTGCTCTGTGCCTTGGTGTTTCTGTCTGGCATGTTATTTTATTTCTATGTTGCTTCTCCTAAGACCTCTGAAAGCATCACTTGGCTTATATATACACTTTGGTTGGGTACATGAACATTGGCACATTCTTTTTTCTCTAAGCCTTTTCCTTACTGGCAAGGTGAAAGGATAGAACTAGGAAATCTTTAAGACTGACATTCTGTGACTCCGAGAAATGCTGGGCTGCTCCTCTTGTTCCCTGTCGTTGCCAGGGTCTGGCAGGACTTTGGAAGCCTCTTAAGGAACTGAGGAGCCCCTGGCCAGTACTCCTTTTAGGAAGGTGGACATGCATGTCTTCAGAGTGTGTTTGTAACACTCTAGTTTTCCAAACATAGTAGCAAGGTTGTTACAAAAAGCACATAGAATGTTGTCACCACTGACTTGATTGTCCCATTATTTGAAACATAGAAAAATCAGATAACTGAAAATCTGCAGATTTTTAAACTTCACAAATGAGAGCAATATTAAATACCTTTATTGGACATATTCTCATACTGGTTACCTACATGTTTGCCAAATGGAGATGACTAGAGTTTGTTTTAATGCTTCCATGGTATGCTGTTGAGGAAAGACAATAGACTAGAGCTAAGAAAAATTAATAAATTTAAAAATAACCAAATAAGGGCTCTCTCACCAGCCAGAATGTCACCCAGGGAAAACTAGACCAGAGGCAGTAAACTATGCTTTAGAGAAATAACCACAATTTATCCTTGACCAGGAAAATGTGACTCCAAATGTTGGTTTATCAGCATTTTTTAAAATTACGTTTGACAGAGTGTCAGAGCTCACTTACTGTTACGGTGCCTGCTTCCGGGACTTTCGGCCATGGAATACATGTATCTTACCTTGGCCAAAAAGACCTTTTTCCCAGTCAGGTACATACCTGTGTGTGGCCTAGTTATTCTCCTATTGTCTCTCTCTTGCCCAGATGTTCCTATGAGCAGCAGTTTCTACCTGCCTATATCTGAGACTATACATTTTGTTGACTTCTATTCACTGTATCTGATTACTAATTTGGCGAAAATAGTTTACAGAAGCCCACGGTCTGCAGAAGGAGAAGGGAGGCCCGATGAGGGAAGTTTTTTTGAGTACATGCCGTGTATCTCAGACCCTTTGTCAGGAGCTTTACATGTGTTCTCATTTTGTCGTTACCAAAATCCAGAAGGTATGTGGTGGTAGTCACATTTTACAGATGAGGAAACTGAGGCTCGTAAGAAGTTAAGAAACACAGCCCCGTTTGCCCAGCTGTGAAGTGACAGAGTGGAGATTTGGACACGGTCCTTCTGTCTTCATGGACTACACCATTTTGTGTCTCCATGAGGTGACACTGCAGAGCAGCTGTGTTGTGCTGTGTTGCAGGGCTGGGTCAGGGGCAGTCTCCTTTACTTAAGTGTTCCCCAAGTGAAAGGAAGAAATTTCAGTCTTTAAGAATGAGTTGATTTCATTTGTGTCTTTGTGTTTAGTTTTTATACTCAGGGGTTTAGATTGTACATCAGTCCCACCTCATGATATCATGGGGTAGGAGTTAGAGATGAAATCATTCAAATCTTACCTTTGGAAATACAGGTCAATTCCCATTACTGTGAACTCCAAGTCTCACATCAAATATTGCTTAAAGTATGTGGGCTGTCAGCCAAAGCTTGAAAGAGCTTTTGTTATACAGACATCTCTGTTGTCAAGGTATTTGTCGTGATGGGATTTGAGCTGTATAATGACATTGCTCTCGGAGGATTACAGCCCTTAGCCGCTTACCTAGAGAGAGCGACAGCCCCCACTTTCTTCTTGTTGATATGTATGCATGCCATTATTATTTTGCCTGTTTACATGTAAAATAAGACCTCACATTTACTTTGATTCAGACTTTGTCAGCAGAGTACAATTATCATGTTTTCACAGGGCTGATGTCAGAGTCTCAAAAACTAGAATTACTGAGGTGGTTTGGGTTATGTGAGTGAGGCTTTTGGAGGGACCTTGATTCATGGCCTTTCCCATGTTGATGGTCCCAGGCAAAGAGACAGTCAGTCTGTTACCTAATCCTGGTGAATTAGATTTTCCCCCTCACTTTCAATTTCACTTCTGTTTGGTTGTGAGGCACAAAAACTTGGTCATACTTGTGAAATCATCCTTTCAGGGTTCAAGCCTGAGATACCTATATTCTCACTGTAGGGGCATGTATTGACCAAGCAGGCTAAGTAACTCTGGGGACTCTGGCTCAGTAAACTCTCTCCCCCTTGAGGACTTTGGAAGAGTGTGTTTTATTCAGGGTTCATCTGTTTTGTCTATAGATCGTGAGCAATACCACAGAGAGTTAAGAACATGGCTTCTGAAATTGGAGAACCCTAAATTTAATTTCTGGCTCTGCTGCTTCCTTGCTACGGGCCTTGGGCATGTTACTTAATCACATCTTACAGTGGAGGCGGTCCTTGTAATGTTGCTGTGTGATCAGGTGATGTGCTCTCCACAGTGCTAGGATACAATAGGAGCTGGTTAGGGCGGTCATGATGATCATAGTTATTGTTAACTTCATCAATGTGTCTAAGAAAAAAACTCGTAACAGGGACAAGAAGGCATGTCCACAGGTAACTCTCATATGAAAGAACATGAGCTAAGAGTAAATGAGTAAGAAAGAGATGGGCTTACTGGAGCCATGGAAATTGAGCAAAGAAATGAATAATTCGCAGCTTATGGGAGAAGAAAAAGATGGCATCTTTACCAAATCTTGAAAACAATAGTAGGATTTCAGTAAGTAGTCATGATGAACATTACAAATGGATGGACTGGCCTGCTTCAGGCATGCAGGTGCGGAAGTGCAGGGCAAATTCTGGGAACTGTGAATTCTCCCACAGTTCAGAGGAAATGGGAAATACATGACATGAAATAGAGGAAGGGAAGGTCACGAAGCCTAGAGCTATAGGCTAGAGCAACTCTTAGCAGGCCTTCATTCCCAGGCTGAAGGATTTAAAATTCCCTTGTTAGACTATCAAGGCTCTAGGAATATTTTCACAATAAGAGGCTCAGAGGCTGGTGCAGTGTGTTGACTTGGGTTGAGGTCAGGATGTCTTCTGTCATGGGAATGGAAGGGGAGGCTGAGGGACAGATGTGACAGTGGAAGGAAGAGGACTTGATAACTAAATTGGGTCAGTGATGACCAGGAGGCTTTGGCTTAACTGGGAGAATTGGGAGCACAGTCATCAGTGGTGGGAATGGAGGAGAGGAGCATTACGTTCAGTTTTGATTGAGTTGAGTCTGCAGTGTCACAGAAGAGTCAAGGATGCAGCGCTAGAAAAGCCATGGGATTTGGTGACTGGGAGGACCCGAGAGCACTTCAGAAGAAGGGTAGAGGTTGTGGGGAAAGGAAATGCATGGATATATGTGTGGGTTGTGAGTGTAGATGTGCCTTTCTAGTAGTCTGGCGTGAAGGGAGAGGAAGCTTAGACATGCAGTTGGTTTGTTCAGCAAATGATAAGTTGTACGGCAAAGGAGATTGTGAAAATGTGAAGTAGCCATGACTCTGCCTCAGGCCTGTGAAAGGGTGGGAAGATACTTCATTTGAGACAGAGGGGCATTCAGGAGGAAGTAACAACACAAAGTTTCAGAAGTAGGAGACACTTCATACAGGCACCTGCCCTCAGTCTTCTCAGTAAATCGGAAATTTCTTAAGTCTCAGTGAATTAAAGACTTAAAAGGAATGGAAAAGGTTGAAAATGACTGCTTTGGGAAATTGGGTGGAGAGTGGTAGAACTGTTGAAGAACAGGGAGAGGCCGGTCACACTTAGATCATGTCCATCTGGAGTGGGCCCTGATGGTTGTGGTTCTGGGACTGTTTATACCTGAGTGAGGAAAGAAACAGAGTCATAGAGAACCGGGAGTTGGAGGTGATCAATGCAGACATCATAGAAGGCCAGGAAGGGTAGCAGATGTGCTAGAATGTTCTCTCGAAGGTCTGAAGTAGAGAAGCTGGTAATGCTGAAAGACAGCTTCTGGTCCAGGAGGAGGAGGAGGAGGAGGAGTTGAAGGGTTGGCAGTTGAGGTTCAATGGGAGAAGTTGGCAGATAAGGAAATTGTGTTCCAGCGAGACCATACTTGGAACCTAGAATCAGTAGATAAATTATGTGCTTTGGATCATCGCTCTCTTAATGTGTTAGTTAATCAGAGTTACAATCCGAGATCATAGCACCCTGAGAAAGCGTGTTCTGTAATGAACACTGTTTAAATTTTTCTAAACTTAAATGGTTAGATACTGTCATTCTGATTTTATGGAAATGAAAACTGAGTGATAGATTTAAATCACTTGGCATTTGAGATTAGAAGGTAGGAAGAGCACCTTAGACCTAACCAAATGTCTTGTTGATCACATTTTACTGGGCTCTCTTCTGGCAACTTCTCAGCTCAAAAAGAAACAGAAAAGGGAAGTGGCTTTTGTTGACTATCACTACGTACCAAAGGAAAAACTTCCTTTTTTCTTGCAGTGTGTTGGGAGGTCATGGCATAACTGCTGTGCACCTGCAGCCCAACAGTGCTGCAAACCAGAGCTTTCTGGATAAAACAGAAATTGCATTCATGACTCCTTTGGGAAGGGTTATTACCTTAAGTTTCACAAGAGCAGCCTTTGTGGGGATTATGATGCTCTTGCTGTTTCAGCCTCGTCTTGGTCAGGCTGCAGTGAGGGTTACACTGGGGCTGGCCCAGCTGATCTTAGAATAGGGTGATTAGTTGTTTCTCTCTATCTTAAAGGCTTTACTTCAGTTTTCAGGAAGTCATTAGTAAAGTCTTAATTTGTCTCAATCTCTGTCTAGTTCAGTACAATGGAAAAGTTTCTTGAGAATCAGACTAGACTGCTGGGGAATGAACAGGAAGAAGGAAACAGGAACAGGAGAAGCATAAAGACACCAAAGACTAACTTTACTTATTTCAGAATTGGGCCGAGGGTAGCCCTAAATCCAGAAGTTTCTTCTGTGCGATGGTAGAGTGAGGGTAGGCCCTGGAGAAAAGGACTTAGTACTGGTATTTATCATGGCCAACTTGTGCAGAGAATGAGCCTTGCTTTCTTTATCCATGAAGTAGAAATAATACCCACTTCCCAAGTTGCTTTACATGTTCACTAAGATAACAAATGTGTGAGTGCTGCTGGCATGGTCTAAAGAGGGTTGATTATCTTACAAACCATTTGTTTCTTCTTTAAAATGTTAAAGGTTTGTAGGGAACTCCCTTGGCCGCTTTATGGAGGACTGGAGTGGGGAGGGTCATTTTCATGTTTCACGCCTTTCCTTTCTTCCTAAAAACATGTCAGAAACTTCACTTAAGTAATAGAAGGACCTGGGAGCCTGTTTATTTAAGCAATGTTATCTTGAAATCAGGAATTAAGAAAGAATTCAAACTGCAGGAAGATGAACCTACACTGCATTTTAATGCATGCAAGTAGGGAATAGGATTTCTGTCCTACATTTCTCGAAAACCAGGGTCACTGCCCTAGATTTTCTGGGACAGCCCCGGTTTTGGTGCTGCCTCGATGGCCCACAGGAAGGGCATCTCATCCTGAATTAATGTTATGTTAACAGAAGGCTCTGTGTTACTTACTGTGACATCCTTTCATTGTTGGCTGACCGACCTATGGGACAAACATAAAATGCAGTCAGAATTTTTATATTCATGCAAGCGGAGGATCCTTATCGCATCCTTGTGAAAGGTGGCTTCACTGCCTACATCATACATCTATATTAAAAGATATAACAATTCATTTTATGAAATGCAATTTTAAAATATTTTGACTGATACTGACTCTAGCCATTGTGCTGATTGAGATAAAGCCAGGGACAAAGGTTAAATAAGCCTCCTTTAAGTTATAGGAAGAAGGATTCCCTTTAAATGCCCCATACTCTGGTGATGCCGAGACTGTGCCCGTCAGTCACAGTGCTGAATTTCTGTGACTTCTATCAAAGGGCAGCGTCTACCCTGGCAGATAATACCTCTCATGGGTACATTTTGATCCTTACATCTCTGGAGAGAAGAGGAGGAAGAAGGGGAAGGAGGGAGACAAAAAAAGACCGACAGAGCGAGCTAATATCAAAGAAGAAAAGAAATTACTCATGGCTGCTTTTAACCATTTTGTTTTCTTCTCTTCTGTCTGGGACATTAAGACTTCAGCTAGTCCCCAGTCATCTTTTCCCCGGTAGCTTTGCTTTTCTGGAATTAAAGTAGCAGAAGAATAAAGAAAACAGGCGCTGGATGAAAGGAGAACAGACTTCTTTGGTAGAAATGTGACATGAAAAGAAAACCCAGGGTTTCGCGGCTTCTGTTTGAATCCCTCCAGCACGTATTGCAGGTTGATTGAAAAAGTAAAGTCTAGGTGATCTCACAATTTGCATTTGCCACTGAGTGCATGTCTAGGTTTCCTGTCTAGAAGCCTCACTTGCCTTTTTATTTGCACCCAGCAAGAAGAAGATCGCTCCCCACTAGAGATGCCTTACCATCAGTCACCCAGTTGTACCACTCTGGCTACCATACCGTGGGACATTGGGCAGCCAGTCCTTTGGAGAGGACAAGTCCAGTTTCCTGGCCAGAAGGAGAGGTGCTCTCAACAGGGTGATGCTGTTAGTTGCTCTGAAACACACACATATTGCCTCAGAGCTGCCTTAGCATGACCTACCTGCCCTTCCTCGCTTTCGCTCCAGAGACCCCAGATAATCAGGCGTTCGGGTTGAAAGGTTTACTTGCTGCCTCCTTCATGCTCTACTTCTAATGAAAGTTTAAAATTAACCATAGTTAAGTTATATTTTAGAAGTGTTCAGAATTCTAGCATTAATTAAAAAATCATGACATACCTTTTGAAGAAGTTTATTATCTTGAATAATTCCAACCATGGTGAAATGTAAAACACCACTAGTATAATTAGTACCGCTTTTTGTATCTTATGTTAGTAGATTCTTAAAAGACTGAATTTTCATCCTTGGACATACAACCCCAGATTCTAACCTCATCATAATTTCACTGATTCTGAGGCCATCCATTCTCCTGCTTCATTATCTAATATTGGGTGGGCCAAACCTTCTGCAAGAACAGCTCACAGGCATGCGAGGGTGTGCAGCCATGAATAAGTACAGAATAATCATTATGATCTTCGAAACCATCAGAACCTAAGAAGAAATAGAAAGATAATTGACCAAAAGGGAAAAAGTGGAAACTAGGCTAAAATAAGATGATTTAGCGACAGATTGACATGGGTTTATATATTCTGAAAATAGAAATAATGACGGTAATGTGTTGGGTTCTGAGACAGGAGAATTGAGGATGTTCCGACCCATACTGAGAGATTCCATGGGGAATCAGTCAGCCATAAGGTTATCTGAGTGATGTATATTAGGTGTAACACTAAGGAAATTTGTAGTGCACTAGACCTCTTACCTATATTAAAGAATCAAGGTCTTCAAATATGTCTTCAAATATTTCTACATTTGCCTCGATGAGTCGTTGTTACAGGGAAAGGAATGCAAGAAGAAAAAGGCGTGTGTGAGCTGGTGGATTAGGCTGTACAGGAGTTTCTCAAAGCCTGAGTCACATAGACAAACACAAATAGCAAGCAGAGAAGTGAATTTTGCTGTAAATGGAAAAAGGGGCTAGTTAGCTACACAGGGGAGTGCTGCAATGATAAAGCCAGTGGGTCAGATGGTGAGGATGGCCTTGGAAACACTGCAAGGCCATGTTTTTTGGATCAGCATTTTTTTTTCATTCTCTATGTAAGTGACAGATGTGTTTCTAATCCAGTATCCACATTCCGACATTAATTCACACTGGAGAAACCCATAAGATACACTGTGGACAGTGATCAGTTTGAAGAATAAAGGAATATAATTTCTCTATTTCTACTGGAGGATCATAAATAGAAATTAGGGAGAAGAATCAAAGGGCCGAGAGAATATTCACTCACCACACGATTTAACTGACCCAGCATCTGATCATTATCAAATATGTTGGGCTATGTTGACTTTATTGCTTGTGTAGGACAAATTCTGCAGCTTAACCCGCATGTGGGTCAAGACCTGTCTCTTCATAGCAGTCTTCCAGCATTGTCTGCATTTACTAAGTTCATGAATTGCTGCTATTTTGTTGCCTTTTTAGCTTTAGGTGAAAAAATGGTTCCCAAACTACTATAGTTTAATGGGAACTGCATCCTAGTCAAGTAAAGAAATACGCAAACATCAGGGATGGGGAGGAGCACAGGAAACAAGGCCTTCAACAAGCTAATGGTCAGAACTGTCCCCCCCCCCAATGCTAAACGTTCCCAATGATGCATCAGACACCAAGTGTTATGGAACAGGTAATCTGCCACTTTTCACAAAAAGCTTTTTAGCTCCTAACTAGGCCACTGTGCCTGATACTCGGAAACGTTGTTGAAGGATATCAAGGAGATGGAGGGAGTTCCAAAGGAGAGCAGCATGAATCGCAAAGGTCTGGGAAGGTGAGCCCACATGGAAAGGTCTAGGAGGTTAACTTAAAAGACCTGAGAGCATTGAGTCATGAGAATGAAAAGAGGGAAAGGCTGTAGCAAGACATTAAAAGGAGGGATTGTGTTCTCAAAAAAAAAAGAGAGAATATGATTGAAGTTTTGAAGACGCTAAAGTGCAGAGTGAAGCTATATATAGATAAGCTCTTTCAATTAATGCTAAACCCTGGGATACTGCTGCTGATGTTTAAAACGTTGGAACGGCAGGCAACGTGTAGAGTTTGAGCCAAACTTTTACAGAGAAGCGGTGGTGAACTTAGAGCACGTTACGAAAGTTAAGGAGATGGTGAGGCAGCTCCCTCAGCAGTCCCCAGGAGGGGGCCTCTGGCCAGCTCTCGCATAGGCTTAATGCAGAGCCCTTTTGTAACAATGAGTTAAGGTGAGGGTAGCCTTCAAAGCCCTGGGTCCCTTTTAGTGTTGAACTGAATATAGAACAGAAACGATGAAAAATGTGGTGCCGGCAGCTGACACAGTGTTTACCAAAGCACCAGTCATGGGGCAGTAGACGCTTCTGGGTGCCTACTGTGTGCAAGGCATCATTCTTAGTGCTGAGAACATAAAGATGAGCAGACCATGTTCTTTGCCCCAGAAGGAGAGAAAGCATTGTCTGTAGTAAAGAGAGGAAAGCCACAATTACCTTGAAATGTAAAACTGGCTTCAAGTTGGCCATGTCCGTTGCACACATGCATGCACGTATGTTTTCTGTTTAGCAGAGAATGCACTAAAGAGCATGACCATCCTGTGCTGTTCATGTAATAAAGATGAAGTGAGAGAACATTAGAGGAACCAAAGCCATGTGATGGTACGCGTCTGATGTTTTTCCTTTCAGCGACATGCCGGAATCTCCTCTTTCCCCTTTTTCCCCTTTTTCTTCATTTGATTCCCCTCCCTATAGGGAGTTTAGGACAAGAAGAGGCTAAAGTTTCACTGAGCCTTTCTGAAGGTTCTCCATTAAATGCCAGGAAAGAAAGTGCAGGTCTCTTATTAGCATAATGAAGGCATCAGCATTGCATCAGGCTGGTCCTCGTACCCTTTTCCTTGTAATGGTGTTTGGTGTAGGGTCCTGAGGAAGAGCCGCCAGCCCCTACCTGATGGATCCACATCCCCTTGGCACCAGAGAGTGACCGATAGTGTTAACCGTCATAGGAGGCATGTATGTATGTGTGTAGAACTCTCATGTGTATTTTAAACTTTGCAATAGCCCAAAGTTAATTTGTTTCTTTGCCATTTGCTTATAGAATGTTGAATGTAAGTTGCCTAGGACGGTGCCTGGCATATAGTGGAAATTGAATAAAGGCTGCTAGGTGGTATAGGCTAGATGGACTAGAAAACTGTACAGCCGCAGACACTTTCAGATGTTCTCTTTGCTGCAGAGAGACCTTTCTGTGTGCTTTGTTCAAAGTTGACAGTGTGGTTAAACTACCATCAACAAGACATTACTTTTGGGTAATTTTTTCAGTGTTTATCCCCATTCCTTTATCCTCTTTTCCATAGCCTCTTTTACTGCAAGCTACACTCCGTTTGAAAGATGGTGGGTTGGCGTTAGAGTGGTGTTCTGTGGCCAGTGGAGGACGAAGCTTGCTCACTTTAATGCAGGATCTCTCAGCATCCTGTGCTAACTATTGGCAGGAAGGTTATTTCAGTGAGACGCTGGTTCCTTCTCACCCCGCACCCTGCCTGGAATCACCCCTGGTTGCGGAAGCCTATATAGGGTAGCTCATTTGGACAAAGTATTGTTAAGATGGTTATTAGAAGACTCGCAACTTAGAAAAGGAAATAAACATGTTAATACTAGCTTTCATAAATACTCCTCTCGAAAAAACACCACTTTCTAAAAAATTCAGATTACTAAGGCATCCCCTACACAGAATATTTAGTAGGGAGGTGCTAAAACTGATAGCAATTCTGAGTAAGTTTCTTCTCATGTAGTTAATGCAGCATAATGAAAGAAATAAAAGTCCTTATTTTTTTACTTTCTGTGCTGCTGCTTAAATATTCTCCTTTGAGTCAGGTTAGCTTACCTTGGGTGTTTGTATTTTGTTGACTTATGTTTGCATGTGTGAATTTAAAAAAAAAAAAAGAATATTAGGTTATTAAAAGGAGGATATGAACCAAAATGTTGGCATGAATTAAGAAAAATCAGTGAAGAACCATTGCTTAATTTGTACACCTCCCTGCAGTGCTGGAAATGAACTTTTTCTTCGCGTTCCCATGAGGCAGGGAGAAAACAGACCAGCATGGTTTCACTTTCCAGACGGAATGAAGTACCTCAACAGCAAAGAAGGAAATAGGGGCCTTCGTTTTTTAATCCTCTGTAAGATAGTCAAGGCTTGTCCAGTAGAAAGTTAGGTTTTGTAATAAGGGACCATTTTGCCCTTTCTGTTTAGGATTCAACAATTGCTTGTTGAGTTGGGGTGAACATGCTGTGAACTCAGGAACGGCTGAGGAGGGCCTTTCTCTGCCTGCCCTACCCAGAGCATTCTCTCTAACCGCGTGGTGGAGGCTGTGGAGAGGGCTGTAGGCAGTGGCAGTGCCCGTCACTCTCTGGGTGAAGCCAGTACGTCCTGGTGGTGGCCTTGGGAGACAGCCCTCGTGAGGCTCAGTAAGCCGCAGCCTAGATTGGAACAACGTGACTGCCTGGTAGGAGAAAGGAGATGACATCTGAAAGGAGGGTTTAAGGTGTTTGCAAAGGGGTCAGATCCCTACACACGAAACGCTGCGGTCACAGCTGCTGCCATGCTACCTGCCACGCGCCCTGGCCTGTGTCAGCATGATGGAGTCGGCAACCTGGTTAGGCGCAAAGAGGAGATGCGCATTCTGTGCCCAGTCCTCGCTCCCCTTTGCCAACCGGGCTGCTGAGTATGATGCTCCCTTTGTGAAGTGGACATCTGTCTAATGGGAACTGGACGGTGACCACCAGTCCCTTTTACACAGGCCACCATACAGCTGCCAGGTGGCGCTGGCTCTTAGCTGTTCTGCAAGTCCAGCACGGGGTGTATTCAGCTCTAGAGGTGGCAAACCCGGGGCCCTTCCACCAGGCCCGTTCCCTGCAAAGGAAGTGCTTCCGAGAGCCAAGACTCTGCTCTAACCTCTGTGAAGGAAGAAAAAGACTTAGGGAAAGGTAATGAATAAATTAAAGACACACTTTTGTAATTGTATATTTTAGGCTTTCCTCTCTCCCTAATTGTGCTCTAATCTGTACTTAGGAGTACAGTTTTTTAAGTGGGACATGTCAGGCTTTTATGCCACAGCTTAAACTCCAAGGCAAATGTATGTGTGACAGCTTAAGAGGCGAAAAGAAGAGTCTTCGTCAAATGGCAGAGTTTGATTGTTTAACCTAGACTAATCAGTCTTTGGAGGGCCTGCCACGTGTCTTCCAGACGGCTAGAATGCTCAGGAGATAAGAGTGGGCCTATCTCTCTGTGGCTTTCTCCCCCTGCATTAGCCGCAGAGCTGCGTGAGTCTATGAAAACTCATTGGTTGGGCTGCCCTAGCAACACAGAATGCTGTGCTGACACATACTCCGTCACATGTTTGCGATGAAAATGCTGTATTTTTAGAACACTTCAAAGTCAGGAAGCCGTTAAACCACGCTGCATCCTCTCTTGCCCTCTGGCCACTTCCTCCACACCCCCAGGAACATTGCCCCCATTTCACAGAAAAGGAGCCTGAGACAAAGATTAAGTGATATTTTAAGCAAAGCTGATAACTCCAGGGAAAATTGCTGATCGAGTCTCGAAATCCAGCACATCCTTTGGAGTAATTTTTAATGCTTTCGCATCTTTTACCTAAGCCATGTGTGTTCCATATGACCTTAAATCTAAGCCCTAATACTGTATATGGAGTTCAGAAGACAACTTAGTCTCCCATTTTCTTTCCTGGCATTCATTCAAATAAAAATAGGCACATAATACTGTTCTGTTAAAAAAAAAAAAAAAAAAAAATCAAAACTTCATGCACACCTTGCAAATCTTTTAGAATTTATGACACTTATTAAGTATCTTTATGCAAATAAAGATCAAAAGTCCTATGAGTTTTTGTCACTTGCTGAAGGACTGTATCTTTTGTATCTCTGAAATTCGTGTGCCTAGCTCGGTGCCTGGCATGGAATAGCCATTGAAAATTAGCTGCAGATTGAATGAATCAAGTAAATGCTACCTCTCTCTGATTCACCACTAACTCACCCATTTTTACAGAGTTACTGTTCTGTGGAGCAGAGACAGCCTTTTATTCATTTGTAGGACATGTGTTGAGAGCCCTACGTGCCACGCAGTGTGCAGCGTCCCAGGGATACAAAGATGAGTACTGGGACATGATGGAGTGGAGTGGGGAACATGAGGGTGTGTGTGTGCCTGTGTTGGGGAGACAGCCTGTGACCATCTTCTTTTCTTTCCTCCCTGCCGAAAGCTCTGTGATCCTGTCAAGGTTAAGAACAACTGCATTGTACAAACGGGGGAAGGAGGGTCAGAGCTGTCTAGGTCGTATAGCCTGTTGCCAGGTGCCTGCTGAAAATCAGGTCTTAAAGTAGCAAAGCTGACGTGGTGCAGGTAACAGTCGCACTCACCTCCAGTTCTCAAAATAGTCCTAAACCAAAAAATGTTCACTCGGCCCCCCAGCCCCCTAGTCTTCTCTATCGGCAGACCCAAATATATAAGGCTGAGGTATTTCTAATGTGAGGTTCTGTTAGCCTATTGGTACTCCTCAGTCACTTGGGGCCAAAGAGGAAAACATAATAAAGAGAGTGCAAGAGTTTCTAAATTGTAAAACTCCACACCCATCTGAGCCATGATGTCTGGTTCTGTGCGTTTCCTGGTTTCGGTGAATCTCCATGTCTTGATTAGCTTTTGTCTACCCTTTGGCTACCAGATCAAATGCCACCTTCCCAGAAGGCGGCAACGGGAGTGAAAGGCAGTGAACCTAAAAGGCAGTGTGAGGTGGTGGTTGAGAACAGGGCGCTGGAGACTGGGTGCCTCTCCAGATCCCTCCTCCACCACCGCTTCTGTGACCCAGACTAGGAATTGACTTCCCCACGCCTCTGCTTCCTCATCTGCAGGATAAACAGGGCTGTTGAGCAGAACCGTTGAGGTCGTGGAAGCAGAGCAGTGACAACGATGTCAGGACTTGGTAAAACCAAGACCATACTCAGGCTTCTCCTGATGAGGAAACCCAAGTCCAGAAATGTGAAGGGAGCCCTTCCAGGCTGACACTATCTCCCAGTGACTGCTCTGGGTATAGCCTGCCATCCGAACAAATTAGCCTCTCAGTGAAAGCAAGATCAGTTCTCACTAGTATTGACAATCATAGTAATAACTAGTATTTCTCTGGAGTACTCGCCATGGGCTAGGTCCTGTACATTATCTTGTTAAAATATATCCTCACAATAATCCTGTGAGATTAATACTACTTATGGTGCCCATTTTACAGAGAAGAAAACTGAAACTTAGCAAAGTAACACATCTAGGTATGTGGCAGACATGGGATGGATGGATGGATGCATGCATGTATTTATTTATTTATTTATTTATTTATTTATTTATTTATTTAGAGACCAAGTCTTGCTCTGTTGCCCATGCTGGAGTACAATGACACGATCTCGGCTCACTGCAAGTTCTGCTTCCGGGGTTCAAGCAATTCTCCTGCCTCAGCCTCCCTAACAACTGGGACTACAGGCAGCTGCCAGTACGCCCCGCTAATTTTTGTGTTTTTAGTAGAGGCGGGGTTTCGCCATGTTGGCCTGGCTGGTCTTGAACTCCTGACCTCAAGTGATCAGCCTGCCTCGGCCTCCCAGAGTGCTGGGATTACAGCGGTGAGCCATTGTACCCAGCCCAGACATGGAGTTTAAACCTAAATATTTTGTTGGTAGCATCCCCACTTGTAGCCATGACATTGTCCTTGTTCTGGTTCCAGGGTTTCTGTAGTATGGAGCTGGGCACATCTCTCTGCCTGCTGTGATTGTCACACTGACGTTACCTCTCTCATTTCAAAATGAATACTCTTCTCGATTGTCAGTTGTCATTGATGTCTCTGTATTCGTACCAGTTAGCACAGTGTGTGGTAACCAATAGGTGCTTAATGTTTGTTGAAGTACATTGAATTATTCCTTCAACACTCCTTGGATTTCTTGCTCCCATGCCTGAGTCTTGCCATCTCCTCTCCCTAGAGGTGTCATTTCTTCTTCCTGGTTCTGGTGGTTTCCATTCTGGCCTTTCAGCATCCAGTGCATGTGCCTTTGCATCCATAATGGCTCTTCCTCCTGGACACCCCAGCAGAGTCATGGCCTGCTCTGCTGAAATTCCAGTGACACTGTGTACCCCCGTCACTGTGGACAGTACTTTGTGCCATTCTGCAGTTGCATACGCATTTGTCATCTCGAGCTCTTAAGCTTCTTGCACTGGGGCTATTTTAGTCCATTGGTATACATTATAGGACCTCATCAAACTTATTACAGTGCCTTAAAACAGTGAAGAACATTTGCTGATAGAGAGAATGCAAAACATTCAAGAGAAAGGGACATTATTTTCCCACCAGCCCGTATCCTGCCTTGTTCTTCTTTTCCTTTTCATGGCACGTTGACATAGAACACCCCGTTGCATTCCTGGTTTTGAATCAGCTGGTGGGCACTCCATGGAGCATGAAAAAATATTGTTTCAGCTGAAGCAATGGAAGTAAGAGAATCATTTTAGGGTGTCACTGTAGTGTGAAAAGCTTTGACATTTAAAATAAAATAAGGAAGGAGAAAAACAGTTCACTCTGTCATTGGAGTCTCTTGCCAGCAAGGGCTCCGAGTCCTCTGAGCAGCGTGCTCACCTGAAACCCCGCCAGATTTACAGATGTTTCCTTTGGCTCCACTGTGAAGAACCACACTGCAGTTCACAGGAACAATTCCATTCTGGCAGGAACTGATGTAACCGGGGAGCGGGGCAGCAAACAGAGATGACTTCATAGGTCCTATCCCTTTCTACTTTCCTAGATCCCGTAGCGCACACTGCCCTTTGCCTTTGGGTTTTCATCCATCACTTTATTCACTTAGTGCCAAGACATACAACCCTTTTATGAGGCTACGAAAACTCCACTTAGCCAAGTGCGTGTTTGGAGCTCTAAGACAATAATATACTTTGCCCCTAGTTGTGATCCTAGAGCTTCCCTGAAGGTCGTGTGTAGGTGAATGGAACTCTTCCAGACTTGGATTTTCTTCCTTTAAGGACTTGGATTATAACATGGAGGAAAATTTATTTTTAGGGATCAGAGAAGAATTCGAGTCGAGAATAACGAGGAAGAGGTATGAAGAGAAAATTAGAGTGGAGGTTCCAAAGGCTAGTGTTTCTCACTTCTCCCGTACCACCCCCTGTTTTAAGCTGCCCCTTTTAATTAGACATTCTGCCAGCATACAGCTTGTCCAAAACCAAACGCATTATCTGCTCTTTGGTTGGCCCTATTGTGTTAACGGAACAGTCTTCCTTATTGTCGCCCAGTCTCAAAATCTCCTCATTATCCCTGACTGCTGCCTTTCCTTTCTTTCACATCCAAATCTTGTGAACTTGAGCTTTTTTAATACCGCCGTTTTGTCCATTTGCTATTGTTATCACCATTGGTGCCACTTAGAATATCAAAGGGTTTTTTTAACAGCTCTGGGGAGACATAATTGATATGCGGTAAACTTCACGTACTTAAAAGTAAACAATTCGGTACATCTTAACATATGTATACACCTGTGAAATCATCACCACAGTCAAAATAACAAACACATCTATCACCCCTGAAAGCTTCTTCGCGCGCCTTGGCAATCCCTTCGGTCCTGGCTGCCCCGTGCCTCAATTACTGACCTACTTTCTGCTGTATGTGGTTTCCATTTCCTAGAATGTTACGTAACTGCAGCCATACAGCATGTGCTTTCTTGGATCTGGCTTCCTTTGCTCAACCTGATTCATCCATGTCATTCGTTGATTCCTTTTGATTGCTGAGTAGCATTCCATAGAATGGAGGTAGCTCAGCTCATCACCTCTCCTCTTGATGAGCATTTGGGTTGTTGTCAATTTCTGAATATTTTAAACAAAAAGCTGCTGGGAACATTCATGTACAGGTATTTGTAAAGTCACTTGCTTTTGTTGCTCAGCTAGACACCTTAAGAGTGGAATGGCTATATCACAGAGTAGGTCTATATTGAACTTCTTAAGAAATTGCCTGTTTTCTAAAGGGATTGTACCATTTTACTTGCCTACCAGCAATATCTGAGAGTTTCATTCCCTCCACATTCTCGCCAACACTTGGTGTAATCAGTATTCCTAATTTTACCCCCTCTAATCTGTGTGTAGTGGTATGTCATTATGGTCTTAATTTTACTTTGCCTGATGGCTCATGATGCTAAGCATCTTTTGATATGTTTGATTCGTGTATATCTATCTTCAGTTCAGATCTTTTGCTCATTTTTTACTTGGGTTATTGCCTTATTGTTGAGTTTTGAGACTTCTGGATATGCTCTTTATCAAAGTACTTCCCTAGATACACGTTTTGCAAATATTTACTGCTAGTTTGCTTCTTGTTATCTCCTCATATTTTTTAAAAAGCAGTTTCTAATTTTGATGAAGCCTTATTTATAAATTCCTTCTTTTACTGATTGTGTGCTTTTGGTTTTATATCAAAGAAAACCTAACCCAAGGTCATAAAGTTTTTTTCTATATTTTCTTCTGGAAGTGTTATAGTTTTAGGCTTTACATTTTAGTCTTTGATCTATTTTGAGTTAATTTTTATATTCAGCATGAGTTATTTATTGAAGTTCATCTTTTTGCATGTGGATATTCAATTGTTCCAGCACCATTTGTCCTTTCTCCACTGATTGCTTTTGTACATGTGTCAAAAATCAGTTTTCTGTATATGTGTCAGTTTATTTAAAGACAGTCTGACCTGCTCCAGTGATCTTACTTGTCTATCTTTGCATCAGTATTACATGGCATTAGTTACTGCAACTTTATCACAAGTCTTGAAGTCAGATACTATTAGTCTTCCAAATTTGTTCCTCATTTTCAAAGTTGTTTTGGCTATTCTGGAGTCTTTGTATCTCCCCATAAATTTTAGGATCAGTTGGACAGTTTTTACAATAAAAGCCTACTACAGTTTTTATAGGAAATGCATTGGATCTGTTCATCAATTTGGAGAAATTTGTCGCGACAAATTGAGTCTTCAAAACCATGAAGAGTTGTATTTCTCCACTTATTTAGGTCTTCTTTGATTTCTCTCACAAATGTTTTGTGGTTTGCCATGAACAGGACTTTCCATATCCCTTATCAGATTTATCCCTAGGTGTTTTATATTTTCCGTGCTCTTCTAAATAATTTTATTCTATTTCCTATTTCCAATTGTTTGTTGCTAGCATATAGGAATACAATTGATTTTTGTGTATTGATTATGTATCCTACAACCTTGCTGAACTCATTCTAGTAGCTTTTTTAAAGAGTCTGTTAGATTTTCTATGTGGATGGTCATGTCATTTGCACATAAAGACAGTTCCACTTCTTTTCCCATCTAGGTATTGTCTTTTCTTGCCTGCTTGCGCTGGGCAAAACTTCCAGTGTGGAGGTGAATAGAAATAGTGAGAGCAGACATTATTATCATGTTCTTGATGTTAGGGGAAGACTGCTTTTTACGCTGAAAAGTATGGTGTAATGTATAGGTTTTTCACAGATGCCCTTTATCAAGGACATTGCCTTGTCTTCCTATTTTGCTAAGAATTGTCATCAGGAATGGATATTAGATTTTTTTAATGTTTTTTCTGAGTCTATTGAGTTGATCATATGGGTTTTTTTGTCTGTTTGTAAATATGGTAAATCCCTTTTTTTTTTTTCTCTCCCAGACAGGGTCTCGCTCTGTTGCCCATGCTAGTGTGAAGTGATGCAGTCACAGCTCACTGTAGCCTCGAACTCCTGGGCTCAAGTGATCCTCTTGTTTTAGCCTCCCAAAGTGCTGGGATTACAGGTGTGCTTCACCACACCCAGCTGTATTGACTGATTTGGATATTGAGCCAACCTTGAATTGCTGGGATAAGTCCTACTTGGTCATGATGATTCCCTTCCCCCACCCCCGCCCCTCCCTGAGATGGAGTTTCACTCTTGTTGCCCAGGCTGGAGTTCAGTGGCACAATCTCAGCTCCCCACAACCTCTTCCTCCTGGGTTCAAGCAAGTCTCCTTCTCAGCCTCCGGAGTAGGTGGGATTACAGCCATGGGCCACCATGCCTGGCTGATTTTGTATTTTTAGTGGAGATGGGGTTTCTCCATGTTGGTCAAGCTGGTGTCGAACACCTGACCTCAGGTGATCCGCCCACCTCAGCCTCCCAAAGTACTGGGATTACAAGCATGAGCCATCGCACCTGGCTGGTCATGATGAGTTTGTTGGATTCTGTTTGCTGAAATTTTGTTTAGAATTTTTACATCTGTGTTCAGGAAGAATATTTTTCTGTAGTTCGTTTATAACTTCTTTGGCTGGTTTTGGTATAATGGCAATCCTGATCTCATGGAATGAATTGGGAAGTGTTCTCTCCTCTTCGGTTTCCTGGAAAACTTTGTATAAAGTTGTATTATTTCCTTAGTTGTATGGTAGAATTCATCACATAAGCCATCCAGGCTTCAAGTTACCTATGTAAGAAGGTTTTTTAACTGCAAATTGAATTTCTTTAGTACCTATAAGAATATTTAAGTTCTCTATTTTTCCTTGAGTGCACTTCTCCTTTCAAATCATATGTCCATTTACCCTAAGTTGTCAAATTTATTGTCATAAAACTGTGTATAATCCCTTAATATCCTTTTAATGTCTGCAAAATCTACACATAAAGACAGTTCTACTTGTCATCTCTCCTGATACTCCTGATACTGTTAATTTGTGCCTGCCTTCTTTTTTCCCTTTGTCTTAAAGTTCTCAGTTTTATTTGTCTACTAAAGAACTAGCCTTTGGTTTTGTCGCTTTTCTTTTTTTTTTTCTCTATTTCTTTGGCTTTTACTTTAATTTTTATTGTTTCCATTCTTTTGCTTATTTGGGGTCTAACTTTTATTTTTCTGATTTTTAAGGTGAAAGCTGAGGTTACTGATTTGAATTTCCTTTTTTTTTCCAAATGAAAGTGTTTATTGGTATATAATTCCTCTTAAGTACCATTTTACCTACATCCACAAATTCTGATATGCTGTGGTTTCATTTTCATTCAGTTGAAAATACTTTCTAATTTCTCTTTTGATTTCTTCTTTGACCCATGGGTTATTCAGAATATGCCATTTAATTTTCAAATACAGATTGAGCATCCCTAATTCAAAAATCCAAACTTTGAAATGCTCTAAAACCTGAAATTTTTTCAGTACTGACATGATGTTCAAAGGAAATGTTCATTAGAGCATTTTGGATCAGTTTGGGGATGCTCAACCAGTAAGTATAATGCAAATATTCAAAAATCTGAAAGGAAAAATCCAAAACATTTACGGGCCCAAGCATTTTGGATAAAGGCTCTCAACCTGTATTTGAGGGGCGCGTCGGGAATTTTTTCTGTTACTGATCTCTAGTTAAATTTCCTTGTGGTCAAGGAATATGCCTTGTATAGCTTGAGAACTCTTAAATTCATTGAGACTTATTTGATGCCCCGTAATATGACTTATCTTAGTAAACAGTCCATGTGCATCTCAGAAGAAGAGGTATCCTGTTGTTCTTGGACTGAGTATTCTACAAAAGTGAGTTTGATTGAATGGTGTTCTGCAAATCTTCAGTATCTTTACTGATTTCCTGTATATTAATACTTGTTCTATCAATTATTAAGAAAGGTTATTGAAATCTCTTATGTATTTGTGTGTTTCTCCTTTGACATCTATCTTTTTGCCTTAAGTATTTTGAAGTTCTGTTTTTTTGATGAATAGATATTTAGAATTTTTGTGTTCTCTTTGTGAATTGACTCCTTGGTTGTTTTGAAATGACCTTTATTTCTGGGTTTATCCTTTGATTTGAAATTACTGTGATATTTGTATAGCCACTTCAGCTTTCTTTGAATCCTATTAAATAATACATATTTTTACATTCTCTCTCTTCACATACATGTATCTTTCTATTTAAAGTGCATTTATTGTATACAGCAGGTGGTTGGATCTTAATTTTTTTGAATCTACTCAGACAAGCTCTACCTTTTACTTGGAGTGTTCAGATAATTAACATATAACGTAATTGTTGATAAAGTTTGGTTTAGGTCTCCAATCTCACTGTTCCCCCCCACCATCTGTTCTTCCCTTTTGCTTCTTCTTATAACTTTAAATTACTTTTTCATTTTACCTCCTTTGTTGGCTTATTAGTTATAGCTCTTTTTTGTTGTTTTAGAGTATTTGTTACAAACTTTATCATTCAAGTGATAGTATGCAACTTCAGGTATAGCATGAGAATCTACTTCCATTTCTCCCGTCGCAGACTTTATGCTGTTGCTGTTTTACATGTTAAAATATGTCCACAATACCTTGTTACAATTTTGTTTAATTAGCCAAATTTCTTTTGTAGATATTTCAGTCATCAGAAAACTGTCTCACCTATTTATGCTCGTAGTTACTACTGCCATGCTCTGTTCCTTTGTATAGATCCGTATTTCCTTCTGGTATCATTTTCCTTCTGCCTGAAGAACTTCTTTTAATATTTCTTGGGCAGCCAGTCATCTGGTGGTAAATCCTTTCACCTTTTTTGTGTCTTTCACCTTTTGTATTTTGCCCCTTTTTTGAAGTATGTATCTAGATCTAGATATTTTGAGACAGAGTTTCGCTCTTATTGCCCAGGCTGGCATGCAATAACGGGATCTCAGCTCACCGCAACTTCCACCTCCCGAGTTCAAGCAATTCTTCTGCTTCAGCCTCCCGAGTCGCTGGGATTACAGGCATGTGCCACCACACCCAGCTAATTTTATATTTTTAGTAGAGACGGGGTTTCTCCATGTTAATCAGGGTGGTATTGAACTCCCAACCTCAGGTGATCCGCCCGCTTCAGCCTCCCAAAGTGCTGGGATTACAGGCGTCAGTCACCACACCCAGCCTGAAGTATATTTTTACTGGCTATAGATTTCCAGGTGGACAGGATTTTTCTTTTCTTTCAGTGTGTTAAAGACATTGCTTGACTGTCTTCTCACTTGTATTGTTTCTGATGTCATCCTTCTCCTTCTGTTTTTTTCCCTCAGTCTACTTTTAACATTTTCTCTTTGTGTGATTGGGTTTGAGTAATTTGATTATAATGTGCCTTGGTTTGGTTTTCTTCATATTTCTTGTACTTGGAGTTCATTGAGATTTTTGAACATGTGAGCTTAAAGTCTTCATCAAATTTGGAAAACTTTCATCCATTTCTTTTGTCAGATATGTTTAATGTCCCCTTTCTACTCTCCTTGGAGACTCAAATTACTTGTGTATTTGGCCATTTGAAGTTGCCTTAGAGCTCACTAATGTGTTTTTTTCTTCCTTTTTTAAAGTCTCTGTTTCTCTATTCCATGTTGAAACACAGTTCACTCGTCTTCAGTGTTTAATCTGCCGTTAATCCCATCCAGTGTTTTCTTGTCAGACGTTGTAATTTTTAATCTCTAGAAGTCCGTTTCGGAACTTTCTTAGATCTTCCAAGTCTCTGCTTATCTTGTAGAGCACACCAAATACAGAGATAAATAACTTTTTGAAGTCCTTGTCTGTTAATTCTAGCATCTATATGATTATTTTCTACTTCTAAAGTGAGGCCTCTGCTGGTCCTCTACCCAAGACCGTGAATTGTGAGTATTTTCAGTCTGGCTGGTAAGGACAGGCACTATTCCAAGCCTTTCATCTTTTTGGAGGGCTCTTTGTCTGGTAGTTTCTTCACTCACGTGCGTTGATCAACACTGGATATTCAAGAGGGACCTCTGCAGATCTCTGGGGTTCTCTCTTTGTAGCTCCTCCCTCTTTGCTACTCTTTCTGGTGAATTCTAATGGACCCCGCTCTCTCAGCTCAGGGAGTATACTGGGCCCTGCCTGGCATCCAGCACCCTGTGCTGTGGCCTGGAAACTCTTTCAGGCCATGAGCTATTTTCAGGCAGGAGGGCTGTCCATCTAGGCCAGAGGCAGAAGTCTGCAACTCTTAATTATATTTCCTGTCCCTGGTTCTTTTCTCACAGTGCCTTCTATTTATCCAGAGGAATTCCAGCACCAGTGATGGTATGCAAACCTTTAGTGGCACACGTTGACTCAGAAATACAGCCCAGATTCCTTGGCCATGCTTTCCAGGTCTTCCGTAAACCATCCTGCTCGTTCTCCTCTCATTCCCTTCATAACCTTCATTTCCGTTCCTACAGATTTGTTAACTGGAATTTCTGTACTTCCATCTCTTTTTGTCGATAGCTTGTCTTTCTTCAGGTTCTCCATTTCCTGCACATTTTTAACACATGTGCAAGTGGGAAATTATCTTCTTTCTGCAAACTCCTGTAAAGATTTATGTGCACCTCTTTGATTCAAGCCTTCGCTTTCTACCTTGTATTAACTTATTTATGCACATGTCTTATCTCCTCCAACCACTTATAAATCCCTGGAAGATGGGATTCATGTCTCATTTACATGCTCTTAGAAATTTACAGTGTGTACACAGTAGGCAATCCATACATGCCCATTCAGTACGCATTTACTGGCAGTCTTGGGAATGCACACCAAATTAGGTATTGATGAAATTTGGGCCCAATGATAAAGAATGTCTTAGACTAAAAGCAATGGGGAAATTAAATTGTTTGCAGGATGTTTCAGTACTACTCCCTACTTAGCTAGATTTATCTCCTCTTTCTTCTCTGTGTCTCAGTTTGCAAACAAGAACTGCCCTTTTCTCTTTGAAAAAAATGAACACTAAAGGCAGAGATTTTCATTTGGCTCTCTTTGTATTCCTACGACCAAGCATGGTACCTGGTTCAAGAAATGGCTGTTTAATCACAGCAGTAACTCCCAGTAGGAAGGATTCTCAAAGGAATTGTTCTTTTAAAAAAAAAAAAAAAAAAAAAAATTCACAAAGTAGGCTATACCCTGAAAGTGCTAAGGAGAGCTTCTGTCCTCGAAAATCTCCCTGAAATACTGAAAGCATACAAAAAAGGAGAAAGCTCTTAAACTAAATTCTGACTCTCAATCGCTGGGTTTTGTATTTCTTTTCTTTTAAAAAAAAAAAAAAAATCTATTGAAATGATTCCACTTATGAGGTATCTGGAGCAGTCAAATTCCGAAAGACAGAAAATAGGTTGGTGGTTGCCAGGGGCTGGAGGGGGAGGGAATAGGGAGTAAGAGTTTAAGGGGGATGGAGGTTTAGTTTGGGGAGATGTGAAAGTTCTGGAGATGGACAGTGGTTTACAGTTGCACAACAGCATCGAGGTATTTAATGCTGCTGACCTCCATGGACGTCCTGGCCATGTGTACAGAAAACTTAGAAGTACATTGGGGTTTAAATTCCAGTTCCCTGAGGTTGGGCAAGCTGCTGGTCCTCTCTGAATCTGTTTTCTCATCTGTAAATGGGGCCTGATGTATTGAAAGGCACCTGGCTCAGTGCCTGTAACAATGGACAGTCATAGACATTCATCTCGTTCTGTCCCTTTTCAGCTCTAGAGAGAGACTTTCTACTTAGATGGTTCTCTCCAGCTATGGGGCTTGGAGAGTAAAGGGGCAGGAGTGGGAGCGTGGGAAGGGGCAGTGCTCTGTTTGTCTCAGCCAGTTGAAGCTGATGCCTCTGTCCTGGTGTTTAAAGGGGCTCTATCACACGTGTACCCTTCCTCTATCATATGGGAGGTACCCCAGGCAATGCAGCAGAGAGGTGTCTCCTGGTGTTGTAGTGGGGAGGAGACTTCTGGACCAGGACTTGCTGTGGGGCGTCAGCTACCAAGCCTGTGGTCTCAGGAAAGTGACCCATCAAGGGGTCATACAACAGGGATACCACCTTGAAATCTGAAGTCACTGAGTAGCAGGGGAAGTTGGAGCCTGGGGCGCCCCTTGGCCTGCCCTTGGGTTTCATTTAACTGTGGCCTCCCAGGATGTTACACACCCTGGCCTCCTCCCTGCGGAAGATGAGGCTTGTTCCCAGTTGGCAGACTGGACTTCTTCATAAGTGAAAAATAGTTATGTAATGGTTATCTCAGTGGTGTTTAGATTTCTGAACAAAGCGATGATCCAAAGTCTGTGGAGAAACGGATCCCCAGTGAAGGAGGAGGGAGGGGCCGTGTGCACGCTCATGCTGTTTATCCCAAGCCTGTTCTCCACCCTCCCTGCCCTCCCATGCAGAGAGTCCCCTGCCCCGTGTCGAGTCTACTTCTTAGGAACCTGACAACCCGGGGAATTTTCCTGACAAGTCAGTGTCATTTTATGGGTTATTGCTGTTTTCCCAGAATAGCCAGTTAGTATTGAGGGAGTGTCACCTGCTCTTCTCCATATTCAGCCCCTTCCTGAGCATGCTCATCAGGTTTAAGGAGCCAGCTGTCCCACCTGCTCGGCTGTGCCGCCCCGCAGGCTGGGATCTTGTCAGATTCATGCCTACCGAGGAGGGTGCTTGCGTTCGGTCATGGTTAAGATGGGGATCTTCCAGCACAGCCCCAAAATACTTCAAGAGGCGCAGAGGAAGCTCGACCTCCCAAGGGAGCATCCCCTTGATCCCAGCAAGGCTGGAGGGAGGCAGCACTGTGGTTAGTTGGAGGGACCAAAGGCGTGGCCTGCTTTATTCTAGTGTCATTCAAGGGCACCAGCTGTTTCGACTTCCAGGAAGCCATTTTTCCCATGCTGAGTAGTCTTATGGCACCATGTGCCACCACAGTGCTGCCCAGCCCTCCTACCCTGGACTGACCAATGGAGGGGAGACCACAGCGTCAGCTGCTCACATAGAAGGACTTGGTTGTGCAAGAGCTGGGTTTTCTTGGAAGTCAGACACCCTGCTCCTTCACCTCTCCATAACAGCTGTCCCCATGGCAGCCTCATGACAGTAACAAGCCAGCCTTGCTATTTTGGAAAGCAGTCAGGGATGTAGAGATCCGATCTGGACAGTCATCTCCTGTGTGACCTGGGTGAGTTGCCCACCCTCGCAGAGCTCTTTTCACTGAGTTCACGTGGGACTCAAATGGAATGCTGTGGTTTTAGCCCCTTGCATGCATTAGAATCACCTAGAGGAACTGAAACACAGAAATACCAGTGTCCCAACCCCACCCTCAGGAATTTGGATTTAATTCCCCTGCTGGGGCCCAGGTGGCACCTGAAGGTATTGAGGTGATTCTAACATGCAGCGGGGGTTGAGAAGGACCGAGCTGGACATCGCGAGAGTGCTCTGGTAAATTTCGTTTGGTGTTACTGTCATTACATTCTCCACTCACTTTGGCAGTGTCTGTGAATTTCAACGTTTTTCATGTAAAGATATTTATGACTTTTTTTCTTAACATTGTTTCCAACAACTACCCCAGGTCATTTAGCAACAATTAGTCATGGTAGTTCACAGCCCTGAACCCAAACACCCCCAGATCTTCAGCCTGGCGCGGGGCTTCCGGTGACTTCGTGGAATGTCATCATAGTCCTTTCTTTGGAGAGCGGGGTTTTCTCGGGCGCCATGAGGATCTGGGCCAAGCTTCTCCAGGGCTGTCATTGCTTCCTGGTTGGAAAACCCCTAGGTGCCAAATGCAAGAGGAGAAAGAGTGAAATTAACCACCTTGCCCATCAAAAGCAGTCTCGAAAACCATAGAACTGGGAGTCTGTAAGAAATCACACGTTTCTGTGAATGTGTAGAGAATAACTCAAAAGTTCCACTGTGACAAGTGCAGAAATTACATTTAAATGAGTACAGAAGAAAATTTCGCCACAAACTGTGTTAGCCAAAGAAGGTTCTGTACAATGGGATGTACATGAATTAAGGATAAGTTCTGTGTTCCTGCTGATGCCTTCCCTGTTCCATCTGGGGCTGGGGCTATCTTGAGCCCAGAATTCCTGTTCGTTCCACCTGAGGACTCCCGTGTGTGGGAAGGAGGGAGAGACGTAAACCCACCTAGGGGCAGGTGTACAGCAGAAGGATAGTACCCTTTGAGAGGCCAATATAGGTTTTGTAGTGAGAACATTAATAACGCAGGTTTAACCAAAAGAATGTGATCTTTGAAGACACTGTTTGATCTTATGCATGGTTATAGTATTTTGTAAATGGAATAGCTTTTCCAAGAAATTCTAAAATGTGCCCATATGATGGTTCATGTTTATGGATTTATGAAGTATTGTTTCTCAATATAACCTGGGAGAGAGGCTGAGGGAGGTCTAGGCATCATTTTCCGGATGAGATGACTGAGATTTAGTTCAAAGAGTGGTCACATTGCTGGGAATTTGCTAGTTCAAGGACAAGACTTACAATCTTAAAATCCTCATTTTGATGCATTTCATGTTTTAGAATATTTCACATTATTTTTACGTTTAAAAAAAATTTTTTTATATTTTTTTTTGTGACAGAGTCTCGCTCTGTCACCAGGCTGGAGTATAGTGGCATGATCTCAGCTCACTGCACCCTCCGCCTCCTGGGTTCAAGCGATTCTCCTGCCTCAGCCTCCTGAGTAGCTGGAACCACAGACACATGCCACCACGCCCAGCTAATTTTTGTATTTTTAGTAAAGACGGGGTTTCACCATCTTGGCCAGGATGGTCTTGATCTCTTGACCTTGTGATCCACCTGCCTCGGCCTCCCAGAGTGCTGGGATTACAGGCATGAGCCACGACGCCTGATCTATTGTTATTTTTTAAATTGAGTTTTCATTTTGAAATGAAAAATGAGAAAACTCAAAATTTTGAAATGCAAAAATTGGTCTTTGCCCAGTAATGAAAATGTGTGCACCTTTGCATTCATACAGTCCTGTAGAACCAGTAAGTCCTTTCCCTGCAAAGGTGTCCTGAACATTCAGGGTCCAAACATTGACCACTGAAGGGTAGGAGGAAAGGCAAAGCAAGCTACGCAAAGAGAAAATGGCCTGTAGCCTTCAAATGCACTCTCGCTAGCCCTCCCCGCTTTGGTTATTATCAGCAAAGATCAGTGACATGTTAATATATTAGGCTGTTTTACTGTGAATATAATGGTAAATTTTAATAGAAATTGAGTCAGATAGCAGTTTCTGAATCTGAAAAAAAGTGACATTGTTTGCGAATGCTCACAGTAGCACTTAACAGTGTGAAGTTCAACTCAATTTTTATTTGCTGTTTCACAGAAAGCAATAATCTGTCCTATTTTATAGTGCCACATGGGTTACAAAAATCCCGATGAGTCTTTGTTGAACAAGCCAGAATCTCAGGAAGGAGTGGAGGGGAGCTTCACCTCAGGGGCTTCTGCTCTGAATTCGAATTTTTAACAGGCAGCTTTTAAGCATCCTGTGGCACTAGTCCCATCTCAGTGTAGCGGAGACAGTAATGCCTTTTCCCTCTGTGGTGGAGAAGGGGCTTTTGAATGCCCTTTTGGAAGCTGTAGAAATCTATGATATTCATCGTCAGTGTTCGACCATGAACTTAAACTCCTATCACACCTCTAGGTGTGATAATATTTCTCCTTCTGTTACAACTGAGTAATGTCACACTTGGCACTTTTACTGTCCTCTTCCGAGAATATCCTCCAAATGCTGTCTGAGAGTGTTAACTGCTATTTGGCTCATTTTTCTGCGCCAAGGAGAACAGAAACACAGCAGGCACCAAGAGGAGGTTTAGTGTGCAGTGGGTTGTTCTGAAAGGCAGTGAGTAAAATGAGGTATTCCCTGACTTCTGCTTTTGCTACATGAGGTCATGAGGTCCTCGAAGCCAGGTTTAGGTACCGTTTCTTTTATCCCTTGCTAGTTCCTAATCATGGACACAAACCTCCCACATCTATCCCGGTGGATAGCAATGCTTATGGAAAGCAATGTCACTAAGGCAGTGTCACTGAGGAAAACAGGACAGGGCCACAATTGTGTTCAGAGTTTTGACTGGCATCTGGTTGGAATTAGAAGGAAGATTATTTTGTCATAACCTAGGTACCGTGACCCAAGCTGTTTTGGCAGACCTTGATGTCACAAACCGTATGCTTGCTGGAGAAGGGAAAAGGAGAGTCGCAGCCACTGAGTTGAGGCTGTGGCCTGCCTGGTGGTGTTTCATAGGAACTGGCACAGGGAAGCTGCGTGTCCTTTGTTTTCTGAGGCCTTGTTCCACATGGCCTCCCACTTGAGGCCAGGAATATTGCAGCAGTGCCAAAGAGTGGGTGGACAAATAGCCTTATTATTAACCTAAGTTGGAAACATGGCTTTTTGAGTGTCTTCATTCACAGATGCAGTCACAAAATATTAATACTCTTTTTTGAACATTGCAAAACAAAGTCTTCATTTAAACCTCCTTTGTCCACGTCCATGGTGAAAGAGCACCTCGTGGGGGGAGAAAAAAAAACTGGTCCCTTGAGAATTACTTTATCCTTTGCATTTGCATATAGTTTGAATTCATAATTAGGCTATTTTTATTGGCTAGCAGCTGTATTATCATATAAATCCCTGAATATGTAATTTGGAGTCATTTAGACCAGTCGTCCTACAGTAACCCTGGGAAGCACGTGAGCAGTGTCAGTGTCTTTCTCGAGGAAGAAAATGAGGATTGGGAGTAACTTGCTGCAGGCCCTAGGCTCCTGCTGTGGTGGATTGGGTTTTTACACTAAAGAACATAGATACCTGTTCAAGAATAACCTACGTTTGCATGTAATTCATCTGTTGACAGGGCGTTTTGAGGCCAGATGTGGCGGCTCACACCTGTCATCCCAGCACTTTGGGAGACCAAGGCTGGAAGATCACTTAAGCCTAGGAGTTCAAGACCAGCCTGGGCAATATTATAGCAAGACCCCCATCTCTACAAAAAAATAACAGAATTAGCCAGGCATAATTGTTCTTGCCTGTGGTCCCAGCTACTCAGGAGGCTGAGGAGGGAGGATGGCATGAGCCCAGGAGTTTGTGGTTATATTGCACTCCAGCCTGGGCAACAGAGCAAGACTCTCTCTCTTAAAAAAAAACAAAAACCAAAAAACCACACAGAGCCGGGCACAGTGGCTCACACCTGTAATCCCAGCACTTTGGGAGGCTGAGGCGGGTGGATCATGAGGTCAGGAATTCAAGACAGGGTGAAACCCCGTCTCTACTAAAAATACAAAAATTAGCCGGGCGTGGTGGCAGGTGCCTGTAGTCCCAGCTACTCGTGGGGCTGAGGCAGGAGAAGCACTTGGACCCAGGAGGCAGAGGTTGCAGTTAGCCAAGATCGAGTCATTGCACTCCAACCTGGGCGACAGTGAGACTCCGTCTCAAAAAAAAGAAAGGCAAGTTCCCATTGTTTTCTTGCATTCATTGTCTGCGTTGGCTGAGTCAGTAGGCAGGGTAGGGATGAGCATCTTCATTTTACACAGAAAAGAAATCTCTGGTTGAAGGTGGTCAGTGACTTGCTTCAGCTGGGACTAAAGCGGCCCTCTGTGACTGTGCACTCTGTCTGTGATACCAGGGAACTGGTGAATCCAGGAACCTCCCATTGTGATGCTCACTCCTTCCTCTCCTGTCCATTCATAGGGGTAAAAAAAGGTTTTGTGGCTTAAGTAGCATCCAGTTTCATCTCAAGTTTCAATTCCCATAAAATAAACAGATACCAGGGTAGCAAATGGTCCCTTATTAAATGTCACAGGGGAAAAAGAGAACAAAAATCATTTTCTGTACTCTCCAGAATGCGGTTGAGTGTCCAGATAGCCTCATACCTCCAGTGAGAGCAGCAGCAGCATTTATGGGCTATCTCAATGAGCCACTTTTCTGTTGAACAATCCACCACCGAAGTAACACAGACTGTCCTTTGGGCTCCCCGGCCTGATCCGCTGAACAGAATCTCACTTCTGTTTGACTCGCACAGTCAGTGGCAGAGGAAGGAGAGAGAAACTCTTCCATCTTTATTCCCAGATGGGGATCTCATTTTGGGTGCATGTACACAAAATCTGTTCCATTTCCTCATGCTTAGTGTGCTGCTATATATTTACTGCTGACATCATTTCTTTAGGAGGCTCTTCTGTAGCATTTTGATACTGACAATTTTATGAAGGCTATTTCTTGATATTTGTTTATTACTCCTCTAAAAATGTATTTTTTGTGGCAACTTCAAGGCAGTTGCAGGGTAGTGTATTTTTCAATAAAGAAGTTGGATTAAAACTTACAGTAACTGTCACCTGGTAACCAGACCGCGTATAACTATGTCAACATTCACCAGTGATTTATTGCTTTAAATTGGAATCAGCTGATTTGTGGTTCCACGGATTTTTGACGCTGCAGGGTTAATCTGGAACCCACTGGTACACATGAAATAGTTGTTTTATCTGCTGTTCTAAGACTGATGAAATGTTTAAAAGGATAGCTGTGTAATCAGTCCATTATCTCCTGGTGTTCCAGCTTATTCTGTACCATGTGGCAGTGTACAATCTCAAAAATAATTATTCTGCTGTCGTTAACATGGGAGCCGAATGCAGTGACTGATAAAAACTGCATTCAGCAAGCCCTTTCCCAAATTGGGTAGTTCTGTTTTGTTATCTTCTGAAGGGAAAACATGGGTTGTGATGGTCAGACCTCTTAGGAGCCTGGAAGCTTAGAGCAAGCCCTGGGAGGCAGAACACTTAATCTGTTGCCAACATCTTTTTCTGTTTAATATTTTGAATTTTTCATTTGTAGGTAAACTTGTTTAGACTACACTTTCACGTACTCATCTGAACATAGGTAGACCCCTTGAAAATAAGGATGTTGATGCTTATAGTTTTCTTTTTTTCTGAAAGCAATCAGAACCTAGCCACAGTTACAGAATGTGGGTTTTAAAAAGCAGTCTAGACCAGTGTCCATTTCTTAGCGTCCTACTTTGACAGCCAACTGTTGAAGGAGACCCAGAAGGGCATGGCCAAGTGGTTTGCTTCAGACCTGCATTCTATACAAAGCTCATCCAAAAGAAAAGCATTGTAGATTTTTTTTCATAGGCTAGGTTGTCTCTAGGGATAATTATTCTTGTTTACAAAGATGTTCTTGTCAATCTATAGACTGTTAGTGATGTTTTGAGGAAGACCCAAGGCTCAAAATCTTGTATAGAAAGGATTGCCCATTAAATCAGTCTGTCTTCAAACTGTAAGTAGAACATGAGCTTTCCAGTTAATAGGGAAAACATAAAACAATGGATTTTATTGCAGGGCAGTCCTGGTCTTGTATGGACCAACAGTAGTTGACTTACCAGGTAACCGTAGATACTTTAGGAGGAGGGGTTGGTAGGACCTGAGAGGAGGATGGCATACAATTGTATGACTATTCGCTAGTGGTGAGAGATTGTCAAGGAAGAAATGAACAGTTTTATTGTAACCCAAGACCATGATCCCTGGGACCAACGTCTGTAACTGGAGACTTGTTAGAAGCCGTTCGGTTAAGAAGACAGTGTGAGATGCATCACCTTGTTTCTGTGATGTTCTACTCCCCGATTCGGTTGCCGGTTCTCTCTTCGGCCCGCTTTTCCCGCCTCTTGAACGTGGAGCTAATAACTTTCAAACAAATCTTGAGCGCTCTAGGCAGACACTCTGTTGTTCCTTGAGCCCGGGCCATCCTTGCTATCACTACCTGACCACAAGTGCCGGGAGTAGATGTCACGCCTGCGAGTAGAGAAGGCCTGCAGGTTGGGTACAGTCTGTGTAGAGTCTGAGTCAGAAGGGTCTGGGCTGGTCAGATGTTGCCCTCTATCACCACCCCTTCCCCCGAGTGTGCCTTTTCTTGAAAAATGTGGTAAATTCCAGGGAATTCATTTCTAGTCACAGTTAAAAGCAGTCTCTCCAGACTCCACGGGGCTCCACTCGGCTTGTCTGTTAGGGGGAAAAAGCCATCAATATTTTAAAAGCTGCTGACAGGCAAGAAGTTAGCCTTGATGGCTGGAAATTCAGAATTTTTTTTTTCTATTCTATGCAGAATCTATCCATTGTTTCTCCAAAGCAGCAGGGCTGAGGAAAAGCTTAGCCTAGAACAGGGATGTGATGAAGACTAATAAGACTAAGAAGATAAAACCAATCAGAGTATTTAAGCTAGAGGTAACCTGGAAGTGTCCTAATTGGATGGCCTGAATTTCTCACCCGGGAGTTTTCCAGAGCAGTTAACACCCAGATTTGCCCCGGCATTGATGTCACAAAACTGGGTCATGGGAGGGTGCTCCAGAGAATAGATTTTAGTCTTCCAGGGACAGATATTTTTGACACACCGTCTGGATTTCTAGTCGTGTTTGAGAATGAGTGATGTGAAAATTCACCCAAACTTTCCAGAGATCAACTTAATGAGAAGAGAAGAGGTTTGGGGGAGTATATTAACTATTTTGGCCACTAGAGGAGTTTTACAAATAGTTTTCAAGAACCAGTTTGCCCACATAATTTTCAGTCTGCCTACGAAATTGTTAGGGGTTGCATTCACATTTATAGGTAGGTATCTCACATTCAGCCTCACCTTTGCCTCCATTCTGACTATTAATTTTTCTTTGTTCCCATACCAAAATGCTAAAAGGCTAAGAGCATCTTCTTACACCAAAGATATGAAATCCCAACCAAGGGAGATGAAGAAGTGAATTGGTTAAATGTATTGAATACCAGTTCTCTGTGTTTTCATGGCACATCCCTTTGATATTTCTTAAATTCTGCTGAATGTGGACATGTGCTTATTTTCATGAATGCTTTGAATGCATTTTAAATGATGGCAATTCTACCTGGGTACCAAGAGGATTTAAACACCACTTGGTGGCTCATGACTTACCCAGGAACATGGTGCAGGTCTCCCTCTTTTCCTTGCCCAGTGGGCACAGACCTCTGCAAGACATTTCCAGGTCTTCTTTGCCCTTCTTCTTGTCCCAGAGGGACTTCTTTGCCCCTCTGCACAGGCCTGCCTGTCATTTGATGCTGGTGGTAGGTTGGAGAAGCAGTCCAAGGGGATGGAGATAAGCCTCAGCTACTGGGTCAGCGTTTTGAAACTTACTAACAAAAGGAAGGGAGAAAAGGTTAAGAAAAGACAGAAATCAACTTCTGTGTTGTAGTGGGCTGAATCAAACCATACAAGTTGTTTTCCCTGTGAGCAAATGAAATTTGAGAATTGTTCATCAATGAGGATGAAATGTCAGATATTCTTGTCGGGAAGTATATTCCCTTCTCACACTGGTCAGTTTTACCAAGCGGTTTGCTCGAAAAGGTGTTCTCATCAAGAAAGTGTAAATGTAGATTTCAATGCTTCATTGGCTTTATCTACCTGACTTCTTTACGGTATTTCACCAACTTCTAATTTTCTGAAATGAAATTCTAAAACATACTCACTTGGATCCTCCTGGTACATTTTTCTTGTAGCTGTTTTGGGTCGTCCCCTGAAGTGTGAGGCAGAGACAGCACTGATGTGGGCAGAATTGTAACTGTTTCACCTGTATTTTCCTCGTGTGTGTTTTTTAATCTCTAGGTGTTATATTAGGATAGGTTTAACTGTCAGTATTTTTGTAGACCCAAAAATATATTAGGACTTTTAAACATAGAACCCTTATGGATATTGGTGTGTGGCTTTCCTCCATGTGATGATACAGGGATCCAGGCTTCTCCATCTTGCGGCTCTACCATCTCTTTGGTTTTTGTGTGTGTGTTTGTTACTTTTTTTGTCCATTCAAAAGGAGAGGAAAGAAAGTATGGAGGACTCATACCTGCTCTGTTAAAAGCTCTGGCCCTTGAGCAGCACACGTCACTTCCACTTGTGTTTCTTTAGGAAGCCTTTAGTCACGCGGCAAGGGGCAAATGCTCTGGTGTTGGCCCTGAGGAAGGAGAGGATGGACTTCAGTGGACGCTGGTAGTCTCTGCAACAAGTGTCCTTTGCTATGTTGTTTCCCAGGCTTCCTGGAGGATAAGAATCCCAGGGAACACTGCCCTATAGATGACCAGGGCCTTTCCTCTGGAAAGCCTGAGCCAAAGGGCATGGCTTAGTTCCAGGAATCCATGTTTTTGCCAATGCCCCAGGTGATTATCATCTTCAGGAACATTTGGGAAACGCTACTGTAAGAGGTAATTAGATTGTAGAAAGGTATTTGGTAGCTTTGGTGCAGTTTTCTGCAGAGAATCCTGTGTTGTAAGGAATGGTGGTGGACTCGGTGGTGAAACGTAACTCCTGGCACCCGTGCTTAACTCTCTTCGGTCTTAATTTGGCCTCACTGCATAGAAAAGATTATGACTGTACCATGTAACACTAAGACATCTGTTCCTACCTGAATTTTTCTTGGATTAGCAGATTGTTTCATTGAGTTGACCAAGTTTACCACTCATTTTGACAGATGGTGATTTCATGGTTTGTATCAACTACTTGGAATTTATCATCTAATGACAGCTGTTTAACACATAGGTCAGTGTATAAGGTTGACTAGTAATGAAATCTTCGGGGCATTTTTTTCACCTCCTGTCATAATGTTGAATCTTTGGGAAACCTACCACCTTGGAAATTAAAAGCTTATAAATATATTGGATGAACAGCAGTTGAATTATCTGTGTGACAAAAAATTCTTTATCATCCCAAAAAGAAAGGATGGAAAACTTGTCCCCGATGGTGTCTGAAGCTGCAAGGAGACGGACACAGTATGTGGAATATCTGTCGGGTGAGGTTTTCATAGCAAATTTGGATCCTAGACTTCCTAGACTGCCATCTCTGATCTACCCAGTCAGTCAGTCACTTGGGCCAAGTCCTTTTCCACAGTTTGGAATGTGCTCAGCGAATCAAACCGACTTTAATATGAGCCTGTGACAGTTCTATTCAGGGAGCTAAGACTTCCTCTCACTAACATCGAAAGCATTCCAGCACATGTTGGAAAGGTGTTTGGGGGAGTCGCTGTTTAGACTTGCCTGAGCTATTGATCTTCTTGTTATCGAATATAATTTAGAACTAGCGGTGAGAGCCTCAGTGGTGGGAGAATATTATTATCATTTGTTATCTGCACAATTAGGAAGTAGGAGAGTGCAGCAGAGGCATTATCGTGTAAACGATCTCATTGCCTAGAGCGTTTTAGCTCCTTGCAGAGTGGTCTACCACATGCCTGCCTTCCCACCACCCCCATCCTCTGTGTGTGTGTCTCTGTGTGTGTGTGTGTGTGTCTAATCCAAACAGGCAGTGGCCCTACAGTCCAAAGGGCTAAAAAGACTCAGAAATCCATCCTCGTCCAGTCATCCAGGGAAGAAATAGGAGCCTGCAGGATGTTTCTTTGCTTTTTTCTGAAGGTTTAATAGAAGAATCAGTGTCATTGGCAATGATTGAGAAAAATGAAAGTTTTTAGATCAAATACTGCTCCATCGTGCATGCAGCGTGGGAACGATTGACGGGCGGTGTGCTCTTCCTCAGACAAAACCCAGTGGCCGCTCATCAGTGGATGGTGTGGAGAGTGTTTTGTTATCCTGAAATCAAGGAAATATTTTACTTTTCCCTCTGAGGTGTTCCAGAGAAAGATTCTTGAGCAAAGAAGATAAATCCTCTTCCTACCTGCTAATGAGTAAGCAGCTAAATTTCAAGCACATCAAGTACAAGGACCATGTGTTACGTTTTTTTGAGTGTCCATAATCAGGTACACTTATTTAATTTTCTGAAAAATGGAAAGCCACACGTTCTCTTTGGTTAGAGACGTAGAGCAGTGAAGAAGCAGGGCAGTGTTTGGCAAGATGAGTCCACCTAACTGGAATCAGGCCAGGCTTTGTCAGGAACCAGAGGGGCGACTCTGCCAAGACACCCCCTCTCCAGGCCTCCGCTTCTTTAACCGGAAGCAAGAACTTAAACCAGATGGTTGTTAAGATATTTTTTCTCTCTTCAGTCTGGCATTTAAAGTTGATCACTGTCAAATCCAGAATGGACCCTTTTCAGAATTACAATGTGACTGAAGTTTGTCACTTTCTCCCCAGCCATCCCCATTTTGGGGGTCATCCTCCTGCTTTTAGGACATTCCCTCTTGCCCCGTGACCCACGTTCTCACTATGGAAACTCTTATCAATCCCAGGAGCCGTAAGATTCACTGATACTGCAGCATAAATGGTTGGGAAACGGATTGCAGTGTTGTGTCTTCTGAGGCATTTTTATTTTAATATGAATCTGAGCCCCCAACTGAAAGGATGAAGCTCAGAGGCTGAGTGAAAAGACGGGGGAGAGGACAGAAGAGGAGGGGTGTGGAGGCTTTGCCCACATCAGCCCCATGTTCTTCTGTTGTCCCAGAATCATCATTAACATTATCCCCTCTGCTTTCAAAAGGGTCCTCACTTGGAGAATGGATTATTTGATCACCCTGGTTATCAAGAAACCCTTCATACTGCCCCTAAAATTGTACAGTAGAAGGAAGACAAAAAGCTAACCTCTCTTCGGTATTTTCTTTGTGCCAGATTCTGGGCTTGGCACTGTGTATACATTATTTTACTAAATGGATCAAACAGAATCTATTTTACCTAGCCATTAAACCACATCTCTCTTAGGCTAGAAGTCCAGAGTCATTTCACAGGAAATGGGCTGGAGAGTGTTGCATGGACTATTTTTACCCATAGGAACCTGAATCAGAAAGGCTCATGGAACTCCAAATCGAAAAGAAAACCGTGTTGCTGTAGGGGAAGGGAGTGTGAAAATGCCCCAGGGAGAGTCAACCCCTGAGTATACAGTAGGAACCTCCAGTGCCTAGCACCACGCCGTGCCTTGTAGGGCCCAGTAGGAGGACCCAGGAAGCCTAAGAGGTAGCAGCTGCCCCCAGAGAGCTGCCTTCCTTAGGAGAAGAGGAGCGTGGCAGCAGAACCACAGTCAGATGGCAGTGATCTCCTGCACCTGATCCCCGTGTGATGGGAACTCTCAAAATGAAATCCAGCGGCTGGAAACCCCATGGCCAAGAGGTGCCCGGCACCCGTGGTGGTCTGTGCCCCCAGGCTTCTGCCGGACATCTCCTCCTCCCCGTCCTTGTCGCAGGCGTTTAGGACATCACATCCTCTTGCGAAGCCCATTGTTACTGCTTTTGTTTTTTCTTCCGCTATTGTTGCTGAAATAAAGGGAAGTGACAAATCTGTGGTTAAACTCGTATAGTAGTGAAACCTGGGTGTGCTCCTTAGCCATAGGTTTTATTTTAAATAACAAACTGTTTGAGGGATTTTTTGTCTCTTGGGGGCATATCATAGAGCATACGGTTGGGGAAAATTTTGTTGTACCCTGAATAAGAAAGTCATGAAAATGATTACATTAAAATTGATTGACTATTTAGAGGCCACGTAAATGGATGTTCAGAGTATTCAAAGGCCATGCGAATGGGTGAATTCTGCTAGTTCCAAGTAATTACTTCAGAAAGCAAGACAACACAATCAATTCTAAGCCCTATTAAAGGGCTTGTGGTCATCACTTAGAAAAGCAGCTTCACTACCCTCCCTTCCTCCCAGGGATGCACAGCGGCATCGCAGCCTGCGGCAGGCCTGTCACGGCTGCATTTCCCTATTGCATTTGTTATAAAAGTAGGATAAAGCTCCCTATCCCTTACTTGCCTCAAAGGGAGCCTGCATAGTATCTGTTAGGGCTCAGGGCTCTGTGGAGAAACATGTTAAATTTAAAGTGGACAGTAGCTGCTAAGATTTACTAAGCACTCTTATTTACATGCCAGGAACTGTGTTAAACATTTTCATACGTTGTTTGGCTTAATGTGATGCATCTATAATATAGCTGTCACTAACCCCATGTTATTAAGAACCAGAGGCTTAGGGAGGTGAGGTCATCAGCCTGTGATGCTAATCAGGAATGACCGTACCAGCCTCACCACAAAGATTATGAATGAGCATGAGAAGACTATCCAGCATCACTTTGAAAACTGTCATGGTGTCTGCCATGAGAACTCAGGGACCACCTTGGCCCCAGAAGTGAATTTTTTAAATAATTTCCGCTGTTCCAGGCAGTATGGGAGAAACATCTCTCTCTCTGACCTGCATACACATGAAATGCGCTCAGTTATTGCCGGAGTGGGGTGGAGACGGTTATAATGGCCATAAATATTAGTTCTCCAGCATCATATCCAACAATAAAAAAAATCTGCAATAAGTACAAATGTTTATTTCAGCCTAGCCTTGGATTTCTGTAGGCAAAGGATTTGCCTGTCCATTTCACTTTGACTGTAAAGACCAGAGTGAGGAAGTAGATAACGACTTCCTCATTCCGTTTCCAGAAAAAAATACCTTTGTTCTGCTTTGGATTGCAAATAACCCTTTTGAGAGTTCAGAGGCACCTAGAACACTTGAGTAATAAGTTAGAATACCACTGATAGGTGCTCAGGAACAGAGCTGAGCTGTATTTTATTCAGGCTAACAAGAAGGGGCCTGTGTTCTTAGTCCAGGGAATTCAAGCTGATGCACTGTCGAAGCAAGGCAGTGAAGTGGAGACTTGAGAGATCCGCCTGGCCTGGAAGCATCTAATAGCCCAGTGTGCTGTGAATTGAGAATCGTAGGAAAATACCTGTGATTCTAACCTACCTCTCATTGCCACTAGCCTCCTAATTATGATGCTATCCTATCCTCTAGAGAAACTATTCTATGAAATAACTTTATATTAGAAACTTTCTTCTAATGAGGCCCCTCAGTACTTTAGAAACTAAATCCTCTTTAGTTGGATTCAAGACCTTATACCGACCATGTTTAACCCTGTGATGCCTCCTTGGTGTATGGGATGTGATCTTGGTTTGGTGAGTCTGAAGGCCTACCTGCCACTGAGCCACTGGTCTCCACCTTACCGGGAAGACCCCAGGGAGACCAGCCGACCAGGGAGTTGGGCCAATTATGCCCACTTTAGGGAAGCCAGACCCTCTAGTTGGCTTGTTATGTTCAACTTGAAGTTTTTCATGCTTCCTTACCTTCAGAGAAAAATACAGTTCTCCTCACTACTTTGGAATTAGTATTGGAAAAATACAAAGCATTATCAATTCTATGGCTAGCTTATTATCTTTCATTCCAATAGTCAAGTGACCTCTTCTCTAACAAAGGAGACTGCTTGCTTTCTTCACGTCACCCCCTAGGGGCCTCGACAAATGCACACATCACCCTACCTCTGCTCAGAGCAGAGTGGGAGAGTTCGCAAAACAGCTGAACACGATGATTGTCCCATCAGGGAAAAAACGATGATGCTGAAATTCTTCCAATACTTTCATAGCTATTAGACAATTGAAATGGTTTAACATAAGTGGCTTATTTCAAAGAACCAGAGAAGGGGAAAAGCAGATTCCAGCAATTTTGCTCTTGATACCTTTTCTATCTGTGTTGTGCTTTGGTGGAATTTACATAATCGTGGATGAGGAAGTGTTACAGTACACACATAGCTGTGCACGTTAGGCTGCACTTGCTTTCCCAAGAGGCTTGAAAATGCAGTCGATTTAATCTAGGTCAAAAGGAAGAAAGAGACTCCATTTTCCTCACAGAAAACACAGGGAACTTGCCAGTCTTCACAGGGTCATGGAAATAACAGAAGATGGTTCCTCCAGGGGAAGTCCCCAGGGCAACAGGAGACTGCCAGGGGCCTGGATCTCATGGCCAGTTGACAGAAAGGTGGTCACAGTGTGTTAAGTGGAGAGTTGGAGGAAAGGTGTGGGTTTGCCAGGGAGCCCAGTGAGATCATCATTCCCTCCCAGGCTGAAAAGGTGGCTTAGATTTGCTGTCTGCAAGGAATCTTGCTGGGAAAGTGAGGAAGGATGTTGGCGGAGCGTGGCACGACTGCCTCAGGCGGCCAGAGGGCAGTGCGGGTCCCATGCTGCCAGTGGAAGTTTCCCAGGGGAATTCCTGGGATGGCGCTTGGTAATCCAAACTGTGGAGTCCACATAACTCACGTACAGAAGGCCCGATGGCAGCGTCGCCTGTCAGCTTCCTAGGCAGTGGCCAGATGGTGATACTGCTGACATCAGGGTGCCAATTATATCAAACTCTGTAAAACTAAGCTAATTGGATACAGTTTCCTTAAAAGTTGATTTGTACAGGATGAGGTGTTCGTGTTTGCGTAACTGCTACTCTAGCTATGGAATTCCCACTTTTAGGTGGCACAAAAGGGTCGTCTTAGGTGACTGTTGGAGAGACATTTCAGATGAGAGGTTTCAGTTATAAAGAGACATTTTAGGTGACATGAACAGAGTGTGAAGCAGATCTCTCAGAGTGAGGCGGACCCCGTCAGAGGCGGTTCCGGGACATTCTCCCTGTGAGAGGCATAGACTTTGAGGGGTGCTCATTGACCCGTGGTTGCTGGGATGGTTTTGGCTTTGCTCTTGGCTCCTGCTGTGACTTGGGGGCAGCCTGCTAACCTGTGGACTGGTGTTTTCCCATCTGTAAAATGGGAGGGTGTGAGGGGTTAGGCTGGTAGAACTAGTGTAGGGGCCAAGAGAAAACCTCCCCTTGGCCCTATGAAGGTTCACTAAGAATCCCTGACAAGAGGCAGATCCGAAGGAGAAAAGGCACGTGGGTTTATGAGATCACAATTTTTGTGACACAGGCGCCTTCAGGATGCAGACCCAAAGATACAGGGGAAATGGTATGCTTAGGTCCAACAAAGTGTGCCTAGGCTCATTTGCATGCTTAGGTTCCACAAAGTAGGGTCAGCCATGTAGTAATGTGATTGGACAAAAATGACGTGATGTAACACTAATAGACTGAGCAGGGACACTCAGCAAGGCCTGCCGGTCCACATTCTCCCTGGCCTCTCGGAGCAGGATTCTGCCTTCTGGGTATGGGAAGGACCTTTTCTGGAATGGGGGTCTTATGACCTACAGTCAAACAAGGTAGGTCGGAGAATTTGTTTCTGGCCAGTTTTATACAGAACAACAGAAGGAAAGTCAGAGCAGTATTTTTAAGTTTTATGGCTGGCTTTGGGGAAAGGGGGTTCTGGCTTCTGTGGCCTGCTATGGGAAAGAGAGGGATTCCAGTTTCTGTGGCTGGGCTTAGGGGAGGCTGGGACTGAGAGACAGGAGGGCAGGAGGAGGTCAGAGAGAGACTTTTTCGTGTGAGGCCTTTATGTTGGAGTACTGCTTCCCGACTCCCAACATTTGCTGCTTGTAAAATTCTGTGATTCTACAGGAAAGGCATGGAAGCCAGGAGAACGCAACGCTCCCTTGACTTCTTCTCATTTTATTTTTTATAGTGTTGAGTTTAAAGTCGTAAAAGGCTGGAGGAGCAGTACAACACAGATATGTCTAATCTTCCTGGAGGTTCTCCCTTTAGCTAACTTTTGCTGTGATGGGTACTTTTTTCAGGCCTCTGGTTCCTGTATCTCTCAGGTGATGTCATTACAGCCATCCGCCTTCAGCATCAAGTACAGCAGAGCCACGATCATGAAATTACAGGCAGGACTACGTAAGAGAGCTGAGAGGCAAGGGGACTGGGTTTCAGATGGAGCTCGTGAAATCGGTGGCATCATTTGTTCACTTGTATCTAGCACTCCTAGAAAGCGGGCACTGCGTGGAGGTCCAGCCACAGGAATTCACGCCAAGGGCCCAGCACCATGGGGCCCAGGGTCAGTCATAGTGTCCTGATGTGACTGTTTCCTAGCAGTGCCAGTTCTTCTTGGTAGTTGGATTTTGGGCTAAAAGAAAAAAAGGCAGGGGGGCTACATAGGTGACCATCTAGGGTCTCATATCATGTCCTGGGGCCTCCTTGTACTTTCTAAGAATGGCATTTTGTCATTGCCTTTTGCCTCAAGATGCTTGGGTTATAAATCACCTTCTACCACGGAGAAAGGACTCCTTTCTTTTTTTTTTTTTTAAGGTTAATACTAAGTTGTCTTGAAATTTTTAATTCAGGGGATTTTTGATGGTTTTGTTTGTTTGTTTTTAACCTTTAACTGCCTTGTAGAAAGTGAAAGTAGGGTGTCCTGGCAGGGGCAAAGCCACTGACTGAGAGTTGAAACCATAACGCATGGCAGATTCGCTTGAGCACAGAATGTCCCTCTTAGATCCATAACCTTTGGACTATGAAAAAAAAAAAAAAGTATTAAATTCTCCTCCGAGTGGCTAAGGTTGAGGGAGAAAATAGATGGCAATGGGAATCAAGTATGAGGAGTGTGTCCTCTTTTGACTTAAACTGGCTTGCATGCTACCGACTTGACAAGAAGCCAAGATCCCAATTGCAATTCGACTTGTGTGAAGCAGGCACCTGCTTTGCTTGCAAATGCATATACAAAAGAGCGTTTCATTCACAGAAAGGAAAAAAAAAAATAGCGCGTTCACTAATTTAGCCTTCCAGGGCCTTCGTCCCTTGATCTGTCAGCCCCTTAGAATTCAAAGGCAGCCTGTAAAGGAATTTCCTACTTAAAACATGATGACTTTTTTGATGTCCTGAATTCGAATATAACTCGAGTTGAAGTTGTCTGCTAGGGCTATTACTTTGTTGTTTAATAAAAAAAAAAATACGGGGTTCAGTCATCAGATGATCAGTCTAGGGCTGTTTTCAAGTGTTTATGTGCTTAGATTTAGAAAACAGTAGGTTTTCATATATGTAAGATGTTGAATGGCCTTGAAGATGTGGACAGGCCCATCTTGACCCTGGGGCAGAGTCCACTTAGGGGAGGGAGACAGCTGTTCTCATGCCCAACCCCATAAGCTCCGAGATGGAAATACTTTTTATTTGACCACTTTTGCCGCAGAATTGCAGGAAACCATTTTTCACTTTCTCTCCTCAGCCCTCAAGTTGTATAGTTATTTTGTATTCCAGAAAATGCTCCACAATTCCCTGTAATAAGATATTACTGAAGGGTAGTATCAGAAAAAGAATTAGCAGTTAGAACTAGAACTTTCCGGAAAGGTCCCTCCTGCCATGGTAGAGAACACCTTTCACAGGGGAGTTTCTCCTCGCTTCAGGCTGGTAGCTGCAGAAGAGTCATGTGGAATGCCTCACTAAAACCAGCCTTGCTACGCGGGGTCAGCCCCTGCCTTTGGCAGTGTGACTCGTTGGCATGTGATCTGGAGTTCCTGCCCTGCAGCTGACGAGCCACTGTTTCAATAATTAAAAACAACTCAAGTCACTGTCCTCCTGCCTTGGATTTGATCATTGTACTTTGCATGTATGTATCAAAATACCACATGTACCCCATAAATATGTACAAAGATTATGTGTCAATAAAAAAACAAATTAAAATCCCAATTTTTAAAAGAAAACATGAATGTAATTTTTAAAACTGCAACAGCCATGCTCAGTGGCTCATGCCTGTAATCGTAGCACTTTGGGAGGCCAAGGCAGGAGGACCACTTGAGGCCAGGAGTTTGAGAACAGCCTGGGCAACATAGCATGATCCAGTCTCTACTAAATAACTTAAAAATGAGCCTGGCGTCATGGCACATGCCTGCAGTCCTGGATACTCAGCAGCCTACAGTGGAGAAGATGACTTTAGCTCAGGAGTTCGAAGTTATGGTGAACTACGATTGCACCACTGCACTCTAATCTGGGAAACAGAGCGAGATCCTGTCTCTTAAAACAAAAATTGCTCTGTCCATATATTAGAGTCAAGGGATTTAAAGAAAACTGCCTTTTTTAAAACAGTGTCTCAGAGCATCAAACCTCGGTTTAGAAAGCTCGGAGGAAGTTTCTTTAATGAATATAGTGTCAAATTTCCTAAGGGCAGAATGAGTTTTAAAATCTGACCTCATGATATCATTGTCTAGGGTGGTGTCTACATTACCTCCACACTGAAAAATGTTGATACATTATTGCTCTTTGATTCACAGCAAACCATGATATAAACTGGTTATCTTTATATATCAGTACATTTTTTTTTCTTGTGGGTATTATTACCCAGAGTTTCCAAGTAAAGATTTTCAAGGGAAACAGCTGTGGTTTGAAAAGGTCTGTGATAATCCAGATGGTTTCTTTGAGGATAAATCTACTTGATCATTTAAAATTAAAGTCTTTCAGTACAGTTGAGTGTTTCTTTATGATTTTAGATGCACTACTGTGTATGAGTGAGAGTGTGTGTGTGTGTGTGTGAGAGAGTGTGTGTGTGAGAGAGTATGTGGCTACCACTGGCCTTTGTTTGGGGCTTTATCTTTGGAAACAGCAAAAATCTCATACCAGTGTCTCAAATTATCTAGCAGTTAAGCAGGCAAAATACCTGAGGGAACTCTTCATGACAGCAGAAACTATTAGTGAAAAAATATAGCGAGACACCAGCTACCCTGTGTGGAGTATGTCGCACTCAGCCGCTCTGGGAATTGCCACTCTCCACTTCTGATCCATGATGGCATAATCATAGCTCGCAATTATAATACTGATTACAGATTGCTTTCCAAGCTGAACATAGGCAACTATATTGCTAAACTTACCAATTTCTGGGATCTGGGCGTCAAAAGCATCCACATTCCCGCAGCAGGCCTCTGGGGCGGTAGGCGGGGTGACAGGTGGGAAATGGGAAACCAGGGCTTTCCGTACCTGTCTCCTTCCCTCGGTGTCCAGGGTCTTCTTGCTGCTTCATGGTCACCCGAGATGCTCCCTGTGAGGCCCCCCTGGGCCTGCCTTCACAGGCTCTGTGCCCCTGGACCTTTCTTCTCTGCTGGTTCTGTCTTACGTTCCCTTCCTAGGGGCCCTGCTAGATGTTGACAGTGAACAGCAGAATCACAGTGACGTATTAGTGGCCAGTAAGATCTAGTGTATTTCCCCTCTGAGTTACAGAGAATCGGCACAGTCTTTTTGTAGTCAACAGAAGAAGTCATCCCTAGGGGGACTGCTAGGCTCTGTATGGACCTGAGACTGCGATATTTGGTTCTGGGATCACCTCTCCCGGGTTTTCCATTGGACCTGATGGACCTGTGAATTTTAAAAGTCCTGGTGAGGAGTCGTGGCAGGGGCTTGATAAACTGGCACATGAGGGAGGATGGCATTTTTTTGTGTTTTGGGGTTTTTCTTTTTCGCTTCAAGGACCAAAGCTTTTATTATTACAATGAATTGTTGAGGTCGTTGAAACGAGGGATATCCTGAAGTCACCTGGGCGTGGAACACCATGTTTGTCTTTTCTAACTAGGCCACTGCCACTGGCAGAAGCTCCTGAATGAGTAGATAAGCAGTGGCATGAATCGTCCCGTGCTGGTGCTTATTAGATAGTGTCAAATGAGCAAAGTGGAAAAAGGTGAAGCAGCAGAAATTTACCAGCATTAAGCAGCAATGGGAGGGTTGAGACCTGCAGAAGCACCTGGTTCATCAGACTATGTCAGCCTGTGCTGATCCCCAGAGCCGAGCCCCCTGGCTGGTCACCCTAACATGGAAAGAGGCCTTTCTCTCCACTCCGTGGACAGTAGGGAAAGGGGGGGTTCCGGGAATGAATTCTGGAGCCCAAGGGACTGTCCCCTGTGATATACGGTGCAACCACTGACCATCAGAGAGTCCCTGGGTGTTGTCAATGTGTGAGTACCCACCTTACACTGATGTGATGTTGGAAACAGCCTGCAGGGGAGGAGGCTTGCCCCTGACTCAGACTGCTGAGCCATCTGGTGCTGCAGCTGACCTGGAAAGGAATCCAGTACATTTCAGACCTGAGTTACAGCTGGCGTGGGGAAATCTAGGAGACAGGTGGTTCCCTTAACAGCTGTATGTTTGGTTAGGGCTGACAAGAAAGAAAATTTCATCCTTGTTGAGCCTCCATGAGTTTTCAGGGATCTGTAGTAGCTCTTTGACCTTTTGCCATAATAATTGCCATTTCAGGGAAAATAATGGTATTTCTCTCTTTGTTGAAATATTGTCTGCAGGTCGGTAATCTAAGATTTTAGAGGAGCATATTAAGTGATAGGTGGATAAAAAGACTATGGTTGTTAACTAGGAGAAACTCATAGAAAGTCTTTCAAACACATTCCAGTATCTGGAAAGGTACACACTAAAGTCCTGCTGGGGAAAAACACTAATTGCTGCATCTAAGCTGACTGTTTCAATTTGGAGCTCTGTATTCATCCTGCAAATTTTAATAAAAACCAAACACTGTACTTGTTAAGTGAACCATTACAATGGCATGCTGAACGAAGCGTAAGACCTCCTTTAGTCTAATAGAAGTAAAGAATGCTTTTGACCCTTTTTCTTTTTTGGTCCTGAATGAAACACTTTGGCTTCATATCTACATAGTTTTGTGGGGGGATATTAGGCAGACCTGGTGTTTACTTACTGATCATACTAGGCTGGGCACAGTAGCTCATGCCTATAGTCTAAGGGTTTTGGGAGGCCAAGGTGGGAGGACCACTTGAGGCCAGGAGTCCAAGACCAGCCTGGGCAACATAGTGAGACCCCCATCTCTACAAAAATTTAAAAAGTAGTGAGGCATGGGTAGCACATACCTGTAGTCCCAGGTACTCAGGGAAGGGGCCAGAGAACTGCTTGAGCCGAGGAGTTCAAGGCTGCAGTGAGCTATGATCACACCACTGCATTCCAGCCAGGACAACAGAGTGACATCCTGACTCAAAAATAAATAAATGTTTTAATGAGGAAACTAACTAAGGTACTGAGGAAGTAAGATATTCCCCACAGTAAGTCATTCAGGAACTAAATGCAAAAACCCAAAAGAAGCCTCTGGGGTTAATATTCCCAGTCTCCTTGTCTGCCCAGAACCCCACATTTGTGTAAGTTGCTCATTGCACAAGGGTACCCTGCTGAGGCTGTGAATGGAGTTAGAAATCCAGGTTGGGATGGGCTTATCAAGCCATGGACTTGGAGCAAGGAGCTCTGCCCACCTGGAGATCATGGAGATCATGGAGATGGGATCCCCTTTTGGAATTGGCACAAAGGCTCCAGGCTTCCCTGCCAAACACGGCACCTGTGGAGCTGTGCTGGGGCTCGGCTCTCGGGTCAGACAGATGAGCGGTAAGACACGTTAGCGGTGTTGCCTAGGATATCCTCCTGTGTGTCACACTGGAACTAGAGCTGCTCTTGGCATGATCTTAAAGAATACTTGTTTAGATGAGTATACACTTTTAACTGAAACATTTAAGAGCTATGCGTAGTTGGAAGAAGATCTGTAGTGATAAGTCGCTGACTTCACAGTACTAGTTGTAAAGGCAGAGTGAACCTTGGACGAAACTGGAAAGCATTTGAGATCTTGGGGATCTTCCCATCTGCTCTTCTGTATGTTCGAGTGCTTTCATCCTTCCTTTCTCCTATTCACCTGCCATCCCACCCTGCTCAGATACCAGCGTCAATCTCTCCCTTTCTGAAAAACAAAGCCACCCACCTTCTTTTCACTAAGAACTTTGTTCAAGAGGAAGACCCTTTAAAGTAGCTAAAATCACACTACGCTGTAATAACTGGGAACAATGAAATGTCTCCTTCCTCAAGGGTCATGTTTTAATATGTAAATAGCAAATGGACTATACTCTCCTGGTGGACTCTCAGGCAGTGGGCCATGGCAGGGATTTTGCTTGGGTGTCTGAGGCAGGAGCACTCCCCTTATCCCTGAGACCGCTGTACGTTGGTCAAAGCTCTCCACAGCTGCTCACACAGAAGTACACACAATTCACTCCGTTTACATCATCATTGTTCCTTGTTGCTTTTATCTTAGTGTTGTTTAGTACTCTATTTTCATGTTCCCTGTCATACCACTGTTCTTCCACGCCAACCTAAACTCTTCATTCTTGGCTCTGGCGTGGCCAAAATGGCATCAGTTCTTCATCTCCTGAACTTACTCTTTCATAATTTCCTTTATTTCAGCCAGTAAATTGCTGCATCCCTAAATCTTCTCTTTTTAAACATCTCAGCCCCAAAAGTTACCTGCCTAAAAGTATCAGATTCTGCTTTTTTTTTTTTTTTTTTTTTTTTGAAACTGTGATTATTAAATGAGGTGGTATTTCAGAACTTCCCCATTGCTTCCTTATCCAGAAACTAATGCCATAAGCCCAGGACGGGGAAAGGAAAACTCACTGAGACCGTGTTTGCTAGAAGCATTTAGGAAGGCTTGTCCTGTTTTTCTTTGTATACCAAGCCTGATGAGACATGGTTGGTATTTTTCTTCTAAACATGGTTACTGGAAGCTGGGATGTTAGTTTCTTATTGGAAATTACTCCTTGGCCTGAAGCAATTCCTATGGCTTTTCTGAGGCTTACATCGCACCAGTGAAGCTGAACTCACTAGTGAAGTTGATGGGTTCACTAAAAAATCTACCATCAAGAAGCAGAGCCAAGTGGATTCTGGTCAAAGATCTCAAAGGAGCTGAAATAAGATGCTCGTGAAAATGGTTCGTCTCTTCAGCTTGATTCTTTAAAGAAATGTCATAATGTTCAGTTCCCTTCATTCAAGTGATACATTTGAAGGGTTTCTGATCCTTGGATGCATGGAGTTTTTCAAATGCCAAGATGCTATGGTCATAGTCTACCCTGTCCAAAAGGCAAAGGTTTTGTATATATTGACCGTCAGTAGACTCTAACTAAATCAAGTGTAAAATGACGAGGTTCCAAATTTCTCTTCCAAATGAGGAAGAATCTTGGATGTCTTTCAGAATCTTGTATGAATGAGATTATACTTTATTTTCCCCCTGGAATGGGAGCACCTCTCAAAGCTCTTCTGGCCCCTGTCTGGCTCCGTGCATTACATTCCTTTAGTAAAACCAAGATAAAATACCTACAGTCTGGGTGAGTGCATCACTTTACTTTTTTCCTCAACGACTCACCAAAGACATCCCAGATCAAAGGTTAGCATCTTTGTTTCTTAAATTTCATAAGTTTTTGTCTTACCCTCTTTTCCCAAACTGATTGTGCTGAGAAACTGTATATTGATGAACAAATAGCCAGTATCTTTATCTACAAGTTGAAGAAGGTGCAAGCCCTCCTCCAGGACACAGAGGGAATGGTCTAGGATTTCCATACTGTTTTCTTTGGTGGAGGAGGTTGGTTGGAAAAGGATATATGCTGGCCTGCCCAGAAGGGCCGGGGACTCCCACAGGCTCTTGGAAAGGGGGAATCTAGATGTTGCCAGTTTGTATGCCACAGCCATATGTAATGCATGGGCCAGAGTCCACTAACATCTGTTTGGGCATGTACCCATCTGTATTGTAGCTTAATTTCTAAACCAGTTAAAATAAAGTCTTCCATGTTGGCAAACGAGTATTGAGGGTCATATGTACAGAACTTTGCATCATGTAATGTGGTAGAGATAAAGAAGAATGCCCTGTCCCAGCTTTTAAGAAGCTTATAATCCAGTTGTCTGAAGCTTCGAGTTTAGAAAGTCTTTCAAAAGCCTGATGTTCTGGAGATACACTTTAAGAAAATTAAAATTAATGTAAGCTTGTGCTGTTGTTATTGTGAATAAATACTTCTTTTCACGTAGGCGCTATAACACAGGCCCCTTTCACACCTCACCCATTCCTCCACCACCTCCCACCCTCATTCCTGAATAGCTGTATTCCAGTGATGTGAGGCACGGAGTCAGGAATTGATCTCCAACGTGGGTAAAGCTAATAAATATGATTTAGGATGAAAAGGTACTGTGTAAATGCTTGAGATGTTGTTATTGCTGTTCTCATACGCTTTATTATTTTTAAATTGTGCATCCTTTTAAGTAGATTATTTGTTCGCCACAGTCTCCATTATATCTAAGCAAAGCATTCACAGAAATTTCTAAAACCTTTTCATTTCTCTCTGTAGGTTGTTGTTTCGTAACATTTTATACAAGAAAAGCTGCACTTGAGGCCCAGAATGCACTGCACAATATTAAAACTTTACCTGGGGTGAGTCGGTTTACTTTTGTACCAGAATCACTTTATTGCTTGAAAATGGTCCTTTCAACTGAAGGTTCTAGTTATGGGCTCTTAGTGCCAAAAATGACTTTGGTCTTTTGAGGAGTGTGTGCTGACCCCCCGGTTCCCTGCAGCAGCCACACCAGCTGGCCAGCCCATAAAGGAGCGCTGGCGTTAACACTGACGGGAGGCATTGTCCAATAGTGCGTCCCCTGGTTAGAAAATCAGAGTGACCCCACTGGGCAGCCGTGGCTGCCAAAGAGTATTGGGTGGGCTAAGATTTTAAAAGGAAAAAAAAAAAAAAAAAAAAAAACCCAACACACACAAGAGAAGCAAATGGAAAAGAAAAAGCTTTTATTCACCAGGAGCTCCTTTTCAAATTTTGTCTTTAGATTTTCTTTTGAAAGGACAAAATGTACCCTGTACAGCCGTAATATTAAGCCTCCTAATGGTTTCTAAACAGTCAATGGTGGTTAACAAAGTCAATGTTTTAATGCCCAATTTGTGGCTTCATGTTGATACAGGACAGAAAATACAAAGCTGACCATTTTTTCTCTGTTTCCTTCCCAAGTAATATTTGATAGTTGGCACAGTTCACCAGAAATGAACCGATGTTGCATGTAGGAACATCAGAATACTGTTTTTCTAAAGGATTTTCTGGCACTTTTATATATTTCATGCTATTAGCAATTTCCTGATGCTGTTTGAATGTTTTCCCCATTGACCCACATATCAGTGATGAGTTCATTCAAGATCATAATGACATGCATTTGTTATAATGAAGCACCTGTGGTAACCAGTGCAAGGATAATGATTTTATTGAAACCTGGTTTGATAAGAATAAGAGAAAGATAAGATAATGTCCCTAATGTTTTCAGGGTATAATTCTACCTTTGTGTCATTTACTTGTCTCTGAATGCATACACAAACACCTGTGTGCCTGTACACATCCACACATGCAAACATAACCATTGAACCCCTGCAGGCCCCCAGAAAAGATTGCATTTGTTTGATTCATCCTAGACTCATCCACGATACAAGATTGTAGTGGCAAAAAGCTCAGCAAAAGATTCTCACAACATGAGCTTCTTCATCACCCAAAAGTCATAAATTATGAACCTTGATCTCGAATCCTACTACTTTGGTATTCCCCTTCGTATGCGAGGAAATCAAAGAATAGAAGGTTCGAAAAAGCAAGTGTGTGGGCCCACAATGGTCCCGCCCAGTTTCACTGCTTCTCTCTGAAACTACTAAGGTGGTTCTTAGTAAAGCTGCTTTTATTGAGTGCTTTGCTCAGTGACTTTAAAAAATAGTATTATTTTATCTGCATTCTTCATGTAAATGGATTTTTTTTAACACAGATTCTAGTAGATTGCAGTGTTGGGTCACATTATGGAATGAAAGAGCCAAGGCAAATATTTACTGACTCAGCCAATAATAGATGAAAATAATTTTTATTTCCCAGGCTCTTAATCAGACCCAAAGACCACTTTGTATTTCTTCTTTTAAAAAGAAATGCTTTCCAGTAATTAGCATGCAGAATCCCTTCTAGGTGTGTTTTTTAAAATTACTGTTGTTTATTTAGCATTTAAGGTATAGTGTAGTTTGATGCCAAGTCACATCATATTTTAAATGAATGCAGAGCTTGGTGGATAGGTATTTATCCCTCTACTAGAAACACAGCTCCCAGCATGTGAACTTCATAGTCGAGGATGCGCTCAAGAAACCCAGAGTGAATATAATGAATGGGGCATGTTGAAATGCGTAAAGGTGACTTATGAGTATGCTTCTGTTTGGGATTCTTACACTGACTCTTAGAAAACAACATGTTTTATATTTTTTAAATGTTGTACCTATGTTACTTCTTTTCTTCCTAAAAATTCTGCATGTAGAATTCAGGGGAGGTGACGTTAGAGACCCACTGTCAAGGACAATAATTTGGGAGTTAGAAAAGTCGGTCGTGGATTATTTTTGGTTTTCTCCTTATCTAGTTTCATGTGCCAAATTACTTGAGGCAGGTTGAAGGAAAATTTGAAAAGTCAGATCTGATTTGTAAGGCTGATAGCCTTTCCAGTGCACACACTTGCTACATTTGCCATTTCGAATATGGTAAATGAGGATAGAGTTTCACATCTTGCGTTTATGCACAGCTTTGTCCAGTACACATTACCCTTAACAGCTATAGGAAAAACATGAAAGTGTTTCCTTTTTAGCTGTGTGAGTCTTTGGTGGACAGAAAGAAATGGGACCAGACATAAAAGATTAATGCATATTCTTGGAAGAAAAAAATATTACAGGGTGCCTTGCTGTTTGATTACAAGCCTTGGAATTAGTCAACATTTCCATAATTCTAAACCAATATACACCTGTTTTCCCACTGTGCTGTGAAGGCACAACTTAATTTAACAGAGACCCTGCTGCGCTAAATCTCTCATTAAATACCAAGTGAGTTCGGTAATTTAAAGTTGTACACTACTATTTTAACTGGTTGCCTTCATATTATGAAATTAATAAGAAATTAATGATGCACTTTGCCATATGCCTTCAATTTCTTTCTGAATAAAAATAAAAGGGATAAAGAAAAAATGCATCACCAGCTGACACTTTAAAGCTTTTCTGGTTGTAATCATTTTCCTGTGGATAAAATCCATTAAAAAGTCACTTGCTGCCTTTTTTCTAAAGTGTCCAAAACTTTCTATTTAAAATAAGATCAAATAATGCTAGGGTTTTTTCCTATGTAATTTTCTTTTGCAGTTGATGTTTTGTTTCATAGGGAACTTTTATTATGCAGCCAAGCTTGATTGATGTTGGGAGTTTGCTTTCCTCTGTATGCACCATCTTTCTTTCTTGAGGGAAACAAAGAACTTGGTCAGTCAGGAAGCAGAAACAAGTTGATAGGACGGTCTGTTGTGCAATCGAATGTGTCAGCCGTAAGATTTTGATTTGAAGGCACCCTCCTTTACATGCCATGAATGAATTTTGGAAACCCTTTACATGGGGCTGGGGGAACGACTCCCAGATTGAGGTGAAGGATCAGGGCTCTTACTGAGCAGTGCAGAATCGTTCAGGACACGTTTCTCAAACTTGCCTCTTACTGAGTAACCAAAGAAGACACTCTGTTTTACATCCCCTGAAATTCTCAACATAAACCCTAGAAATACAATGGCAGTCATAAAGGAAGCAAATTCAACAGCTCAACACAGAGCAAGGGCTGAGTCTGGGAGTCATTCCCTTGGTTTGATCATGCATCTCCTCTAGGAGCGGTTGCTGGATGCTTCAGCAGCAGGTGAAATTTTAGGTACAGTGCCGTATTAATTACTGACATCTCACGAGATTAATCCCAAGTGATCATGGAGTACCTACAGTGTGCTTAGCTCTAAGCTAGATATTGGCAGGAAGTAGCAGGGATCGAGCCCAAGGGGGCCTCTAGCTAATCTAGCTGGAAGGGTGGACAGTAGACAGGTAATTAATACTTACATGGTTCGTATTTTCATGCTTTTCTGCTGCAGACGGAATGCCCATTCACCACACACACACATCCTTGAGATCCCTAGTAAGTAGAGCCTTTATAGCCTGAAGAGAATATTGTGAGTGTATCTGCACAGGCTGGGCTACCTGAGAAGCCATTGGATTTGGTGCCTTGTTAGGCTGACTTTTTCCACTGCTGGACCATTTAAGTTTTTGGACTAATTTTGGTTGCCCCTGCTTTGAAGATATGTCAACTTGTGGTTAAAGATAGCATCCATTCTTGAGGGTTTTATCTAGACACAACCTAACTGGTAGTTTCTTCAGTAGAAATGTCATTATCTGCTGTTGTGTTTCCCAGAGGGACATCCTTATCAAGGCAACTTGCAAGATTTTCATTTTGTTTTTGTTGACCTAATTTAGCTCAATTAAAAAATAAAGTAAAATAGAGACTTAACTGAGGCCCGGAAAAGCTACCAAGATCTTTTCAATAATCAGATGTCAGGGCCAAATATCCTTGTGCTGATGGTGTCAGCACTGTGCTGGGTGCCATTCTCTCTTCAAGGTCTTAACACATATTGTCTCTAGTAATAAGACTTTTGGATTGAAATCCACAGCAGTATCATTAGAGCATTCACTGTATAAATTAATTTAATTAAGGATGTAATAACAGAGAGGAATACAGTTTTGAAAAACCTCTTAAATTTTAACAGCAAGGAGGAAACTGTGGAATCTAAATGTCTTGTAAAATATTAATTGCAAATTTCTTCCAGACATCTTCTCTGACTATGCCTTACCCATTTCTTTTTAGAATCACCACCAGTTTTATTAAATGCAGTTTATATTAAGGAGTTACTGCCCTAAGAGAACATTTGTTTAGAGTGCTCCATTTTAGCAGCAGCGTGCCGAAAGATGTTTTATGATAACCCATGCAAGGTGAGCGAGGACTGCCGGAGAACTGGGGTAGAAAAACAAATGAGCCTGATCCAATCGGAGGAGGCAGGAAGGGAAACGGCCTCCTGGGACAAGTGTGTTCACCCAGGTGGAGTGAATGGGCCCCTTCCTGGCCTGCCCTGGAAGAGATAATGGACCCGTGTGGGTAGGCACCTTCCTCCCAGGCAGGCTTCACTCCGCACTCCGTGGAATCGGCCCCTGTGTTCTTTGCTAGTGGGGTGCTGCCATTTGTTACTCTCTTCAGCAAAAAAGCTTGACTCTGGGGCCAAATGTCGCTTGCCCATTTTAATGCATTTTGAGGTGTTCATTTTCTTTGAACCACCTCTCCTACTTACTGAGAGGTATTAATGCCTTTGTTGTCAGAGCCATGATTATCATCATTTTATCATTATCATCATTATTACTTTTGCCATAAAATCTCTCAAACCTCATCTCATTGTGTCAGAGAAATTTCTCCTGAAACCATCCCATTGGAATCAAAGCCTAAGTGGACCAAGTTAGAGTATTTTTTCTCAGATGACTTTGGTTTAAATTTATCATGGAAAACAACTGAAACATCTGTATGAACAGATTTGAGTCCTTGAAGTCTTGTGCCATGCGGGGCACACAGAGCGTTGATGCATTTCTTTATTCAGCAACCATGTTTTGAACTTTTATTGTTTGCCAGATAACTGTTCTAGATACCAGGGAATACTGTTGTAGCAGCCATGCCCTTTATAACCAAATCACCAAAATACGAAGCCTGCCACCATGTTTACACGTGGTACGTGTTTAGTAAGTAGCTCTTACATATTGAATGCCCGAATAAGTTAGTTTTTATAATGAAATATTTCCAAAGGCCTACAGTTTTATTTTCTTAAAAAAGATAATTATGCCTAAAAATATTTCAAATGTTCCAAAATATAAGTGAATGTAGACATGTGATCACATGTATGTGCATTTAGTGATACAAATTGTTAACACAGATCTGTGTATGTATATGTCTATATGCCTATAAACATACCTTCCACACGTACACCTGTGGATGTCAGTCCAAATAAATGCAGGAAGATGGAACTTAAAGTCCTCCCCATTCTCTGTGCAGCCTCCCAGCCTAGTCTCAATGACTTTGTAGTGAACTTTCTTATTTGAGGCTTCACCAACGATCTCAGTTCCTTGGTATAATTATAATTCTTTGTTTATGGGTGCTTTGAGTCTGGATCATGGCAGATTCATGGTGCGTGTTAGAGAGGGTGCTTGAGAAACGGCCGTGCAGTGATGGTGAGCCCTGCTTCCCAGCATCCTCACCGTCGGGGCTGAGCAGGGCACTGCCTGAGAAGCCTCCTGAGCCCTGAGGAAACATGCCTCAAAAGGCACTGTGTCTGCCTCATCATTTGTGTAGGTGTGAACTCTCCTTGTGGAGCGCCCCAACATATAAACGTGTGGAACATACATGTATTCCACACATGTATTCTGTGGAATGTGTCAGTCAGGACATCCATTAGGTGCAGATGCTTCGGATTTCCATTTGCAGAATTTGGCCTGAGCTGAGAAATTTGGCCTCATGGGACTGCCTAGGAGGAGCCATTTCCCTGCCATCTGTGTTTTCAGATAATACTCAAATCTCATACAAATAGAAGCCAAACAAACGAAATAAGGATTTTGTTTCTCTTGGACATGACGTTTTAAGGACTGTGACAGAGAGTAGCAGGGGGAGCTCCAGAGGAGTCCTTGGGGGTACAGACGCCCCTTCCCCCTGCAGGAGCCACAGCAGTATGCCCATCCCCAAGTCAGGCTCAGCCAGGTGCAACAGGATGGCTCCCAGCTCAGCAGTGTAGACCCAGGAGAGGAAGTTGGAGGATGGAAGGAAATCCTGGGCCCAGTGAGTTCGAGTCTGCAAACCCAGGCCCCAGGGAATGGAAAAGTATATTTTAATACTTAATAAAAGGCCATTACAAGTTGTCTATTTCACCCGCCATAAAGTTTTACACCCTACCTGAATAGCGGGTTGTTTTGCTTTTGGCTGGCAGTCTGTTGATTCAGTAATGTTGATGGGCAGTTATTTACGTACGGCTTTGACTGAAATAAAAAAGGAGTTACTTTTCAAGCATGGCCTACTCAGTATAAGGAATTGTATGAGAGAAAATGTCTGAGGATTCTTCAGTGGTGCACAGTTGAAAATGCCAGCACAGGATTACAGCGGGGAGTCGCCACACCATTTTTGGCCTCAGAACTCAGTGGAAGGCAGTGTTTAGTTCTGCAAACAACATAGTCTCAGCTATATCCCTAATTAATAGGACCATTGCCAGGGCTTGTGTGAGAGAGTATGTTAACGCGCTGGCACTGGTGCCTGATCAGATTTGTAAAAGTGCCTCGTGTCATTGCTTGAGGGATACTGGTATCTCGTTATTATCCCGTGAGGGGATGGTAGGATGGTACAATGGCAAAATGAAGCCATAGTTAGATTTCAGAGATAATCATTTCTCTACGACAGCACAAGATTAAACTGGGAATATGCAGTTCACTTACGTCGACCTTAGTTCCCCAAAGGTTGATAGGATTTCAAAAGAAGATTGTGAGGGAAGCGGGGGATCCATGAATTTGATTAAAGGTCTGCATGGAATTACAGAGGAAGGAGTGAGCTACGATAATCAAATGATGGAAGGAAAAGTTTGAAATACACCTAGAAAATTATCCAAATTCTGTCACTAGCGTGTAGGTTTTCCATGAGAACTCATCTCTGAGAATATCATATCGGGCTGGACAGATCTTTAATCTTTGACATCAGCTGAGCGCAGCTTAGGAGACGATATCCAGGTGAAATGCGCTCCTGAGTTCGGAGCATAGAACTTTAGGCCACACAAAAAGTGTACGGCATGGATAGGTGTGGAGAGAGTTCTCCCAGGAACACCAAGGTTCGTCCCCCCATACACTAGGAAATAGAGAATGGCTGAGCTGGGGAGAGCCAAGGCCAGGATCAGAGGGAGTCAGGGCTCTGCCAGATGTGGTCTGGTTTGTGCAGGGAAGTGTGCTGGACACTTACAGGAGGGCGGTGTGGGGAGGGAAAGAAGCTTCGTCTGTCCCTCGTTTCCGCCGTAAATGGTCATAACACAGGTGCCTGGGAAGTCTCATTAGTATTATGACATAAGCTGTTGAAGTTGGCTTGATAATGAAGGAATATTTCAGGGGCCATACCCTCACAGCTCACTGCCCGCTGGCCACAGAGATGAAAGGATAGACGGTAAACAGCGCGTGTGGAGATCGCAGAAAGGGACACTGTGACAAAGGCTCTCTTTCATGCTGCTCATTGTCCCTGCCTGTCATTACTTCCTGTTAACACTCAAAACACACATTTGTGCTGCCATCGCCTCCTCCTCTAGCCTTAAAAGTGCTTGAAATGCCTTCTGTACTTGATCTGCAAAACACAATGGTTGAACCGAGTGGCTCTTTCCAATCTTGCAAAACTCTGCTCTCCATGTCCTATTTAACAGAAGTCTCTATACTGTGATTTGACTTGATTCTGTGATGGGTTAGTCATTTTAGAGTCCTTTATGTAAACAAATCTGGATTATTCTGTGGTTGAGAACCGACAGGGAGCTTAGTACCCATAATTTTTCCACCAGGAAACAGAAAAGAGAGGGCAAGGGGATGGACTCGGACGAGTCCGTTTATTTCCTTGTTTGTAGTCCTGGTTTGACAAGAAAGGGTGTTTAACCTAATGAGGTTTCAGGATTACTGGTGGATTTTTTCTGTCTGTTTGATTCCTGTCCTCGGCTAACATGGGTAGGTGACTCCTCTGTGTTTGTAAATGGCTTTATGGGGTTGTTTATTTGTTACCCCTTCTAAAAATATTTCAGGCGATGTATCGATAGCGTTCACCTTGTTATACTGAGGACATCTCTGAAGTGCCAGAGATTAAATTAACTTCTCTGAGCTCCCTTAGCAAAGCAGTGCTGGAACTGGAATTAGAAGTCGTAGTTTCTAGGACTCCCCGGTTGGGTTGGCCTTGTGGTGGTGGATTTAGGTGTCTTGCTCGCTGCATTGTAGGGCGGGATGGGCGTGGCTTAAGAGGCCAGCGCAGCACAACAGGAATGGTCACCGTCAAGGAAGTAGCTCCTCTTTACGGGTTGCCATGGGGAGGCTCCATGGCTGTGGTTTAATTTTCACAACTCCACAGGACACTTGCTGTATACCCTGTTTTACTGACAAGGAAGCTGAAACTCAAAGATGAGTAACTTGTTTGGGGCTATACACCTGGCACCTGACCTTACAGGCAGTTGGGGAGAACCAGTATGTCTGGACTCTAAGCCAAGGAACTTTCCATTCTGCTGTGTGTTGGGTGCAGGCTTGCCGGTCCCGGCAGGTGGTCCTGGCAGGTGGAGAGCCTCAGAAGGACCACATTTGCCCCTTGGGCACTGTCACAAGATGAATCTAAATCCTCAGTCCTGCCCCACTGCTGCAGCTCATCATGGATGTGGAAAGGCAGGACCTTGACGGTTCTGGCTGTGTCAGATGGCACGGACCTGCAGACAGGGTACAGCAGCATGAACCTAGAAGTCAGCGGGCAGGCAGTGGCCACACATATGCGCGCGCGCACACACACACACACACACGAGCTGGCCCTGCCACAGCAGGAGCATCAGGGCCCCTGGCTGCAGCTCTGCTCAAAACGGGAAGCCATGTTCCCTTGCACAGGCACAGGTCCTAAACAACGTTCAGCAAGCGAGGCAAGGTGTTTGCTAGAGACTTTTGGGTGTGAGGTTACTAACACGAAGCTTTCTAAAAGAAAGCGGTACATCAAAGACAGTCATTACTGTAAGAGGTACTGCTTTGTGAAAGTGATTATAAATGCACCATCTTTCTTCAGAGGAGTGTAGCTTTACCAGCATCATCTCATTGACATTCATGATATTAGGGTGCATTTCTTTATCTGCATCCACAGACCTTCAGTCCCAATCCACAATCTGCATTTTAATGCCCGTCTCCACCCAGCTGTCCTCACCATTGCTTTTGCTTCCGTGTTCCACAGACAGGGGAAGGGCAGAGTGTGGAGGCTCACCCTGGAAGAGTGAGCAGGACTCTGTTACCTGCAACCCCAAGCATTAGGCAGCAGGACAAGGGACCGAGGTTGTGAAACAAACGGAAACCTCAGCCTGCCTGCCATCGTCACACCCTGCTGCCCTGAGAACACCTGGATGCCTTTAGAAAGTAACTCTTCTACCCTATTGTTTTATTAATGAGGACATGATGGTCCAAGCAGTCAAGTCTGCATAACTGCTGCCGACAAGGGGCCAGACTCGCCACCACAAACCAGGGCACTGAGAGGTAGAACCAGGCAGCCCACACCACAGATGGCACAGCAGGATGAATATGGCCCCATGAGACAGCGCTGCTGCTCTCTCCATCACGGCAAAGTCAAGGCAAAGGAGGACAGGTGCCAGGGGTGCCTCTGCGTGAAGTGCTGGAAGCTTGGACATTCCTAGGCCAGTTAGGATCAAAGGCTGAGCACTGACCGGGATATTAGGGCCAGTTCTGGGTTGGCCCTGTCTAGCCATCACATTGTGCTTTTTGCTGTTATCTGCTGTTAGATTCTGCTGGAATCTAAATGATAGATGTATCATGAGGCGGAAGCTCAGGCTACCTCTATCTTAGTTACAACAGTCAGAGCTCATGATGTCACGGTGGCTGCTGGCAGCTTGGGTTAGACCAGGTAGTTCTCTGCCATCTCTAGGCTGGCACTTTCTGCAACACTGTCACGCATCAGGAATAGGGGGTACCGAGTGAGAACAAAGGGATAGGCTCCTGCAAACTCATCTCCTCTCCTGGAGGCTTAACTGAGTGACTGTGGGCCACCGGTTGTATTTTAATCAGTGACATTCCACACTTTGTGTACTTGCCAGCACATAGACGGTATCATCGTTTCCTCAGAAGAGTGTGTATTTAAATACATGCCAGGAAACTGTGCAGGTAGTTCACGTGAAGTAGCATATGGGGCTCAGTGTAGTCAAGAAGTCACAGGGATTCTGAAAGAGAAAATGAATTGCTGTCATTGCGTATATGTTATATGCTAAGTAAATATCAGAACAGTAGTCACAGAACCTCAGGATGTTTCTAGCATATTTTGGCTTATAAATATTTTGTCTACATAATGGATATCTGTCAGTGGCTTTCAGAATTCACATAATTTTAATAACACTAAATGTTCAAGTATTAAAAGTAGTAGTAACAGTTAATAGCTCTTGAGTGTTTACTGTGTCCTCAGAACTATGCCAAGAACTTTATATGTAATTGATATCATGTAAAAAAAATAATAATAAGGTAGTAATTAGTTTTCCTAACCTGGTTGCCTTTTCAACTAGAAGTCTGTTCTACTTTTAAGAGAGTTAAAGTGGCTACACCTGTAAGAGAACATGTCTCTATTGATAAATCAGTGAGCATCTTTTCTGAGTAATAATTTACCTACTTTAACTAGTTACAGGTATGGTAAGAAAGAGACCTGTCAGTTAATGGAAGCTAAGCTCATCCGGTCTTCCTTACATTGCTAATACCTGACTTAGGGTTTACTAATATTTGTAAGGTATCATTTAAGTAGGTGTGGGAGCATTAGCCTAGGTTTTGACTAGTTCTTTGGTGTCTTCTGCAGCTCATAGAGGCACTATAATCACAACCCCCACCCACACCCCCCGCAAAAAAAAAAAAAACTTGGAACCATCATTTTATCATTTGAGAATCTCAATCACTGAGTTAACCTAAATCACTCCTAAGGCAGCATTACCCAGATTTTAAAAACTCTGTAGGTCTCTAACAAAAACTAAATGTCATCAGTAAGGAAAATACTTAAGAGAGACTCAAAAGCCCAGGAAATCCTGTCGCTGATTTCAGTCGGCTCCTGTTTCTTTGAATGTTATGTGGGTCAACAGAGGAAGAAAGGACGTGTGCAGGAAAGGAGGCCAGATGGAATTGTAGATCACAGACTGTAGAAGCGTGTCCTGTCCAAGCTCCTCACTTGGTAGATGAGGAAACCGGAGCCCAGAAAGGTGGGAGGACAGGTGAGATGCTGAAGGTCGCTCCAGTCAGTGCTGGGGTGAGCGCAGATCACATCTCCTAACCCCGAGCCTGCTGCTCTTTTCAGCAAACCAGGCCCCCATGATTTCTCTGCAAGATTATGCGAAGCATGTCGCCTTCAAGAATCAGAAATCCAGAATCAGATTTCCAGCCTGTCCATAGCATTTCACTCCGTGACCCGAGGCTGTTGAAGTTGGTGTTTTCCTTTTCTAATTTCCATTCTCTGGGAAAGACCCAGAAACCTAATAATAACATTCTTCTTGGCCATTTACCCAAATTGATATGTGAAGTGGATGAATTTATAAAGAACCGATGAAGACCAAGGAAAGCGATCCTCAGTACTTCAGTCTATTTGCATGTAAAACCGGGGCCGTGACTCGCAGCCTCAGCTGCGCAGGAATAGAATCCCTTGGGAGCTTTTAAAACTACGTATGCCTGGGCCACACCACAGCCAAATAAGACTCGCTTGGGATGAGAGTCTGGCATCAGTATTTTTTTTTTTTTTTTTTTTTTTTTTTTTTGAGACAGAGTCTCGCTCTGTTGGCTGGAGTGCAGCAGCGCAATCTCTACTCACTGCAACCTCCACCTCCCCGGTTCACACAAATCTCCTGCCTCAGCCTCCCAGGTATCTGGGATTATAGGCATGTGCCACCACATCCAGCTAATTTTTATATTTTTACCAGAGACGGGGTTTTGCCATGTTGGCCAGGCTAGTCTTGAACTCCTAACCTCAAGTGATCCACCCACCTCAGCCTCCCAAACAGCTGGGATTATAGGCGTGAGCCACCATGGCCGGCCTAGTATTTTTACAGCTCCCCAAATGATTCCCTTGTGCAGGCAAGTTTTAGAACGTCTGTTAAGAGAATGAATCATCATTGATCCCAAGGGCTAGGTGGTGGTGACATAACTTGTTTTCATCTTCCACTGTTCATCTGGATGTACAGGCACTCACTCTGACCTGGTGATCATCTTCACACAGGTACACCAGAGTCTTAGTACTCAAGCAGCAGTCACATCATCTGAGAAAGTGTTAGAAATGCAACCTTGCAGGGCCTCCCCCAAGACCTGCATTTGAACTAGATCCCTGGGTCCTACACGTTCACACAGAGATAATCACGTGAGGTGACAGATACGTTAACTAACTTGATTGTGATCATCATTTCACAGTGCATCTGTATGTCAGGACCTCACTCTAAAAAACTAAAATTTAAAATTTCTTTTTAAATTGAAAACACGAAATCCTGAGTGACATGGGTACACAGCAAAGTTTGAGAAGTGCCGTTCTGGAGAACAAGGCCTCTCCGAGCTCTTTTCCCGGGAGTCCCTCACAGGGTACGCTGTAGGGCAGCCCTGTTGGTGTGTGCACGCACACTTCCCGCAAGTATGGGTTGCTGTGTTCCCTCCTCTGAGTACCTAGGTCAAGAGAGATCCTCTGGAGAGGCTGCCGCCCTCCCTGTTTCCTTCCGGACATTCTGAAGGTGGGGTGGAGTGGGGCAGCCTGACTGCAGGACAGGAGGTGGGAAAGTTAACGGAGATGTGAGGATGTGCTGGGTTTTCCAGCATCCTCAATTGAGCAACTGGATTTTTCCCTCCCAACCACCCTCTAAATTGTGGGAAATCTCTGAATGGGACTTACGTAGAATTAATATGTGTCAGACTGTAAGGGGATGAATGGAAATGCTGCTATTTTAAGCACAGTTTTTCTGGCCAGAATAAGCTAATTCTAAAGCATGAAGAACAATTTTCTGCCACAAAGAGTTAATCTGTAATACTCAGCAGCTCATTTCCACCTTGCAGAAACCATCGGAGTGTAGAGTCCTACTGTTTCATCATTCACAGACCTGAAATTCCTTACCAGGAAAACAAAGCATTTATTACCCTGTGTCTCTTGCTATCCACAGCTTGAGAGACTTTTGCTGACAAAGAAAATTTAACTACCACATGAATGCTAGAGTGGAATATACTATTGCATAATGAGGGATGCTGGGTCTATGTATGTTTTTGCAATTTGGGAGGCTTAAAAAGAATGTCATCTGCCCTGAGCAGTGTAAAATTTCCCCTTGAATGAGTTCTGAGTTCCTGTTTTTTCATTCTTCCTTCTTGTGAATCTGGAGAAGTTTTTCACATTGTGGGTTATTCCTAATTATTGTAGGTACAACAAACATCCTGGGTTGTAGTCTGTAAGGACAAAAATCATTTGTTGCTGCATAAAACCTGAACTTACCATAGTAAGCGTTTGCCTAAATCAGCAGCTGCTACTTATTAGACCAGCATCAGAGAGTGAGCTGCAGTTGGTCAACCAAAGAAGCAACGAAGTGATGAGAAGATCCTTGTGGAACCGGCAGCAGAGTGGGGCAAGACAAGAGAGAGCATACACCCGGAGGAGGAGACAAGCTAGGGTATCATATCAGCTTGATGGAGTGTCAGCCCTGAGCAGAGAAGGGGATCCGGAAGGAGTATGTGGGGCTGGAAGATAAAAAGGACTAGGGTTCCTGCAGGACTTACAGAAGACACACATTGTGTCTATTTTTCCAAATCATTGCAACCAAATGATTTAACTCTTCAGGAAAAAAAAAAAAAAAATCCTGTCTACTTAGTTTGTATACGGTTGCTGTCTTTCATTCTCACATTCCTGTACTCGTTTCTGTTGTTTCAGTATCAGATTAGAGCTGAGTTAATATAGTTGAGGCTAAAAAATAGCTTCTGTCTCTCAGTGACACATTTTTGGAGACTCATAAACCTCATTGTTTTTTCATCAGTGACAACTGTGTCTCTGAGTCAGGTGACTTGAGTCTCCTTCACCCTTGGTCTTGGGGGAAAAATAATAGAATCAGAAGTGAGTAACTCACACAGCCACAGGACCGAGTGGTCACAATCACAACATCCACTCGTTAGTGGAAATGAGCTCTGGACTCAGTCCAGTTGACAAATGGTAAAATCTCCTATGGCTTAGAAAGAAGGGAAAGAGCAGTGCTGAAGATACTTCAGTTCTTGGGGTGATCTTTGTAGTTCCTCCTGAGATGTGCCTTGACGTTGTTGATGAAATGCATGGTACGGATTTCAAGGACACACTGGGCTGTGTATTTTTACATAATCTGCTTCATAGGAGATAGCCCACATTCATGGATAGGAGATGGCCCACATTCATGGATGGGAGAATAAAGATGGCAGAGCATGCTGCATATGTGGTGGGACTGTCGTGAGGCTATCAGAGTCAATTATGCCAGGTTCCCATTTCCCACAGCAGCATCCCGGCATCTTGTTTAATACTGATCTTCAGCCTCTTGACAGCATTTGGTTAATAGATGCTGTAGCTTGGACTCCTTGGATGTGTTCATAGGCATTTTATCTTGACTCTGTTCTCTAAACATGGCATGCTCTTTAAGTTTCATTGTAATATGGCTATTAAATATGTCCAGTGTACATTAAGCTTTACCGGGAAAGAAAACCTTCCTAGAATTCAGTAAAATTCTAAGTAATGAAAGAGTAAATTCACCAGCTATCCAGGCCCAACATTGATTTTTGAAAGGGCAGAGTGGGCCTGGGCTACAGCTCAGAATGTTGAAGAGCCTGGATTGGAGCAGAACTGAGGGAAAAAGAGAAACAGACACCTTAAGCCGTGTGCCTTCACACGCAGGAGAAATGAACACTTTCTCCTCAGTTACAGGAACTTGGGTGTACTTTTTTAGAGATTGCAAGCAAAGGGTGTGATCAAATACTGCCCTTTAAACGCTGACGTGCCCCGGGTTCTGTTTTCACTGCTTTCTTCTCACGCCGCATGGTTTCTTTAGATCCCAGTGATCCCTTCTCCAGGCTTCCGCTACCTCTACAGGCTGCTGCCTGCCAAATGTTTATCTGAAATCGGACTTCTCTGTTAAGCCTCAGACTTAGATATCCAGTATCTGCTGTTGAACAGATCCATTCAATTGGTCTACAGGAAATTCCAGTACTAAAATGACTATTAACTGGGTCTTCCTCCTGTATTGCCCATCTTGAGTGAATTGGTGGGTCAGCCAAGGCCAAAAGCAAGAAATGGTCTTCCTTATCCCCTCTTCCTACATACGCCTCAACTTTCCACCCTGCCACTTCCAACAGCAAAGATATCCAGGATGCTACCTTAATGGAACCTCTAGAATTCCTCCCTCTTTATCAAGTTGGGACTCACCAGTTGTCATTAGGAATAATAGAGGCACAGCAGGGGTGAGGGGATTTGGGAGGTTATCCCTGTAATCACCATGCTTGCTGGTATTATAGATCTCTAGAATGGGGGAGGTGGGTGTACCAGAATTCTACATCACCCCCCACACTCACACACTATACTGTGCCGCTACCTTTTTCTTCAGCCTCTGGGACATTTTTGCTCATACGCTGTGTCCCAGCTGTATGATACCACACACGCATTTGGTGTCTTATCCTGGGAAGGTAGAGGTGAGCATTGCTTCATTGTAATCTACTGTGTCACCCGCTTCGGTTTATCCTGTCACCTGCTGTTCTTCATTCCCCTCCATTGCTGACATCTCAGCCACTCCTGTTCTGAGGTCCAAACTCCTTGAGAGGGAACATTGTCAGAGCCCGGCTTAATGCTTCATACCATAGATGGTGCTGGACATATGTTTGTTGAATAGATGAACTCTCAAGAACAGCTTTTATTCATAGACACTCTTTCAACATAAAAAAAATTCAAGCTTTTTACAAACTGGTGGGGGGGGTGAGAGGAGGGAGGGAGGTCTGGATCCCCTCATCCCCATCGCAATCCTTTCCATTAGGTAGATCCGCCCTCCACACACAACAAACACAGTAGAGATTAGAAGCCATGCAGAGTTAAAAAGGCACTTTTTACTCTAATTATAATCCTTAAGTGAATGAAGAAGAGAGTTGACAATCTTACAGCACTTTACAGTTTACTGTGTATTTTCATATATATTTTGATTCAGTTCTCACAATGATGCAGTGAGTTTTCTGATACAATCCCTGCTTCAGACATGAGTTTGCCAGGTTTTAACGAGGTCAAGTGACTTGACTGACATACTTACAATGGGCAGAGTCAGAATTCGAACTCAGACCTTACGATTCTGTGATGTTCTTTCCACTACAAAGCAAACATAAAGAGCCAAGCTTCGCAAGTCCCCATTAAATGCTACATGTCCACAGTTGTTAGAAATTATGAAAGGAGAAGCTGTGTCACCACAGGTCGAGTGCTGTCAATAAAGGGTTCTCGCTTTACTCCTTAACATAAAATCTCTCCCACATGCTTGTCTCACATATTCCTCATCTGCGTTACCTTTGCCATTTCACTTTCGGTTACACGCAGTAGTATCTGAAGGCCTAAGCCTTGAATTTACTCTTTAAAAGATTGCACTTGAGGATAAAGCATATTTATAGAACAATTGCACTCAGTCATAATTTCCCTCAGCTCTACCAACCAGTAATTTCCAAAGTTGGTGAACGATCTCATACATTAGAGTAGAAGGTAGAAATCAAAATGAGTGAAATTAAACTCAAACTCATGAAGACTGAGCAACACTGGAGGAGAGCTCTTTCTTTAGCAAAATACCAAGCAAAGTTAGTACTGCTGTAGAAGATGAGATGAATAAATGTAGCTGCTGAAAACAATATCTGATGTCTTGCTCAGATGTTTAATGGATTCGCATTTTAAACATGGCTAATAAGAAATAGCCCTTAAGGCATTTTGTAAAACTTGCCATTTATTTTTAGGAGAGAATTTTTTGGGGGGTTGGGGAGGCAGCCTCATTTGTTTAAAAGGAAAAAAAAACCAGATATTTAATCATTTTTGCTTAAATGTGAGTAAGAATGGGAAATTACGCTAGTTATCTGTTTTCATTCACTCAGTACAACTCCCAAAGGCCATGGAGGTAAATGAATGGAAAAGAATGCCAAGTGAGGTATGGTATTTATGTGTCTGTTGTAAATGAAGTTGTCATTCCTAAACCAATCAAATCATACATTTTTTATGAGAGGTTGCAACTTGCAGAGAGGTGGAAATGTTAGACACTAATTAATAAACGTGGCTGGCAAAGCAACTCAGACAACTCAGGACTCACAAACTAAGCTATGGGAGGATCATTAGAATATGAAATTCAATAGTGCTTTTCCATTGATTTCATGAAATGCCTGTATCCTGTCAGAAGGTTCAAGAGAAAATACAGTCGGCTTAAATTTTCCAAGTTAGTTTTGAACCAGAGATTTTAAGGATTTGCTTGTTAGAGGGGTATTTTTGTGGTGGCTTTAGATTGTCTTAAAGTTCAAAGAAAACTAGAGATTACTGGATAAGCATCAATAACATTAACAGAGCATTGAAGCTGCCTGGAGTGGATGGAGGATGCCTTGCATTGTACACGAAACACTCATCAATTCCATGGTTGGTTTAGAGGGTAGTGTTATTTTAAGTCATCAAGTCACTGTTTAATTTAACTTGAAACTAGTAAATACTGAATTAACTTGAAACTAGTAAATACTGCAGATGAATTACTGGATAGCTCTCCAAACTTTAAAAAGGAAAGAGTCTACAAAAATGGAACTTTTTGGACCTTTTAATGAGTTGTCTGAAAAAGAAGAGAATGTGGTTTCATTGGTATGCAGCATATAAGGTTGAACCATATGAAACGGTCACTATTAACCCATGTTTTAAAACTACAAAAACAGCAATTTCACAACAATTACTCAGCCTAACTAGAAGTATAGATGTTTCTGTGTAATAAACATAGAACTGTTATATTGGCAAAGGAAATATGTGTGTACATGCATGAAGAGGGTCATTGTGCCATTGTGTGGATAAACACACAGCAGAAGTTAACACAGAATAGGGGGTTTGCCTGATTCCACTAGAAGAGAGTGTGATGGAATAATGCAAAATAAGCCTGAAAAGGGAGCTGGGGGTCAAAGCATAGAATTCCCTGACATACATGCCAAGGAGCTGGATATTAACTTGGCAGATAAGTAAAAGTTTTTGAGTGGGGGAGAAAAATTTCTAGACTCAGTTTTAGACAGATTAAAAAGTCAATGGTGTAGAAGATGGAAGGCCATTTAATGACCAGAACTGGTGAGGAGGCTGTTTCAGGGATCCAGGTGAGCAGGAATGAAAACCTCACTAGGGCTGTAGCCGCAGAAATAGAAAAGTCTATGAGAAGGAAAGAAATTAGTAGAGAGAGCTAAACTGATTATTTCAAGGGGTAGAAAATTAAGCAAATTTAGAGCCACACCAGAGTGTTAGGTGAGAGGTCTGAGAAGCTGGAAGAGCAGCCTCCATCCCGGGGCTGATGCCCCGTAAGCCATGGTCTCTGTCCAGCTTCTCAGGTTCTCTGTGGAGTACCCAGATTCAGGTCATTTCCTATGGGGTGAGGCAGGAGTATGGCTGGAAGAGTCTGAGTAGTAGGTCATCATGGGAAGCAGTGTGAGAGATCAGCCCGGACAGAGTCGAGCCCTGCAGAGGCTCAGAAGATCCAGGTGAGGAGACTTGTTTCTGATTTGAGGCCAGCACATGTACCAGGTCCTCAAGGAGAAAATGGGCACTAGGGACCCAGGTACAAGGGCTGCTTCAGCCCCACAAGCATCTCCACGCTGGGTAAGGATTACAAGGGAGGCTGGGGGTCAGCCACTCACTGACTTTTGGGGCTTTGTTCATCCCGATTCCCAGGATGTCGAGAACTGAGTCACAGTAAGCCCCACCTGACAACAGCCGGCACTGGGGAGGACACCGAAGGCTGAGTGAGCACTGAGGCCATAGGCAGCATCACGGGCAGAGACAAATGTCACAAGGATGATTTCTTTTTAAACCAGACTCGTTTCTCTTAAAATAGGAGAGAATACTGTTTGTTGGCATCTATTATTGAAAGTAATGGTAAAAATCATAATCACTTTTGTACCAACGTAATAGAATCTAGGATTGGAAATGTAAATAAACCACCAGCTCATTAAACCACACCTTTAGTCGCCTTTAATGGCCAGGTCAGGCATTATCATTTCAGTGTGTATTTTGCATTGCTCAGTTAGGCAGCTTGTCTAATTTAGCGCCTGGGTAAGATCTGGAGAACATCTGGAAGAATGAGTATTGGAGTGTCCATCACTGACTTCAGAAGACAGTTCCACAAGTCAGAAAGGAATCATGGCTGAGAAGATGTCAGTATACTTCCCACTTAGTGATAAGGGAAAATTATTACCTACCTTTCTCTTAATTTGAGCTCATTAATCAGTAGTGATTGTGATCTGAGTGTCGCACACAATTCTCGTGGTCTTTCGCTGTAATTGTAGCTGTCATCGTGCAGCCTTAGCAGCACTATAATCCTACAAGGCTCTTCTTACGTTGAATCTTTCCATTTATCTCCATTTTCAAAATTGTTTTATACCCTCAAGTTTTTTGTTATTAAAACATATAGATGTAAGCAGAGGACTCTAGACAAACCTAGGTATAAACTTTTAAATAAAGCTAGCTTTGCTTTGCATTTATTTGGGAGCTCAACTGACTGGATTCGTTGTTTCTTATATCACAAAGGTGCAGTGGCATAGAGGGAAGAACTACAGTATTATCAAAGAAATTTCCTGTTCACAATGACATTGCTAAACACAGTGACAACAATACCTTCTACTGAGATAATAGCTGGTTGGGTGCCGCATTTAATGGGAAGGTTAAAAAACAGCATCAGTTTATTCATCTTTATCACTAATATAGTGAAAATGTTTCTAAGAAAAATTAAGCTAAGAAAAGATTGCCATATTTTTGAGTAGCAGTGCTTCTGAAGGCGGCACACCCACGCTTTGATCATAGCCGTTATTTTTCATTCATGGTCCATGCCTCCTATTTTAAGCCATCCATTTTTCTTCTAATTTTAAGATTAAATAAAGGAAAATGAAAGCTTGTGTTATTTAGGATGAAAACACAGAACCTAATCACAGCTAATGAGTGTAATAAATGCTAGGCTGTACCTTCTCTGGTTTGGTATGTGTTTTATATACAGAAGGTAACATAGGCTGAGTAGGATGCCAAGTTACTGATGGGGATGTGGAATGCTGTCTGACAGCCGATTAGAGTCATCTGTCAGAAATGATGACTTCATCACCATAACAGACTCCACATTCCCTCACAGAATTCCACCCAGAGTCATCTAGTTTTCCTGCAATATTTTATTTTATTTTATTTTATTTTATTTTATTTTATTTTTTGCCAGAACTGAATGGCGATATTGCTGGGTTTTCCCCGTTTGGTGTACGATTTCAATGGAAATGTAAGTAGGTGGTAACTTTACAGCACAAAGGCTCATTTGGAGCCTGATAAGCCCAAATCAGATACTGGGGTCTGTAGTTTTTCTCCATCGCTGAATTATTAGCATATGGAGTTGAGCACTGCTAGCTGTATATATCCCAGGTGACCAAGAAAGGCCATTCTTTCCAGTGTGTTCTCTTAGCTTTCAGTTGGGACCTTTTCTCCTTCCCCTCAGGGAAGCTCCTATGCGATGCAAACTAATAATGAAGACGAGGACGATGACAACTGCAGTGGGCACTTACTGTGCCTTCAGTGTTTTAAGCGTGTCACACATATCATGGCTATCAGGAAAAAGTTGTACTTTATTTCCACTGTAGTTTTTTTCCCCTGGTTGGGAGAAGGGGATATGAGAGAAGGATCACTTATGTTTCTTTATTGTTATCAAACTCAAATCTGCTTTTTTTTTTTTTTTTTTTCTGGCTTAGATCACTTTTATAAAACCATGTCAGCAAATGGTGATTGGAAGTTTTCTGACCAGGCACAGTGGCTCGTGCCTGCAATCCCAGCACTTTGGGAGGCTGAGGCGGGTGGATCATCTTAGGTGAGGAGTTCGAGACCAACCTGGCCAACATGGTGAAACCCCGTCTCTACTAAAAAGACAAAAACTTAGCCAGGTGTGGTGGTGGGTGCCTGTAATCCCAGCTACTCAGGAGGCTGAGGCAGGAGAATCACTAGAACTCGAGAGGCAGAGGTTGCAGTGAGCCAAGATCGCGCCATTGCACTCCAACCTGGGCAACATGGAGTTTTTGAGAGAGAAACTCCATCTCAAAAAAAAAAAAAAAAAGTTTGCTGTATGCCTAATGTGTTAATCATGATACATAAAAGAACAACTTGAAATAGCGCTGATACTCAGAGGTTAGGTAAATGCCATGTATTCTGCCTCCATCATGGAATTGGCATCTTCAGAGGGTAACAGTGTTTTCCCAAATTTCCGAATCAGATAAATAGACCTTGCATAATCCAGGCAGTTAACACAAAGCCACATAGTAGGGCCTTTGGACATGAATGTTGGCTCACTCAACAATGAGTGGTCTTTGCTTTGATTGGTTTTATAGATTCCAGTGTATTTATTGCAGTATCAGTTGGTGAATACACCACAAAATGTAAGATCATTAATGTCAGTGATTCACAACTATTTCCTCTCACAGAAGGACTGATCCTAATCTTGTTTCTCTTCAGTTTGCTTCTCAGCATCTGTGTAGAACATTTCAGACAGCTGGCCCTGTGAAAGACACCTCAGAGTCTAATCCACTGTGTTGAGTTTTGAACCTCTGGATTCGAACAGAGATTTAACTCCGTCCTTGTTAGTCGAATGGCAAATTGGCCGGGGCTATACTTTCCTGGCCTGACTCTAAAGCTATGTATTTTTTTATTTTCATTGCATGTTTTTAAGCTTTCTTTCCTGCCCTTTTCATAAAACCCAAACAATAATTTTTGTTCTTGAGCCAATTGTTAAAACATTGTATGTGTATATGAAAACACACAGGTTAATGACACGCACATATAAAGTATGAGTTTCTCATTGGAAAGAAGCCTGTAAATTGAGGCAATCTTCATGTGTAGTGTGGAAAAGGGAAATTACGGTAATGTTGCAGATTCTTAGTAACCCCAAACTTGCTTGCACCACAACCGTGTGGATGCACATGAGAGGCAGCATGGGGAAGAAGCCTCGGGCTTGCGCTCCCACCGGACAGACCTGGGTTCAAATCCCTGCTTTGCCGCCTGCTTGCTGTCTGACTCGGCCAGGTTATTTAGCCTCTCTCTGCCTTGGTTCCTCATAGGTACCGATTTCTGGGGCTGTTGTCAGAATTCAGTTAATTACCATGCATAAAGAGTCTGTAGAGTAAAGGTGCTTCAAGAATTAAGGCGAAGGGGGGAAGGCATCCTCTGTGTTAACAGCAATTATCTAAAGGCTCCATTCCACTTATCAGGAATAGTTATGACCTCCAGATGCAGTTTTTGTCCCGGTGATAAAAACTGCTTGTTATTTATTTTTTGAAACAGGGTCTTGCTCTTTTACCCAGGCTGGAGTGCAGTGGCCCAATTTCAGCTCACTACAACCTCTTCCTCCCAGGTTCAAGTGATTCTCCTGCCTCAGCCTCCCAAGTAGCTGGGATTACAGGTGCGCGCCACCGTGCCCAGCTAATTTTTGTATTTTTAGTAGAGATGGAGTTTTGCCATATTAGCCAGGCTGGTCTCAACCTCCTGACCTGAAGTGATCCACCCACCTCGGCCTCCCAAAGTGCTGGGATTACAGGCATGAGCCACCCTGCTGGGCCAGCTGCTTGTTATTGATCTGACAGATTATTTTTGTCATCTGTATTCTTTCAGAGATGTCCTTCTATTAAAGATATCTTAGCAAGTTTACCATAGTGTTACTTTATTTTTTTCTTTTTTTAATGTGAAGGTTCTTGTTTAGTGGTCATTGATGTTAACTAAGTCACCATCCCTAAAGCTATTTTTGATTATTTCCCATCTCTGCTATCAGGAGCATAATAGAACAGTGACTGGAATTAGGGTCACTCATGAGGGAGACAGGCAAACCTGTGTGGCTTGGGGGCGCCTTCCTATGTAATAGAAGGTCTCGTGGCGGGGCACGCTCTCTTTCATTTGAGGGGATGATGGGCCTCCCATTGGTGGCAAATCTTTTAAAACTTGTTTTTAGCATTCCCAAATTTTTTTAGAGAAAAATTCAGAAAGTACAGGTGCCTTTGGCATTTCATAGTTAATATACAAGCGAGACACGAGTATTCTCCATGGATGATTTTTGTGTTGTCATGGAATGAAAGAAAAATACCAGTGGGTCTTTACTGGCCAGAAGATTTTCATTTTCTCACTTGGCACATAGCTCTTTCGCGAATCCACTTCTTTCCATCCCTTTCTCTACTTTTAAATATTTTATGGGCAATAGGCTTATAATATGTGCTAGCACGGCTGCTCTCTCGAGGGGTCAGGATGGGTTTAATAATGAGATGCGTAACAGTGACTCTGTAAAAACCCATTTCAGGTTAAAAATGGCATGTTTTATTGAATCTCATGTTAAAGGTGGTTAACTCATCAATTGGTGATGGCTGGGGTTAAACAAGTTCCAACATGAGTTCTCCCGTGTGTGAGGAACCAGCTGTGCCCCCTGCCCACAGACGCTTCCTTCCCCCAGGACTCTGTCTCCAGACTAGGCCTGTGCTGGCTCAGAACCCTCCCTTTCTGCAACAGAGACCCACCAAGGCAGAGGGCTTCAGAGAGCCCCGTGAGGCTGTGTCCATAGCAGCGACTCCGGAGAGCGTGGCTGCTGCGTGCGGCTGCTCCGTGGCCAGCTTCGCGGCGGCACCAGGTGGTGACAGCTGTTGGCAGAGCTGTGTGCAGCGCTCTGTGCATGCACTTACCCCTCAGACTTGAGAAATGGCTTTGCTCCAAAGTCGTACTCTCATTTTCATTTTCGTGAGTCACAGCTGGGCCCTTGTGTGAAGAATCGAAGGTCAGCTTACTCAGGAGTGAGGGGCATCAGGCCCAGTCACGGGCCAGCCAGGGTGAAGACCAGCGTGGACCACTGAACTCCGGGACCCTGTGTGTGTAGGGAGGGAGAAGAGGTGGGAGGACCACGAGCCGCTTATCCCCAGGAGGTGGGACGAAGCGGGACTCCTGATGCTGGGAGTGTGTGGTCTGCCACCAACAGATGGCTCCTACCAGGGCAACAGGGATGGAGGCGTCGGTGGCAACTGGTGCTGGGTAAGAACCGAGCCACCGTGTGCAGTCATGGGTGCAGAAGCTTAGCTTTGAGGTAGAAGGGACAATGAGACGGGCCTGTCCTCAAGAACCTCCAGCTCACTGAAAGCCCAAGCAGACCCCTGAAGGACCATACCTCCATGTACCGAGATGCTCCTCTCCAAGGGCTCCACCTTCACTGTGCACAGGACGCCGACTCTTAGTACACAGGAGCAACAGAGCTTCAGCAGATGCCATCTGAGGACCACACTTAACTCTAGTTCCTTCTCCCTGGGAGGAAGGAAGGGAAGGAGCCCTTGAAATTTCCCCTTTTGCTATGTTTCACTGGTTTTTAAACAAATAGGGTTAAATAGAGACCAAGACATTAACCAGTACCTTAACGTGCGGCTTTAGGCAACGTGTTATTCTGGGAAAAAAAAAAAAAAACTTCTAAAAATTCATGTGCTGTCAAGGAAATCTTCAAATGAGTGGGTTTAGAAGCCTTTCTTGAGAGCAATGCGAACTTGAAGAAACGTGTGAAGTCCCATTTACTCCCGTCAACAGGATCTATTTCCAAAACTCATGCTCCTGCCGTTTCCCTGCAAGCATGCTGCAGCCTTGCATGAGAGGACCGGAGATCTATCATCCTCCAAGCTTGCTGCAAGTGCAGCTGAGATGAACAGACGTAATAGACCTATTAATTCTTTCATCATGACTCAGGACAAGCACTCTGTAAAGTCAGAGGCTGGTGTCTGTAAAATTGTTAGACTCATTGGACAGTATAGACAGCTCATGACAGCACAGACCACTGAAGATTTTTTTAGACACAGCCCATACTGTGTCTAAAAAATACTCCTGAATTAAAACTTCCCATTCTGTGCGGCTGGAGATGCAGCCTCAGTTTAATTAGCACACATCTCTTCAGAGACTCCTTGCGAAAATTCTGGAAGATCGTGTGCTCCCTTGTAGACAGAGGAAGGAGGTAGCCCCTGGGAACTAGCCTCAACCCTGACCCTAGCCACACAGTAGGTAGATTGAATTAGTGACCAGCACCTCACCTGGGCCTTCCCCTGGTCTCCTGCTGTCTGCTGGGACCTGCAGGCATGTGCAGGGCACAACATGAGATCCTGCCTCCAGCCCCATCTAACTCTGGCAGCGGGGAGGGCCAGGGTCCCTAGTCATGGGGAAGCAGTTGAGAAGCAGTGGTTCTACCCCACCGATTTCATCATTAGCTCTTGAGAAGGGTGCTGAGGGTGTGACCGCCAGCTGCCTGTCCCGGCATCTAGGGTGGTTTTAGTTAAGGAGTGAGTAGATGGGCATTGTTTTCTTTTTACTTGAAATTGTCCAGCCCATGAACATATTCCTCACTGTTAGTCTTGTGCTTTAGGTGTCTTGTTTTCGGTGAATGTTCTTTTTAACAACTTCCATTGGCCGGGCACCGTGGCTCACGCCTGTAATCCCAGTACTTTGGGAAGCCAAGGCGGGAGGATCACGAGGTCAGGAGATTGAGACCATCCTGCCTAACACGGTGAACCCCCATCTCTACTAAAAATACAAAAAAAAAAATAGCCGGGCGTGGTGGCGGGCACCTGTAGTCCCAGCTACTTCGGAGGCTGAGACAGGAGAATGGCTTGAACCCGGGAGGCGGAGCTTGCAGTGAGCTGAGATCGCGCCACTGCACTCCAGCCTGGGCAACAGAGTGAGACTCTGTCTCAACAAACAAAAAAAGACAGCTTCCGTTGCTTCCTGTATTGGTTAGGATATCATATCATTGTTCTTGATCAACAGTAGGGCCTATTTTCTCTTATTCTGTGCCTCCAAATAAATTGTTCTTTTCCCTGAAATGTCCTTTCCACATCTTCTGGTTAACATGAGGATCCTTTGAGAATGAACGCAGACATAGCTTCATGTGAGACGCCTTCCCCAGCGTGTCCTTCCTCCATCTGTGCCTGGTGTCTCTTTGAGTTCACACCCTACAGCTTTTAGCATGCCTCTTATCACGCTGCAGGAAGTAGTTGCTGTATCTGTCCCTTCTACCACACTGCAAGCTCCATCACCATGAGAACCCCTTCTCATCCTCCTCTTCCCAGCGTCTAACATGGAGTGTCTGGTGCAAACGAACACGTGAATAGACGAGCAGTCATACTGGGTCAAATCATTGAAACCATTTCTGTTACAGGGGAAGAATTCTTTTTCCATCCTTATACTTTAAAACTTTCAACTAGAATGTCTACTCTTTTATAATAACTTCACTACTCAAGAAATCTCCCGAAGTTCTAGGAGTCAGAAGATTTTGAGGAAGTGAAACAGTATTATGAGAATGACTCCTCCCACCCATTTTTTTTTGTCTTCCTTGACATTTACATCTTGTATGTGATCAGAAATCTGTAACTCAAATGAACTGTTCATGGTAATGAGCCATTATTAATACAGTCCTGATTGAACACCTTTCTCTAAGAAGGTCACAATGCTTTGCATACATTATCTAGCTTATCTTCAGAACATACCTGAAGTGGGGTGACCATCTATTCAGAATTCACCATGGTCTGACCATCCACAGCTCTGCAAAGTTGATTTTTCCCCTGCTGAGCCCAGGAAAGAACAAAACGAAGTTCAGGTGTGCAGTGGCAGTAGCTGAGTTATTACTGCTGCTGCTTCGCTGAGCCTTCTGCAGAGTCTTAGGACAGCACAAGCCAATTCTCTGAGCAGCTGCACGAATGCTAAGCGTGCAGTCTTGGTGTCATACGAGTCATGCAGCTACAGAGATCAGGTCCTACAGGAGTTAGGGGGAAGGGAAGATTACTTCCGCCTAAGGGGATATCGCAGGTGCCTTCCAATGAGTGTGTGTCTGCCCCCTTCAGTGAGTGAAGCATCCCATTCTTAATCGAAGGCTCGTATGGCCAAGTCCCACATGGGACAGTTTATGGAGAAGCAGTGTGGTTTAGGGGAGGCATCACCAGATTAAGAGTAGAGATATTAGATTTGTGTGATCCCAGTTCTGCCGTTAACCACCTGTGTCTATGCAGTCACTTATTCCCTTCATACCTGTCAGCCGAGAGCACTGACTGCATGACTTCCAGGGTCCTTTACAGCTTTAGAGTACAGGGGTTCTGTTTTTGCTGCTCCCGAATTTCCACCTCCCATCGTCCACACATTTCACAGATGCATCTGAATGCTCACAGCGCTCTATTTGCGCTCCTCTTCTGTTTGTCCCTGTTTTTTATGTGGACACGTATCAATGCCCATGATGGACTGCATGCTCCCTGCGGGCAGGAGCCATGTTCGTTTCATTTTTGTGTCCCATGCATAATGTAGGTGCACTCACCTCGTCTGTCCCGTATCTTGAACCTATGAATCTCATCGGACTCTTCTCAGCAGAAAAACCTGTACAAGTCTTTCCTGTCTAGAAAGGACAGATGGGTGGCCCGCATCCTCCACTGAGCTTCCTGTTGAACCCCCTTTGCAGGTGATCTCAAAATAGAAGAAGACCTCATTCACCATATCCGCTGTTATCCTCCTCCTTTCCCCTCCACTTCCCATGACCAGGTGTTCTCTGCCACTCCACAGAACCTGCTCTGATAAATCCCCTGAAGAATTTTTTATTGCCAAATCCAAATTATTTGGCCTCTCACAGTGTTTGCTGTGGCCGGCCACTCCCTCATTCTGGAAACTCCTCTCTTCTCGTGGCTGCCATGGGACCAGTTGCTCCAGCAGCTCCTCCTGCCCCTTGCTCTGCCCTCCTTGGACTCCTCTTTCCTGGTATTCTCTGCAGTTCTGTCCTCGGCTCTCAGCTCTTTGCACCCTTCTTTCCCTCGCTGACAGCTTTGCGCATACCTGTGGCTTCACTGCCACGCTGAGGAACATTCTGTGTGGCCCTGGCCCGTCTCTCGAGCCTGAGCCCCATGATTACAACTTCTGTCTGCACCCCACAGTCACATCAACCTTAGCATGTCCAGACCTGCGCTCTTCAGCCGCCTCTAAAACTCTTTGCTCGTGTTTTCCCCATTCGGGCAATCATCCCACCGTCACCTGGTTGTACAGACCTGGAGTTCCCCTTCTCCATCATGCCCACGACCAGCCAGTCGCCATGGAGTTCAGCCTCTACCAGTTTTCCCTGGCCTGCGGCAGCAGCCTCTTAACTGTCCTCCCTGCCTGTGTCTCTCTTCTATAGTCCATCCTCCACACTGCAGCCAAAATGGCTTTTCAAGAATTTTGATCTTGTTGCCTTTGTTTCTTCTTCTGTACCTGACCACATACTTTCAGACAAAATTTCAGTTCCTTAGCTTGCAAGACCCTCTGAGAGCTGGGCGTTGCCCACCTTCACAGCCCTTCCCATGGTCCTCCATGCTCACACTGGGAGCTCCCTGTGAGAGGGAACTGTCACCCTGTCGCTTACTGGGTCACTGCAGGGCTGCCCCATGGGTTTCACATGGCAGTCCCCTTTTGCTGCTGGCACGTCCAAGGACTCAGCCCAGATGCCGCCTTGGCTTTCCTCACCAGGCAGGATTAAGTCCGACATCCCTGGACTCCTGTGGGCTCTGTCCTGCCTCTCCCCACGCGCCTGCCAGGGTGCTTACTGGCTGAGGGCTCAGCATCTCTCCCGCCATCCCACCCCCGCCATTCTCCGCCCGCCGTCCCACTCCCGCCACACTGAGCACCTGAAGGGAGGACCTTCTTCACTGGCCTTTGTTCCCGGTGTTTGGCCTAGAGCCTGACAGACAGTAGCTGTTTGCTCCATACTTGTTGGACAACCAGACAGATGCATGCTGGGAGGATCACTTGCTCACAGACTCTGCCCATCTCCCCCTGGCATGTTACTAGTCCTTCTCCCCATTACTGTAGGATAGAGGTCACATTCCTCAGCCCAACTCATGGCTTTCCACAGGTGACTTGTCCTGCTTTTGAAGAGGCAGCTCCCTTAGCCTCTTTCTTCTCCCTCCTCCTCTGTTCTGAAGACCCGGGCCGGCATTAGGTGCACGTGATCCTGACTGCCTGATAATAATTTCCCATGATGAAAGTAGCAGAGCCAAGTGCCATTTCCCTTTCATTTAAATTAGATAAAACCCAGAGCTGTGGCTTGCAAGCGATGGAAGTCCACTGGGGAAATGAAAGGTTCAGAGAGAATGGGACCCGTTATAATAAAAGCATTTGCACAGCCAGTGATTCCATCCACCCTGTGGCTTCTGTGTTCCTTGGAGTGCAATGAAATGTAAAGCAGGAGGACCTTTGGAGGTGGTTTGGGGAATGGATTCTAATTGGAAATGGTGGCGGCATTCTGTGCTTGGAGCACGCTCTGCAGACAGGGCAGCGGGTGTGATGGGCACTTTATGAAGAGCCATGGGACCCCCGGGTCTGCTGTAGCTCAGGACCTCGGCCCTGCTGTCTCAAGTCCTTTCCACTCTGGTCATGTACTGGACATGATGGGAAGGTGCGCGTCGCCCTCCCTTCCGCCCTCCTCCTCTCCATCCTTCCTTCCATCATTCCATTCTTCAGTGGTTCTGTGTTCCTATTCTGTATTTGTATTAGCATTTAATAAAAATTATATACTGGCACTGAAGTCAGTCAACTGCTAGCTCTTCAAATTACTCATGAGACCTAAGAAAACCCTATGTGACAAACATAGGCTGGCCAGAAAATCCTGCATGATTTAATTTTATAATAATCTTTATAATGATACAATAACAATAGCTAAGTTATTTTCAACATGTCTTAGCCTCTACTTATGAAGCACTTTACATGTATTTTCTCGTTTAATTCTGACAGCCTTACAATTCAGGTGTTATCTCCATCTCACAGATGAGGAGACCGAAGCTCAGAGAAGTTAAGACACTTGGTTGAGACTGCATAGCTGTAATAAACGGCAGAAGCAGAATTGCCTATAACATAGAGGCAGAAACCATATTGAGTGGCAGAACCAGGTTTCAAACTGAGGTCTGACAGCAGAGCCCAAGCTTTTAAATATGTTCTGTGTTACAGGGTCCCGTGACTTAAAAGGGTTTGATTCCTGAACAGAAAACACAGGCTTGCTTTTTAACATAGTTAATATTACCTGGGAGAAGTCTTATTATTACTTATCTGCCCTTAAAACAGTATCAGTAATCAAATTGCTTCAGATTTCTGTATTTTTACAGTTGTTCAATCTGCCTTTACTTTCTCACTTTTGTGTTTTTAGATGCATCATCCCATTCAGATGAAACCTGCAGATAGTGAAAAGTCAAACGGTAGGTGGTAACCAACTGTCTTGTTTAATAATATCTGCTGCTTTAAATTACAAAGTCAGTTGGGGGCGGGAGAAGCTGGCCCGGCTGCTTTTCTCTCTAGAAGGCAGATAGCGCTGCTCCAGGAACCTTCTCTGTGACCTGGATGTCTGAAGGAATGCACTCTCCACTCTCCTCTCTCCTGTCCCGTTGATCTCTGGCGTAAAGATGTATGTTACAAGCAGTGGCTTTCTGTGTCCTTCTGTTTGGGACTTGTCCTGTACAGGGACCCTGTAGCATTTGGCTCCTGTCTCCTCCAACAAAGCAATACAGGGGCATCTCCTGGAGATCCAGAGGACATCCGCAGGAAGGGAGTTGCCCATGAAGAATTAGGCTATCTTTCTGTGAGTGGGGAGTGGGGCTGGTTTTTGTTTTTTTACCTTTTGCATGTGTTTTTTGGACTTGGAGACTGCCTTATTGTACTCTTCTCTAAATTGCACTGATGCGTTTGCATCCGAATTCAGAGTTCCATCTGCTGATTAAATCAATGTACACTTGGTGCAAAAATCTGCATTTGATGAGGTCCATAAATAATTGGGTTTTGCCTCTTCGAGACATGAGAGAGTTGATAGCCACATTTCCCTCTTTAAGTTTTTGTTTCATTTCTACGAACCTTCTGTCCCTGTTTTGTTCTTTTAATTTACTGAAATGTATGTTAAAAGAATCTTCTACCATCCTAGACTGGAGAGCGGCTCTGTCCCATAAGACTGACATAATCAGCACTGTTTCCTTCCAACAGGCAGTTTTGCACCTCATTAATTAGTAATCAGGGCAGAAGCCATGCACTTAGAGATCTGCATATCTGCAAATGGAAATTATGATTGGGTTCTAAATCTCTCCACAAGGTATTTTTTGCTAATTGTAGTGCATTCCATTTTCTGGCTTCTCCACAGACTAGAAAGTTTTGAAGAAAATTCCAAGTCATGGCATGGTGCTGCCAGCACCCGGCTTGTCGGAGCTTTCTTCTCTCAGCTCTCAGCAGAACGCACTGGCCCACACCTGTAGTCGAAGCTGCTCAGGAGGCCGAGGCAGGAGGATCCCTTGAGCCCAGGAGTTCAAGGCCAGCCTAGGCAACATAGATATATAAATAAAGAAAATTTAAAAATAGCTTTTCTCTCTCTAGGAGAGGACTTCGGTGCTTTAACCACTGTCGTCTCCTCAGCCCTGCACTTTACTTAGGGTTAATTCTTTATTTTCTCTACTGCTTTATCACAAACATGACACTTAGCACCAGAAGTTGTCAAATCCGCTGCTGCTCTGTGGCCCCTTGAGCGAGCTGTGCTGCTTCTGCAGCCACCAGTTGTTCATTCATCAGTTACCATGTGCCAGGCACGTTGCTAGGGGCTGGGGCTGCAGCACTGAATCGGAAAAGGAAGAATAAAAGACCCCAAGAGACTGTGCCTCAGACCTTGTGGAACTGACATTCAATCTACTGATTTTAGTATCCAGAAGTCACTGAAACACTGAACCTGAATCTCCACATTTGTAAAAATGGAATTAATGGTAACTGTCTCACCTAAGTTGGCTTCCCCCCAGCCCAAGACTCCAATAAGATGTTTGTAACAGTCTCTGTAATGATTGAATGCTCCTATGAAATGCTGATTCCTGTTTACACCCCGAGGTGGTCTCCTGGCCTCTGCGGGCTCTCCACGGAGCGTGCCGGCCTGGGAAGACGACCACTTCCCCCCGGGCAGGCTCCTTTCAGCGCTTGTGCTCCGGAGGCGTGTGCTTGGAGTCTGACTTCCTTGGTGGGAGACAGGAGGGATGACCCTTGTATTTTGGGGTGAATCCTGTTGGTGCAGGTCATCTCAGAGAGTGTGGCCACCGAGAAATGTCCCCTGCCTTTGGCTCCGTAATACTCTAAACAGTGTCAGGACAAGGACCATGGAGTAAAAGTCTGTGGAAAAGGTTTTGTCTCATTTCTGAACCTTTGGTTGTAGTTATAGAAACTTGACAAATTAGAGAGCTGAACTGAAAACATTGGACTTGAAAAATCCCGGTACTGAAACACAAAGGGGTATTTTTCTTTTGCGTTTTCTGCTGTGCAGGTATTCATCTGCCTCAGAGAACCCTTTCTACAGGCAGCTGCCAGGAGTTTGCAGAGTGTTTTGTTGCTCTTTCTGTCCAGCGTCCACCCTGGTCCCTGAGAATCATGTTTGCTTTGGGTCTAGAATCACAGCACATAATAAAACTGTCATGGGCACACCCAGTGTTGCATGATCACGGAAGCCAAGGAGGACCGGGCACCGTTACTTTAGGATGAGACGGTTATGTGAAAATGCTGTTTTTCAAGCATCAGCCTAGGGTAGCGGTTACGAACTGTTTGGAGAAGCCTGGATTTGACCCCTGACTCCACGCTTGTTGGTTTTGTCCTCGGGCAAGTTATTTAACCTTAGTCAGCATCCGTGTCTCTTCAGCTGTGAGAGGGGGCTACAGTGGTGTCATCTGAACACTTGTAAGGCCCGTCTTACAAGGTTATTTGAGGTTTACATAAGTTAACATCTGTAAAGAGCTCAGCATAGCACCCAGCACATAGTAAATATCCAGTGTGCTAAGTTCTGCTAAGTTAACACTGTGATTCCACTCACCAAGGCAGCCTTTTCAGTACATTCTGAGCGGCAGAGGCTGGCCTGTCCAGGCCTGGGCTGTTCATACCGAAGCATAGCTCTGTATGTACAAATGAAAACCCCCAAGCCTTCTAGTTGAGCCAGTTCTCCCTTTGCTTTGTGGATTGACCTTCATTTTCTAAATTTTCAGTAAGAAAAGTCCAAAAATATAAATGTGCTGAAGGCTGCTTTTAAAGGGCTTTTCTTTCTAGAGGCCCAAATGGAACCTCACCTTGCACAGACATGAACAGTTTCAAGGTTCTCTTTGGACCTCACTGAGGAATCAGGAGGAATATGTAGTTTTCTAAAGCGAGTGATAAAAGCTGCAAGCCTTTTCTCATTCCACATGGCATTTTTGACAGGTAAGCATAGCTTCTAAAGCTCAAAGAGCACAAAGATTGCTTTGGCTCAGTTGCTCTAAATAGCTCCTATAGTTTTGAAAGAAGTATAACGAGCTCTAATTGCACTTTTATTGAGTTTGCTGACATTTATGGATAGCACAAAGGGCTCATCACAGTTAGACACTTACTGTCTTCATTATCACTGTGTTCAGATTTCTAAAACTTTGTATTTGCTGAGCAAGAAGGAGCTGCTAATCATGGATTAATTCGTGATGGACAGGTGAACTCCAGAAAAGCAGTCACCCTTGGCAGCTTTTGCCCATCGAGCGATTCTGAGAGAGGAAACCTCTAGGGTGAGCCCCGAAACGTTAGGTTGCGCTCAGATCAGCCCCGCACTTTGGGATTTCACTGAGCAGACTTCCCGAGTCTCCATGGCTTCTTATAACCTGCCCTTTAGTTGGCTCTGTTTTAAGCTGCAGCCTCTGGCACACCGATGGAAGCTCGCGGCATTGTGTTTCCTGTCCACGTGCTCCCACAGGGCCAGGTTGTCCAGAAGGAAAATAATCCCACTCTGGAGAAGCAAAAACTCCTGGGGCTGCTAAGAGGAGCACACTGAGGAAACCACCCACCTTTCAACAGAATCCGCCTTTTTTGTTATTCTTCCGTTGCAGAAAGTCGAATGGTGGGACAGGCAGGGTATTTGAGGAGGTGTGGATTGCGCGCACCGTCATAAATAAGCAGAAACGTACTTACTGTCTTTCATTCTCTGTGCCATCCAGCTTTTGCTCCTCTGTTGCTGTGCCCAACGAGGTACCAGCTGTGCAGTACTGAAAGTCACAAGCAGTTGCTGAAGTTAGGCTGGCAGTGAGTGATATAGACAGAAGCTGCTTTCGTTCTGGTTCTGGGTCTCAGAGGCTGGAGCTGTGCTCACTCTGATGTCTTTGCCTCTTGCCACAAGGGGAGTTGTTTGTTGTCTTTACTCTATATACAGAGCGTAAATCCATCCATCCCGCTTTTACCCTCCAACCTCACAATTTGCTGGGGGTCCTTGACGCCTAGAACCCAGAAGTGTCACTTAAGCCTGCTGTGTGTGTCTCTCTCTCAAGGCCTCCAAAACCTCCAGTGTCCATGTGTCAAGTTCAGAGCTAGCAGGAGTCGAGATAACTAAATATTGTCAGCAGAGGGTGCAGACCTGCAAAGCCTCCATTAAAAATAGGGATCATGGAGTGGCTCCATCCAGTCACTTTCTGATTCACTGGAAGATGAAGAAATAATTTTGAAATTCAAAGTGGAGAGAGAGACTCACAGATTTGGAGGCAGTAATTAAATGCCATATGTTAGCACTAACACATTGAAAAGTTGTTAATTAATTCAGGCAGCCCCAAATCCAGGTGCAACTTTGACAGATTGTACACCCGGGTGTTAGCACAGACTTACAATTAGGGATTTTTTTTTTTTAATGAAGTTTCTATTCCCCTAACTTAAAAAAGTCACCCCATGTATTTAAAGTATTAACCCATTCTCATCGTATCATGGAAGGTAGACTTCAAATGGCTGCTGGTGTGGAACCCCTTTTGATTCTGTGGTCATCATTACTAATCGGCGGGGGGGGACCCCACCTGTCCAGCACTTCATGTGTAAAAGCATTTCCCTGCGTTTATTCAGTGTCGGTCATGGAAAGTGACTTTGCCCCTAGAGGGCAGGGACCTTTTTAAGTGTTTTTGTTTTGTTTTGTTTTGTTTTTGTTTTTTTAATTCCTTAAAGCACCTAGCAGAATACTGTGAACACAGTACATTTCATTTAAACAACTGACTTTCCTGTAGGTTGAAAAAATAAGTGAGATACTTAGTGCCCATGGATACTCAGGAAAAACTCACCAAGATGGTCATCAAAAGTTGATAAAAAGTTAAGTGAACTCAAAATAACCGTGTTCTTGTAGAATGTTTACAGAGCCGTTGGGGACCCTCAGAATGGGAATTTGGGGGGTGATTTGTATGACTAACTTGTCCCTGGAAAACCAAAAAAAATAACAACTCAGAAGAAAGCTGGGCATGCTCACTATTCCCCATTTTGCCTTTAAAGCAAACACAGCCCAACTGTTGAAACCACAGAGCAACATTGGCTGGTAAGAGATTCCCAAAGCCCAGCACTTCTGGGCACACGCACAAGCGCGCCCACACACCACACACACAGATGGAAGTTAACGTTTTGATAACATAGTGACGGAGGTTTCCATTTTTTTTCTTGGCTAATACTTGCTATTTTTAGAAGTGGGAGTTATCTTCCTTCTTGCTGCCTGGCTGAGTTGACCCTGAGTGATGGCTAGGAAGTCAGCATTTCTTCATGAGTAGTTTCCATTTTCTTCATATTCATCTTAGGAAAAAAATCATTTTTAAGCTTACCCAGGAGCTGCATGTTTAATTTACTGTGGCATCCCCCTGAAGCTCAAAACCTACAAATTGTTGTAGCTAAATACCATAATTATTGGTTTACCCGTGAAACCAAAGGACTTGGTGGGAATTTTTCATTTGCTTTTGTTTAGAAGAACTAAAACCAGATTGTTCAGGGTAAAAAGAAACATAACAGGAATTTTATTTTTACTCACAAAAATGCCAGCCATAGTTTGCTGGGGGTAGGAGTCTCAGAGATGAGAGGGAAGGAGTCCTGGTGATACTTCTCCCTATTCTACCCCCTTTCCATCTCATCTCTCCCCTTCCTGTCCGATCTCTCCCCTTCGCATTCACGGGAATGCCACATTTCCACGGGGCCTCCGCCACCAGAATCCTCACATGTTAGTGAGCACAGGCAGTGTAGACAGCCTGCAGCAGGTGGTATGGATGGCCTGCAGGTGAGCTCCTTGCCCAGGGTATCTGGTGTCTCTCTGGCTTCGTTGTTGGGCCTGTGCTGCCCATGACTGACCAGGCTTCACCAGTTCACAGCGGATCTGTGCTACTTTGCCTTCTCTGAAGGGAGGAAAAAGAACTTGAATTGGAAGTTTTCCATTGGCGTACAGGAGGTCAGGTCCTCAGCGGTCTCCTTCCCGGGAATTAGATCCCGGGGTGCCTGTTGCCCGTGTCTCCTCTGAGTCTGAACACAAGCAGTGGCTCAGGCCAGCGAATGCTTTCCTTGCTGAGCTCCTTCTCTGCACATGAGGCTGAAGATGGGACATGCCATCCTGAGGTCAGGCTGCTGTCCTCCATCCACCCAAACCAGGTCTCTACTACTCCACACTCCGCACCTTGCCTGGTTAGGACCTCGTTCTCTCCCACCTCCGGTCTCTCCAGACCCTTCGTCCAGCTTGAGTTCCACATCCCCCAGCGAGCCTTTCTCAAACACTTGGGTGCACAATTCACAGTTTACAAGTATCGTGGAATTGTGCTTTTCAACTTGTATTCTTTGATGCACTAGAGTTTCTGAGGTGTTGCAGGAGCTGTCAGTGGGGAGAGAGCTGGGTGGAAGGGATTCTGACCCCCCACTCACCGTCCCCGCCTCAGGAATCCCAGTCAGCCCAAGTATGACACGGGCCGCCTTCTCTCCATTTCTGGGAGAGAGGAGCGTTTAAGCCTTCATTCCACATATGACAAAACAGGAGGTCCTCAGAGGTCAGCCTGTTTTCCAAGGACACATATCAAACTAATGGCAGCACTGGACCTAGAACCTTGATCGCCTAATCACGGCCATTGTTCACTCCTTCAAGCCTCCTCTCCTCCTCTGAACTTGGAGGAGACACAGCAGGGGAAGGAATCCTGGGCTGGGAGGGGGACTCCAGGCTGTGGGCCAGGCTGGTCGCTCCCACACTGGACCTTGGGAGATCTTTTGGAGATAGACAGAAGCTCCCTTAGGTCTCTTCCTTCCGCTCTGGGATTCTATGAAGAGGAGCCTTTAGCTGTCTCCTCTAGGCCCTTGAGGGCTGTGCTGGCCCATGGAGCAATCATGTGTGGCTCTTTAATTAAAAGTACGTTTTAGAGAAGCACTTCCTCGATCACACCAGTCCCTTTAAGTGCTCAGCAGCCACACTGTGTCAGCAGCACTGCAGTAGAGGAACCCACCTGTTACCAGTACACCTGCCCCAGCCCCTTTGCAGCATAGATGCATGCTTTAGCATCCCGAAGGAACTGGCTCCAGTAAGTCTGGGATAACTGCTCATTGGTTAAATGAAAATGAGACACTTCCTGTCCGGGGGAGGCATAAAAGAGAAATAAAAGCCAATTAAATAGGAATGACAAAATGATAGTGAAGATTCAAAAGAAATGTTTATGCACAAGGGACTTAAGGCAGAGCCCTCCTCTAGGCCAGGACATCCTTCAGTCTGGTTGCAGCTGGCTAGATTTTTTTTTTTTCCTAAGAAATAGATTGAAATGAAACGATGGAAAAGAAGCAGGACTTTTCCCCATGGGTGTCTGTGATGTCCTAAAAAAAAAAAAAAAAAAAAAAAAAAAAGTCCCCTCTCCTAAAAAGGACTCCAAATGCTGTCTTGAAATCAGTTTTAACCTCGCCTTTCAGGCTGAAAGTAGTTCGCATGTCCTGAGCACAAGCATGGAGATTTCGAGGAAAGTCTCCCGGGTCCCGTGAGGTACAACGTGTCTTGTCTTCCCCACCATCAGGTGCCCGGGTTAGAATCTGCGTGTTATCCTCATGATACCCAAATGCACTTTCATTCCCCGAGAATCTTGCCTTCCGGTGGTTAGCGCAGTATTGTTTCCTTCTTGATCATTTGTGAAGGGCTGGAAGTTCAGGACTGTCCAAGGTGTTTCTCCAGCAGCAGCAGCGCCGTTCTCCTCTCTAGAATCGGCTTCCTGTTCAGCCGTAACTAAGCTGGCTGCTTAGAACTAGGTGCGGGGCCTGGTTGGCACTGTATCACCAATGTCGCAGGAAGGAGGTACTTTCCTAGCTCCCCAGAGCCGGGAGAATCTCTGATCTCTTATTCTTGTCTAGATCAGCAGGGATGAAGCTTTTTGAAACAGAAAAATGTTTTCTTCCCTCAAATGCTTTGTGCAAAGTTTCAGGCGCTGTTTCGCTCCAGCTGCCCCTGTTGTCTTTCCTCTCCTGGCCTTTCTCTGTCCCTGTCATTCAGGTTAAAAGAACATCTACAAAAAACCCAGAATGAAATCTGTATCCAGAAGTATCCCCAGGGAATGGTAGTGTTGAACAGTTATACAAGTACTTTGGAATTTTAGCACATTACCGTTAATTTCTGAATAGGAGAAAATAACAGTATTCCATGTCATATTAAAACATTTTGTTAGTAAGCACAAGCGCACGGGGGAATGGGTTCAGGAAGCGCCAGGTGGGAGGGAGTGGCAGGGTGGGCACATGGAGGGAGGAGGACGGCTGGACATCTGCAGAGTTGGCCTTGGGACACGTGCCTGGTCTCACATGGCTGGGGCCCGGTTTGATGGGGTAATGAAGCATTGATTACAAGAAAAAAAGATGAAATGGCCTTTGCTCATTCCTTACTTTTATCTCCTAGCTGTGGAAGATAGAAAATTGTTCATAGGAATGGTTTCGAAGAAATGTAATGAAAACGACATCAGGGTGATGTTCTCTCCATTTGGCCAGATAGAAGAATGCCGGATCCTCCGGGGACCCGATGGGCTGAGTCGAGGTGAGTGTGCTGTCTGGAAAGCCTCTCCCCTTCAGTGCTAATTGGAGCTCTGTGTCACAGTCGAGACAGATGTAGGCATCGCACACGGCAAGAGGTCACCCTGTAATACATTCCGTGTGACAAAGTTATCCAACCTGAACTTTTCACCATAGCTGAAATGATCACCTTTGATTTCTCCCATTCAGAAGGCCTTGGTGCCACCATATTAGCTCAAGTTATCACTGTCAGGTGTGCAGCCAACAGGCCGCCCTACTGCTAGGCATCCTTTTCAATCTCAAACCGAAGTGGATTTGGTGGGGGGAGGTGCAAGAAGGAGAGGTAGAAAATGAGAAAAGATATTTGTTGTGTTCCTCTTAGTCCTCGGGCTTCCTGCCTGTGCCTGAAAGAAATGTTAAGAGTACAGTGACACAAACCAGGAAAAAAGCGCGTCAGTGTTCACATGTAGTGCAGAGCAGATAGGGACGTAGGGTAACTGGGCCTGTCTTGGGGTATTAGAGTTTTATTTCAAAGAATAAAACTCCTGGAGTCCTGAGCCAGGGGAACTCTTTAAGTGACAGAAAAGTGACTTTACCCTGAAGACGATTGTAGGCTCTTCTTTGCCACTGTGATAGAAACAAAAGCTGTAGCTCAGAGCCTTGACAATAAGCCGGTATTTACCAAATAGTTAGAAATCACTGTTGTCTTTCCTGTTTGCCTCTCCCTTGACAATGCTGCACACCTCCTTCCTGAAAACACTCATAAAGGCTGATGCTGGAGGTTGACATTCATCTGACTGCAGTTCCCTGAATCAGTCCGAGGTGGAAATGTATATATACAATATGTTTTTTCACTTCTTTTTGCTCTGTCGCCAGGCCAGAGTGCAGTGGCGCAATCTCAGCTCACTGCAGCCTCCGCCTTCCGGGTTCGAGCTATTTCCCTGCCTCAGCCTCCCAAGGAGCTGGGACGACAGGCACACGCCACCACGCCAGGCTAATTTTTGTATTTTAGTAGACACGGGGTTTCACCACGTTGGCCAGGATGGTCTCCATCTCCTGACCTCGTGATCCACCCGCCTCGGCCTCCCAAAGTGCTGGGATTACAGGCATGAGCCACCGCGCCCAGCCTGCTTTTCACTTCTTACAAGAAATCCATATTTTTAGCAACATGGAGAGGTTTGCATTCTCTCATTACTGAAGTTACCAGTGCAGTTTCTGTGGGGCAAATGAGGAACTTGATTTCATTCTCAATCTCTGGCTCTGGGCCCGCACTGGCACCCCAAACCCCATGTTGAAAGAAAAGATTGGCTCATGAGGACGAAAGCACTAGTCTTCACCCTTCTCACTAGTTTAACCTGACTTCAGCACCACGTGAGGAAGAACATTTGCTCTTTTGATTTTTAGACATAAAGCTTAATGATGTCAGCTGGTAGAATGGAAGACCGACAGAACAAAAGTTCCCACCTACAGCCGCCTCCAGAGCGCCAGTATGGAGGTAGTCTACAGGAAAACTAGGAGGAGGTGGAACCACGCCAAGCTTTTGATTCATGTGTTTTCTTCTGAAGGTGGTTTAAAAAAAAAAAGAAAAAAGAAAAAAAAAGGTGGCATGGAAATCACAGTTTATGCATTCTCTAACAATTCTGAAATTTTGTTATGTAACACTCACTTAGAAGATGTGATTCTCTAAAAGCTGAACTAGTCTTTGTATTGAGTGTGATCCTGGAATAGCAGATCCAGTATCCGGGGCGCCTCTGCAGCTTTTCACCTGTGCCATCGTCAGGGGCAAGCAAAGCCATCCATCACTGTGGTAGACCGCATCACCTCTGGCTCCTCAACAGCCTCACCAGCGAAGGGATACTAGCATGTCCTCCTAGGGGCTCAAACCAGCCAACCTTCTGATCACACTTGGTGGTCCAATTCTTCATCATATGTATCTCCACTTAAGCAGACAAACCAGGAGATAGAATACCGTGGGAAAAGACAGTGTGGCTAAATTAAGAATAAAATATGTAGAAAGATGTGATCATATTTTTGTAATTCCTTTTCTGATGCCAATTTAGTCATTAGAATCCCTATTATCTCCTGTTGTTATTCTCAGTCACACTTCAGTGTTACCATTGGAATTTTCATTCTCCAGGATAGGGAGACACGGCACAAATTAAATTAATCATAATGAAATATATAATGGCTTAGGGGCCAATGACCTAAGTTCCAATCCCACAACTTCTACTGAAATGAAATAGAACTTTAGTCATTTTATTTTCTTACCTCTGTCCTGAGGTTTCCCCGTTTGTAAATGACAGCGGTAAATACACCTGCCCTGCTTCTCTTGCAGGGGGTCGTTCGTTACTGGTGTGGTGGCTTTTCGCCTGAGCATACCATCTGCATGGGTTAGTGGAGAGACCCCGGGTGAGCAGTATGTGTGCTTGATTTCTGCTCCCCCTCTGCTGGCCTGGCCGATCTAGGCATTGACTCTGGCGCACTTTCTCTGTCTGTCCACTGGGGACGGTAATGAACAGCATTGCTGCCTGCAGCGTTCAGAGCTCCTTGAGCATACATCAGTTATTTCTGCAGATCAGGTTTTAAAGCAGCCAGAACCTCCATGGGAAAGAGCAGGACACACAGTACTTAACAAGAGAACTTAGCTAATTTGATCTGCCATTCGGTTGATTAACCAGCACTTGACACCAGAAGCAGCCTGTTCCTGCAACAGGTGACGGGGAGCGCTCTCATCAATATTTTATGCAAATGCTGGCTCAGTGGAAAGAGGAGAAAACTTTTCCCTCCCCATCATTTTTTTTTTTTTTAAACAGCAGAAAAGTAATTTCTGGTGAACTGATGAGAATTCCCTATTGCAAAAAAAAAAAAAAAACTCATTTATAACCATTTATTCTGAGAATTAAAGACAGACAAGAGTACGTTTTTCAATTAGCAGGACCCAGGGACTCCTGGCTACAGGGGCCTGCTCCTGAATCAGTGTATTTGTTAAAAGCACAATTCACTTTCATGCTACCATTTTGCTTTCATTAAAGAATTGCAGTTTTCAATCAAATAGGAATAAGTGTCTCCCATTAGTGGCACTGCAGATAAAGGGCATTCAGCATTTCTGTTCTCAGTGTCTATTGCTGGCTCAGCTGTTCAAAAATAAATAAAAATTAAGTGTAACCAAAGCTTGGCTGCTCTGCCCAGTACCTTCCAACACAAAACCAGGGTATACCCTCTTCTGTGAGAAGCTTTAAAATCAAACTCTTGGATCGTGGTGAAGGAGAGGTGCAGCTGAGCGGTTCACTTTTCTTTCGCTGCTTTTGCCCAGTTCACCTAGGAGGATGAAGACAAAGGAGGCAGCGAGTCTAGCTGGCTCTTGCGGATTTCTGATATCTTTTCTTCCTGCCCCATCAGTAGTTTCAGGTCCTCTCTAAAAGGCGTTACACTGAGGTTTCACCAGACTGGCTGACCCAGTACCCCCGCCGTGTCAGAGGGGCACACTGCCCTGACCCACAGCTGTGCCCATCAAGCCATGCTATACTTCCGGTTAGAATCACTGCCTTTTTTTTTTAAGTCGTGATCTACCTTTTGGCAAGAAAAAAATATATTTTTAAAATCCCATCTTACTCACCGGCCCCAGCCCGTGTTCCAGGGCAGATCCCCTCAAGAAGTTGTCACAACTGTCCACGTGGAAAGCACCTAACACCTGCCAAGCACCTGGAGCCTCTCGAAGATCCGAGGACTCTTCCTGGCTCGAGGCAGCGTGGCCGTATCTCAGTATGCGTTTCTCCCTTTGGGGAAGTAACCCATTCCGCCATCCTCTCTAACTTGGAAAACACTGAGATGCTTTCAAGCAACGTTAGGATGCTCAGCACCTTCTGCAGCGGCTGCTCAGCCTCTCCAGGCCTGCTGTAGAGCCTTCATGGAGGAGAGGAGCAGGATGCCATGGGCCCACGTGTGGCAATTCACATGAGGTGTTTGCTCTCAGAAGCAGAGCCTGAAGTTTCTAAGCCAAATGTACTTAAGCGACAGCATCACCCTAGCATGTTGATTTCCTAAAATACACACGCTCTCACTTACCCACAATCCCACAGTCAGCCTGGGCTATTTAGGTACAGGGTTTTGTGCACTGTGGCAGTTGAATATCTGTAACCCAGAGACAGTAAAGGAGTTTATTTCATTCCCCCCCCTACCCCCCACAAACTGTAGGCAAATCTTCACTGCCATTTAAGGTAACTTTCTGCTTGTTTAAGAATATTCCAGCTGTGTTTATGGTGTTCCAACATTCCCCTGCCAAAACCCTTGACAAATGAATTGGCAATATTTTCAGGGATGTTGGCAAGTACAGACTGGATTTAGCTATTAAATCCTCATTTGTTTTTGTCATATCTGATCAGAATACAGGGATGGGCTTTTGACTATTACAACATGTACACAGTGCTTGGGAGGCTGACGCAGGAGGACCACTTGAGCCTGGGAGTTCAAGACCCGCCTGGGCAAACACAGCGAGATGCTGTCTCAAAACAACAACAACCATGTACACAGAAATGAGTCCGTTTTCACACATTTTAGCTCTGCCCACACAGTACCTAAACATTCAGATGTGTAGGAACTTTGGCGACATGGCCCCCTTGACTCCTGACTGCATTTGCCATCTTGTTCCAAATACAGACTTCCTATCTTATCTCAGGGATGAGGTTTTGCCGGCTCTGAAGTAGGTCCTAGTCTGTACCCAGCCTCGCATGCCATAAATGAGTGGTGTCTCTGTGCCAGTTTTAAATAAAGTAACCCACCATCAGGGATGGCGCATCAGAGTACTAATTCTTAGGCCCCAATATTATATTGATAGCGTATGTTTAATGTTGCCACTGCTAAAAAGATACAAGGAAGATTGGCTGCATTAAGATCTTTCTTTGGTTGACTAGGGACTTCTAAAGAAGTTTTCCATAGGTTAAAATCTCCTTCGTCCTACACAAGTTAAGTTATACTTCTTTCACTTCAAGTATAGTGGGCGCTACACGTACTCTTTCAAAGAAGTAACAAAAGCAAAAGGCACTGGCATTGTTCATGCTTTTAAAAGTGCCTGTACTTTTTCTTTTTTTTTTTTTTTTTTTTTGGTGCAGAGCAAGAATTCATCTAGTTCTGAATTCTCTTGCAGCTGAGGAAAAAAAAGGTGGAACACCTGAGTTAAGATATCCTTTCAATTGAAATGACAAGTGTAATAGATGTGTTCCAAAATCTTCTCTGTGACAGGGCTACGTGCTTTCCTTAGATCTTGTCTGTAGGAGGAAATTACTTTGAGAAACCTTTCCCCAGTCAATCATTTATCTGTTTTAGCAGCAAGAAAGTAACCTCACTGAAATGAGAGGAATGCAGCTCCTTTCATTTCTGTTAGCAACCCCTAACATTCTGAAAGTAGAGATAATAAATAATTGCAAAGGTAAAATTGCAGGTTGGCCACATTTACAGTTGGATTTTTTTGCTACTATATACGTGGAGGTTTTCAGACAGTAATATACATGTTGTCTTACCAAAACTCCCTCCCCACCCAAAAAAGAAAGAAGTATGGCTTCATTATTTTGATACATGTGTATTTTTCCCCCAGCCTTGTTTTTCCGGCATTTTGGTCAGTAGCCAGAGAGCTGATTGCTGAGACCTGACATTGACCAGTCTAGAAGAGTTAAGGGCTGATCCTACAGGATCGGAGCATTTGTCCTGTAAAGACCCAGTGAACACCACTGCACCCAGAAGCTCATTTTTAGTAGAAAGGGGATAGTTACAACCCAAGTTATTTCTGTCCAACGGAAAGCCTTCTGGTTGGCTTGAGAGGAAAAGCCAGCAGCCAGTCTTAATGGTAGGGATTTATGTGATGCTGTGTTAGTATAAACCCATACATTGGAGGCCTAATCCTAAAGCCACCTGTGTGTTTTTAGTGATGTTGAAATGAAAACTAAAATCTATCCATAGGACTTACCGAGACCTCCTGTTTTAGAGAAATGGCAATGGTTAACAAGCTACCATTGCAAGAAATAGTTGACTCTGAAGTTGCTTGACTTCATCCAGAGTGACACAGAGTGACATTTTTCAACAGGCACTCCCACTTTATAAATGACACCGTGATTTTTTTCTCAAGTAATTGAACACAGCACACAATGCAGAACTTGACAGAAACCCCTAAGGAGACAGCTTCTCTCTTACTGCACCACTGCCAATAGAATTAAAAGGTTAAAGAAGTCCTCAGATGTGTCAGACCATTTTTTTGGGTGGGATAAGGATTGTATCATTGGAAGCATCAGTCAGGCTTTTAATTGCATGGTTGTTAGAGGAAAGGGCAATGATTTGAGTTTATAGAAACAGAATTGTATTGTTCTATTGGTAATACTTCTGAGGCCTGATTATTGCTGTATCTTTCTCACTAAGTTACTTTAAAAAGTTATGCATATATGAAATTGTGGCAAATGCATAAACTGTGCCTTATTGATTTTTGTTGACATTTTACATGTTTCTTACGCATTTTTACCCTCCATTTGGAAACTGTCAGCTTGGCACATGGTACTGGATAATAAGAGCAAATGAAGTGAATGCAGCAATCTTCCTGACTATTAAAAGCAGAATTAGCCCAGCCTCCGCTTGGTTTCAAATCTATCTCCAGTAGATGATTTGCCTTTTCCTCCATTGTAGTTTCAAGACAAGAAGTGGAAAAATAAAAATCTCTTAGTGTTATTTCCTCTGTTAATAATGCCAGGGATGATGAAAATGCTTCTGAAGAGATGTTACTTGGAAACAGATGGTAAATTTGGATCATCTCAGAGCTCAGCATCAGTATGGAAGCCAGTGGAGGTCCTGTCCTCTGTCCCACACTTACATCATCTAGCTGCCTTAGAGAAGGCCACCAAATTGCTTTTATTGATGACAAAAGCTACAGTCAGTCTTAGTACAGCTAGAGTGTTCAGATAGTGAGCTTCATCTGCTGCCGTGCTGTCAGAGAACCACGAGACAGCACGGCATTCACCGTGAGGTGGACTTCATTCCGGCTTCTTCAAGCCAGCTTAGCCAGGAGGCGAAAGTGAGATGAGTTTCTCATGTACTCCGAGTTTTTGTGTATTAAAAATTATAGCATGATGCAAAAAAAAAAAAATGCATTGACTTATTTTCATGACTGGATGTCGTTGTGCTTTGGGGATAACAGGCAGGCATTGCTTTCTCTTATTGCTGTTTGATTAAAAGGTGCCACTACAGTATTGACTTGATAATCTCACCAGGTACTCGTGCAGAGCAAAAGAAGAAACTATATTTTATGGCTCACAAATTGATTTACATAAACCAAACAATCTGCTGGTTGTTTGAATGCAGAATGTTCTATTTTGCTTATTGGCCACAGGGGCAACAATCTCGCATTGTTGATGCCAGAATTCTGCTTTTCATGCATTCACTCTGAAATGACAATAGACTTCAGCCTCTCAGTGTTTAGATCTGCTTCATTTGGAAATCTTTTAAGTAGTAATAATAATGTTTTGAGGAAATTGAGTGGAACACTGAATTATTCTCTGATACCTAAGTTCAAACTGTGCAAGGCTGAAGAAGCTGAAAATCAATGCACTTTTAAAGTCATTAGAGATCATAAGTGAAATAAGTCTGTTGCTTTAGCTAACCTTTTAGTGTGCTGTGGTTTTATTATAAAATCAGCCTGAATCTGCATTAATTTCACAGTCTTTTTCTCTAAGAAGCCCAAGGGTGCATGATGAATAAAATGTAAATTTGAGAAGGCACTGTTTTTATTAGTGAAAAGGGCAATGAGCCATGTAGTTGAAGCAGTGACCTGCATGGTGGCCAAGGCTGGTACAAGAACAGGCACTACAGAGTCTAGTTCTTTTACAGCACAAGAAAAAATAGGCACAGAAAGTTTCACTGGTCTTCCGGCAGATATTCAGAGAAATGTACATTGTCTAGTGTATGTTAGACTTAAGGTCAAATCTTTGATACGTTTCAGAAATTGACAAGTCTCAAAAGTCTTGAAGATTTTATGCAAATAAATGACAATGCACATTTTTTACATTTTATAGCAGTATTGAATATTCTCAGAGTAATGGAGCATTTGTTTTTATTAAAATTAAAAATTACTAAATAGTTTGTAACAGATTTGGTATGTTTGTATTTGCATAGCAACAATTTATATTTATACATACATATATATATATATATATATTTTTTTTTTTTTTTTAACTACCTGGAAGGGATTTAGATACATTTGTTTGCTGACATTTTGAGCTCTTGAAATTTATTTGCTAATTTGCCCTTGGTGTGAGGATTTTCTTATTTGCCCCTTCAAAAATCAATGATAAAATTTGAAATACAAAGCCTTCATGTGTGGATGCCCTCAGTAAAGATCACCAGTCAAGGAGAAAATGGAAAATAGCAACTTTTTATTTTAGAAAATGCAAACTAGATCTTGCTGATTTCAAACCCTGTGGCTAAAAACAGTACCCAACTTCCTCCCCTAGTTTCCATTTAAAAAATAAACTAATAAATAAATAAATCTTTCTGCTTTGGTCAGATTAGCAAGTCAGCACTGTGAATAAAAAGCAAAATAAGATAAAACCAAAGAGAGAAGTTGTTTTATTTTTATGTACTACTGAGAACAGTGTCGTCTTGTGGCAGTTCTCGTAGACTGTGTTGGTTTAACAAGCGTCCAACCCTTTTGTCTTGTTGTTTTTTGTCTTTCCTGCTCCCTGTCCCCTTGTTTCCCACAGGCTGTGCGTTTGTCACATTTTCTACAAGGGCAATGGCACAGAATGCAATCAAAGCCATGCATCAGTCTCAGACCATGGAGGTACTGTATCATCTGCCCTTTCTTTGTTTTCTTTGTGCAAATGATGGGGAATGGTAAAGCAATTCTCTCCTGTGTGGATTGTTCACATGACAATCACAGATGTAAACTTTCACCATCTCAGTTTTCATTCATTCATTCTCATTCTCTCCTCCTCTCTCTCTCTTTCTCTATGCATTTTTCCCCTAATGACTTGAAATGCATTTAGTAAAACCTTCCACTTGCTCTCCAGTTATTTCTTTTGAGCCTTTTATTGCAGTGGCACGGGTCCTGCGATGTAAAATTGTGAGCACTTGAAGCCAAGTGTCATTCCGGACCTAAAGGATCAAATACATTCCCCACCCCAGGGTCGGTGTGGATGAAACAGTAACAGCCTCCCACCCCAAATTACTGCTTGCCCTGTGCTAAGTCCCAGGGTTCGTTCTTTTATACAGGGTCAAGTTATCTTCCATCTAGTCAAACCGCCTTGTGGTTTTACATCAAGATTGTTGGAGAAAGTTAATATTTATCCCACTGCATTTAACATTGAAAATGCAAATTTGGAAAATAGGATTTGTCTCCTTCCTAAAAAAAAAAAAAAAAAGAGAGCAATAACAAAGAAACGTAATAAAGGCTCAAATGTGGTCTCCTAATGAGAGATCATGGCTTTAGGAGAAGGTAAATACCCTGGTGTGGATGTACACCTACGAACCTAGATAGATGGCTCTGTACTTTTAGTCTGTGATTTGGGTCATGGCCTTTCAGAATTTTGCACAAAAGCATTCCAAGAGTGATATGCCGTTACTTCTTCTGTATTGTCTGATAGAATCATTTGGGAGTGCATGTTCTGCTGTATTATGTATACTGTATCTTTGTGTATGGGTGATCTTTTCTGGAGGTGGCCTTGTGTTATCTGAAGCCATGTTTTCACATTTTGAAAAAAGAATATTTTCAATTTTATTTAATATGCAAAAAACTTTTTTCTTGATTGAGCTTCTGTTTCCCCCCCCCCCCATTTTCTTGGGGTTTTATTTTTTGTTTGTTTTTGTTTGTTTTTTTGCAATGCTGCCTCTCCCAAAGCATGCTGGGAGCTAAGTGATCATTATACGTCATGTTTTGTGGCAACTCTTTTATAGTGAATCGAAAGGTGGGTGCAGAGGGGGGAAGGAGTGTGCATGGCATTGTCATTCAGTGTTTACTGTACTTTTCTGACTTGTGATACCAGCATTGCAAAGCCTATTGTCTTTTTCGAACATTGATCTTGACTTTGATATTCCTAACATATCTTATATAATCACTGTGTTTTCCTTTCAGTGCAATGCATTTTTAAGACACTCACAACCCCCTACCTGACGGCAAGCTCAGGTGAAAATCGGGCATGATAGGAGATAATGAGCAGGATTTGGAATGTCTAGGAGGCTAATCTTGTCTGACACGCAGTTACACATGTGATGATGTTTTGCTTCCCTCTTTCTGTTACCGAGGCTGCTCCATTCCTGTGGATTAGCCTGATTTCCAGCCACATTTTAATCTTCAATTCAGTTTGAAGATTAAAATGAAAGTGCTGTTAGAAGCAAAAAAAAAAAAAAAAAAAAAGTCTTTACTTGTATTTATCTTCCATATACGCGTTTCATTCTTATTTTTATTTCTTGTAATTTAGTGATTTGTACCCAAGTTGGTCTTACCTGAGATAATTTGGAACCTCAATTCTTCAGTGTTTCTGTTAGAACCATTGTGATCCCCATCCCTTCCCTTGGAGCCCCCCAGTAATGCTCAGAGAGCCACGGAGAACCCACGGGAGACCATGTAACCCTGTGTTCCTGTAGGAGGAGGACTCAGAACCATAAAGCAGAACTGGGCATGAACCAGGCTGAGAAACAGTAGGTTCCCATCATGGAAAGAGTTGGTTTGACCACTGGGGCATATTTATTCCTAAGCCCTTGATCCTTTATTATTAATATCTCTATTATTTAAAAACCAAATTTGGTATACTTGTTTTAAAACCAGACATTCATGCTTACACAGAGGAGCCCTCTGACACTTAAATTTCTTGTTTAGTTTTTTTTTTTTAATTGGCATTTAAATAGGAGGTTATACATTATGCAGTCACATTATAATTGTTTGACTAACGTTGTTTATTTTTTAGCTAATTACATTATTTCCAGGACTCTGGCATGTATCTTTAACCAAGATGTATTACCTAATTCACAATGACGTGAATGTTGAAAGAACAAGGTCTTAAAAACAATTAATTTTATATCTCCACTTGCCTTCACTCTATCCCTGCCCTGTGTTTCATGGTTTAAAAAATTATTTTTAAGCTATAATCATTGGCCTAATTTTCTGCTTTTATATCATTTTTTACTATTTAAGGAAGAAAAAATAGATGTTCTGTTAGGAGAGATGCTATAATTTGTTATGGAACAAATTTGATGGAACAATGACAACCTTTTTCCATGCAAAACCCCCTGTCTACGTAATCTTCAAAGTATGTTGCTCTCTTTTAAGTGAAGTACTGAAACATGGAACAGATACAGAAAAATGAATTACAAATTTTTTTTAAACGATGGAAATACTATTTTTGTGCAATTTGCTGACATTTAACATTCTGTACCATGACTCGGCCTACCAGAGCTGAAGACCAATAGGCTGGAAGTTTAACACTGACATATTCATCTCATTTTTCTCACTTTTTTTATTAACAGACATGATATCCTCATGTATTCAGAACTGCACCCCAATAACTACTCAAGGTGATAAGGAAAAAAATAAATGCGTTTGTTTTCCAGAAAAGAGCAACATGACCCAAAGGGAATGGAACAGAGAATCTCATTTAAATAGGAATATAACATTTCTGAGAGGAGAGAGAGAGAGGAGAGAGGTCTATTATCATGCTGAGTTTCAATAAAAGTTTTTATTTTAATCACTTGGGTAGAATTACTTCTTTATACCTCAGCAAAATTGAACAGCTTTGTGATGAAATGTGTAGGCAAGCCACACAAAGGAGAAGAAGAGGCTGGGGAAGGAGGTGGAGACTTCTGCTGAGTTACTTACCAAGTGGCAAATGTTGCAAAGGTGCTTTGGAAAGGAGGTCTTCGTGCTTGGAGTGTTAGGCCCTTATTATCCCTGATGATTTTATCTAGCTCAGAAGTGAATTCTGTGACCTTTGGCCATTTCTTTCTCACTACCCCTACTCCTTGCCTTTTAAAGGAAATTAAAACTGAAAGAAGCTGCTAGGATGGTGAGGTTCATTAGAGAAAGAAGCCAAGTGGACTCCTCCATCTGCTGTTCACGGTCTATCTCCTTTGGCTAGAATGTGCTTCTGTTTTTTGGGTTTGCACCAGCTCCAGGGATGGCGGGTAGAGGGTAGAGCAGTTGTGCTGAGGGAAGAGGCCTCTCTGAAAACATGAACGGTTACTTTGGAGAATGCCTGTGTTCTCTGAATATCTCCTGCCCTCATCCACATAACTAAAAGGAAGCCCTTCTCCCTATGATTGCTGGGTCACTAGGATTTTCACAATCCCAAAGTTCACAGGTACATAACTGAAAATGGGAAAGAGTAAAAGATAAATGAATGAGAGACGTGGCCATTCCCATTACAGATTGTCCCCTTTGTCCTCTATCCATCTGTGGACACGGGCAGACACACAAAGCCAAGCCTGTCTTTAAGACGAGCAAACCGTGAAGCTCAATTAAAGAACCTTGGAAGGGTCTGTTGTCGGTAAGGAGGTCCTGCAAGGTTGAAGGAAGACACAGGAAGAGAGAAGGAGAGGCAGTTTCTAATCAGAGCAAGAAAGCAAGTGACTTCACCGACCACCAGATCCCCCAAAGAAACTACTGGCAGTATCTGGAATTTTCTGTTGATGGTACTGTTCAGAGAAGAAGGAGGAATATCAAACCATTTTAAACCATTTCAGCCCATTCCATGTGCTCCAGCCTAGTGCAGAAAGGTAGCTCCGGTGCTGAGTGTCGTGAGCAGATTCCGCCAGCCTGTAACCCCCTCTCCACTTTCCAATGTGTCTGACCACAGGGCTGCTCTTCACCTATCGTGGTGAAGTTTGCTGACACTCAGAAGGACAAAGAGCAAAGGCGCCTCCAGCAGCAGCTCGCTCAGCAGATGCAGCAGCTCAACACTGCCACCTGGGGGAACCTGACGGGGCTGGGCGGACTGACCCCGCAGTATCTGGCGGTAAGTGCTGGGCAATGCCAGTATGGTCCTCACCCGCGGAAACTCTGCAAACTGACTTTTCCCCTCCCTGTGCCGAGGCATTCGTTTTCAGTACATTTTCAATCTTGGGGAATTACTGAAATCAGCATTTATGCAGGATATTTTTCCAAGTTAGAATGATTCTGTTAAGAACAGGACTAATTGAATTCCTGCCTGATGTAGGCTGGGCAAAGTCCCACAGGTTAAACTTCTAACCCGTGTTTGAAAGGTACCCCAACGCCCTGAGTTCGAAGATATGCAGCTGATGATGTCACGAGAGGGAGGCCACTGGGCTGGCGGGCTCATCCTTGTCAGGTCAGGGTCTGCTGCAGCAGGACGTCAGGAGAAATCTCCCAGAACTTCTGTTCCACGATCCTGGCTTTTTGCAGTGGAACCGGGTTGATGAAATCAAGTGTTTCTTACTTCATCTATTTGAAACCAACAAAATTCTATTATTTCAAGCCCCAACAGACCCAGTTCTTTCAGCCATTCCTAACATCTCATGGTGTCTGAACTTGAGCTTTCTGGTTGTTTACTCATGCTCTCCGTTTCACTTTGTCGGTGTCTTTATTGAAACACAGTGACCAGAATTTAAGACAGTCCCCACAGCGAGATCTGACCAGGACAGAGTAGTAACCCCTAGTGTGGACTTGAGGGCGTCTGACTGGAGCTTGAGAGCAGCATTTGTAGTAACCATGGCAGATGCGGGCTGGAAGGCAGCCAGTACTCTAAAGATTTTATTTTTATTTGAATTACTGCTAAATTGTGCTCTTCTACCCCATTTTTCTGCTTTGGAACATAAGTGTTGGACTTCACATTTATTAATATAATTTCATATTATGGGTTTGGGCCTTTTATTCCAGCCTTAGAGAGGGTCTGTGTGTGTGTGTGTGTGTGTGTGTGTGTACCCTACATGTATTGGGTCCTCATTCTGTCATTTTACATTTTAACTATCCCTCTTGGGATCCTGTCACCCATTAGCTTTACTTTGTAGCAGAAGTTGTGCTATTGCATCAAATTATCCTCCCTATTCCACCTTGGAAGGTGAGATTATCCAGCTTGTAGGACAGATGAGGAAAGGGAGACTCAAAGACGTTACATACCACCACCCAGAATCAACCAGCTGCTAGTGGCCGATGGGGCTTCATTCCTGCGTGTCCCGCTGGCTGGCCATACCGCCTCTTTGAGGACTCTGGGTGCTGCCGTGGGTCACCTTCATCTTTTTAGCTGCCCCACCCCCAGTGCCCAGTGGGGTTTGGTATATAATAACTTTTCAGTCCATTTTTGATGAATGAATGAGAAGCATCCTTTTCCTGTCTTCCTCTGTGCTGTTAGCAAAAGCGTTGGCTCAAGTTCCCATCACTTTCTGTCCATTTCTCTACCTTGTCCATGAAGATACCATGAGAGATTTTGTCAGCTGTCTTGCTAAAATCTGTATTTGCTCTGCCATTTTTTTCTTGACTTATCAGTCTAAAAATTGCTTTTAAAAAAGAAATGAGTCTAGCTTGACATTTGTTTTCCACAAATGTGTGTGGCTCAGATGCTCACAGACGATTCTGTGTACTAGAATTTTTGTCCGAGGCTGACATCATGCTCATTCACCTTCCTGTACTTTCTAAGAGTCCGGCTTCCCCCATCCACCATTACTGAGACACATGTCCACTCTGTCTTCTAGCACATCCCCTGTGCCCCCACGGCTCACAGAAATCTCTGGCACATGTTTCTGGGACCGCATCTGCAAATTGTTTGTGTACGTGAAGGAGAGTAAATCTCAGCCTCATTTATAGAAACATGTTGTTAGAAGCTCTCACTACGTTTCCCTCTGCCACGGGTGATTCTTTCTTGGCCATGTTTGTTCTACTCCCTTTCAGCTGAAAAGCCCTTTCTCTCAAAGAGCCCTTAGCTACCTTGAGTGGTAGATGCTGACCCTGGCTCACCAGAGGTTGGTTATCCATGGCAGTAATCCTGGGTGGTGGTTTAATGACACTCCAGGTATTTCCACTTACCTCAATAAGTGTTTTTAACTCCTCTAAACATCTTCAAGGCTAGCTTAATTTTTTAAATTTCAAAACATTGAATATGAGGAGGACGTTGGAGTTGATAAGTGCAAGAGAATGAGAAACCCAACAGATGAAACCAAAATAAGGCCTTACTATTACAGTGGACAGTCCCTAGCTTTTCCCACCCCCTCTTCCCTGCTCTCTTCCTCTTTCTGTGTGTGTGAGAGTATGTGTGTGGGCAAGGAATGGAGAGGAATGACTCAACACAGACTTTTCTTGGTTTTAGTACCTGATAGTATGAAGTCCCGTAATATCATTGTACCTGAGGCTTGAGTTGAATCAGCCAAGGGTCCCCAACCCCTGGGCTGAGTACCGGTACCAGTCCACAGCCTGTTAGGAACCGGACTGCCCAGCAGGAGGGGAGCAGCAGGCGAGTGAGCATTACTGCCTGAGTCCCACCTCCCATCAGGTCAGCAGCAGCCTCAGAATCTCCTAGGAGCACGAACCTGTTCTAAAGTACACATGCCAAGGGGTCTAGGTTGCGTGCTCCTTATGAGAATCTAATGCCCGATGAGCTGAGGTGGAGCAGTTTCATCTCAAAACCTTCCCCTCAACCCCTGGTCTGTGGGAAAATTGTCTTCCATGAAACTTGTCTCTGGTGCCAAAAAGGTTAGGGACTGCTGGAATCAGCTACTGATAATTCCACACTGCTTGGTGCTGTTACCTCAATTAGGATCCATTTTCGAGCCATATCCATGTGTAGGGTTTTTCGTATCAAACTGGAAAGACCTGGACTTCCCCAGAGGAACAGTGTTCTAGCTTGTTTCACAGAGCCTCAAATCAATTCTGAAAGCTTTTTTTTTTTTTTTTTTTGAGACAGAGTCTCGCTCTGTTGCCCAGGTTGGAGTGCTGTGGCACCATCTCTGCTCACTGCAGCCTCCGTCTCCCAGGCTCAAGCAATTCTCATGCCTCAGCCTCCTAAGAAGCTGAGATTACAGGCATGTGCAACCACACCTGGCTAATTTTTGTAATTTAACTGGAGATGGGGGTTTCACCATGTTGGCCAGGCTAGTCTCGAACTCCTAACCTCAAGTGATCCCCCCCATCTTGGCCTCCCAAAGTCCTGAGATTACAGATGTGCGCCACCACACCTGGCTCTGAAAGCTGTTTTTAAAATAGTGAATTAATCTTGTTCTTTCTAAGTACATAGTTTGACAACAATATTTCAGTAATAAATGTGGTAAATCTGTGTTTCTGGTATCCATGTACATTTGAATATAGGAGATAACTGTATGCTTGGCGCCACTGCTAACTGTATCTGTACTGGTCTACCTTACCAAAAAGCAGATCCGTAAGTTCAGCCCAACACTCAGTCTTTCACCTAAGTTAACCTGCGGTTCAGCTGAGTTGGACAAGTCCAGCAGCACCCCAGGGGCTCCATGCCTTTATCTCATGGCACCCACTCATTCCGCATGGCAGGAAAAATGCAGCCCTGAAAGCACTAGTGGAAAATGCAGACTTCCTCGCAGGTATATTAATGTTTTTGAAGATTGACATTTACAGTGCGTGACTTCGACGCACATAGCACCAGATAGTTCTAAGTTTTGACGAGCTGTATGTTTCACTCTGCAGCGAGGCCTTTTAAAACGGCTGCCCATTTGCTTGGTCATGTAGTGGTGGCTGCAGCTGTACAGCTGTGAATAGATGCATTCGTGTTCGTAGTTACCATGATGATCTTTATGTTGGCACCATGTGCCCACATAAAGTCAGTGAACCCATGTGCTTCTGATGAAGGATGAAGAAAGCTGAACGGTGCTGGAAAGTAGGAGAGGGAGGGAATGGACCCTGATTGACAGAGATGAGTTATGGTAACTGCTAGACTACAGAGAGAAATAATTAGTCACGCTATGTTGGTTTCAATAGATTTAACACCTGGTTGTTAAAAAGAGTAAATTGATTAATTGTTTTAAGGCAGCAGTGTTAGTGAGTTTCCCCAGTGTCTGTGTTTCTTAATAGAGATTAGACATGAATATGGATTTACAGCCCCAGCTCTGGGGACCCTCAGTCCATCAATAGGCAATAGCAGCCAACCCCGTAAATGCAAAGTAAACTGAATTTGTCCCCAGTTTAATGAGGGAGTTACTTTGCTCTCACCTTCTCCACCTAGCCCTGACTTTGTCCTTGTGCATTCATCCGCAGCTCCTGCAGCAGGCCACCTCCTCCAGCAACCTGGGTGCGTTCAGCGGCATTCAACAGATGGCAGGTAAGTCAGGAAGCATGCCTCTCTTTTTGACTATGCCATTGTCAGAATTTGGGGTTGGTTCCGAGGACAAAGAAGAAGCAGGGGAAGAGAAACAAGAATGGTGATCAGACTTGTTAGCTTTCTGTCTGGTGTTAACGTTAGAACCGCCTGCTCTGAAGTGTCTCTGCTACCTCTTAGATTACCCACCCACCTTCACTGTGCATGACAGCTAAGAATGAAGGGGCTGAGAAATCCTGCTTGGCATCTATATCAACAAATGACTAGTCATTTGTTGTTTTTATAAATAAGATTGATTACTGGGGGCTTTCCATCCAGATTCCTATATCTAGGGCAGCCAAATGATTGACACCCCTCTAAAATTTTAATAACAGACAGTCAATAAAAATGTTCTGACCTCTGTAATGAAACCCAGGATTGCAGGCCTATCTTTGATGCGGTTTGCAGCCCCTTGATAACGACAGACAATTAACAGGGTGGCTTTTTTACTGTAGTGCCCCAGTTGACAGAATCGTGCATCAGAAGCTTTTATGTGAAAGTAGAATCTTTGTTCTCGAGAAAATCAAAGTGTGACTGCATTTGAAAGCCAGCTCGTTGAAGGATTCCTTTTTCTAATGAGCTGCGCCAGTAGTAACTGAGGTGCGGTGATTAGCGAAAGGTCACTCCTGCCGTGCCACCTTCCGTGCCGATTTCCCTACCTAACATGAGGCCAGGGAAGGCAGCAAGTGCAATAAATCAGAACACAGGTGCCCATTAACCTGCCGTGAGGAATGGTCAGAGAGCCTTTTCCTTGTTTCATTCCAAAAAGGTGGGGGGAGAGGGCAAGGAGAAGAACAGGTTTTTGGCATATTAGAACCAAGCATGGTTTGTTTTAACCAAGGACGCCCTGAATCAGTGCAATGAAACCTGCATGTGCAGAACGAAGCATTTTTTCTTTGTCACCATGAAAACTCCTTTTTTCTATACTGCTGTTTCTTTTTTTAAATATGTATCCTTGGGTTTTGTTTGTTTGTTTTTTCTTGTTTCACTTTGAATGAATCTGGAAAAACTTCCAAGGGGGCCTCTCCCTGGGTGTGGTGTGTGATTGGCAGCCCAGCCGTTGTGGCCCGCGGCTCCTGGAAACTCATCAGCTGACGGTCTTCCTTGACCCGCAGTAAAAACACTACTGAATTCATCGTTGGGCTTTAAATCCATCGGCACCGCCACCTGGTTCCGTTGTAACATAGCTTTTGGATTATTAGAAATAACACATAACTTGAAATGATAGTTAAATCATTCAGCAGCGTCTTTATGAATATGGTTCGGGAAGCTGGCCTTGGAGCTAAGAATCACATTGAATGGTTAATTTATTTTTAATTCTATGAAAGGAGCTGGAGAGAGATAAGTAAAATATTCAGGGGATTTTCTGTGTTTTAAAAGAGAAAACCTCCTGATTGCAAGCTCGAAAATAAATGCTAAGATTTGTCACACTTTCAGCCCATGGGAGATTTGCTTTTCTCGCATGGTATGGACTCCCCGGGATCTGAAATTAGGGGCTTTCCTTAGAGGTGGCCTCAGGCTTTTCTACTCCCACAGTAGAATTATGCAGAGAAGGTCACTGGGTCCTGAGGCTGCTGCCGAGCGTGGTGTCCCGGGTGCACAGCGTGCCCTGTCATCTTTCATTATGATGTGTGTGCCTGTGCCGCACCAGCCGCAGGTCAGGATGCCAGCCCCTGCACGCTCTGCGTGCTCATTTGAAAACTGAGGGTATCTGGGAGTCACCTTACAAGGTGCCGAGGAGCAGATGGCTAATTTAAAGGCAATCCGTATGTGCTCTGAGCCTCCCGAATTATCAATTTCTTGAATCCTCAATGTGTGAAATTCAGCACACCAAGTCCACATAGGCTAGGAAATCAAACGCTGGACAGGCCATTCCTTACCGTCATGTGGAGTATTCAGAGTCTTCGGAATATTCACAGTCTTCAAGGTGTAGCTGTCGGGCTCAGTGAAGGATACCTTGCATTTATAGGGATCGTCAGGTCTCCTCTTCCTGCGTAGTTGAAGTATTATGGTTTGGAGTACTTTTTCCACCAGTGAAGAAAAGTTTATATGGCCTCTCCTTCTCTCTTGTCTTGTCCCAGAAGTGGGGCTTACCTCTGCCCTTGCCATGAGTCTGTGCCCCTGTTACGGAGTGATCATGGTGAATGGGCGATAGAGGTTCCTTCCTGGGAGAAGCTTTCCCAGCTCCCCCAAATGTGAGAGGGGCACCTCTCTCCCGCAGAGCCCTTTGCTTCCTTCCCTCTGCCCTCACCTCCCTGGATGCTTCAGGATACTCTGGATACTCTTCGGTGCTCCAGGAGAGCATGACCCAGTGGCCGGCAGACTTAGCTCTCACCCCTCTAAGAGCTGCTCATGAGTGTCCTCGAGTGGATGAGTGAATAGATTTCTAACTCAACAGACATAAATCCCCAGTGGAGCCTAAGTTAAATGCCCGGTTTTTAAATTAAGAAATATGACTTCAGCAATATGTATAGACCAAAGGAATGTTAAACTAATGATAGTATCTTTACAAATGAGTTGTTGAGGATTTGGGGATAGTTTGTATAACATAAAACATAACAAATACAATAGAAAGCATATGGTAGTGGGATTGAAGAAGCCCAAGAGGTTATTTATCCCAGACACCACCTGATGTTACAGTGCTTACTGAGTGACTGATACTGTGTCCTACTTAGAGTGGGCGCATCAACAATTCACATGTAATTTTTCTGTATTACATGGACGTATATATAATGATCTCTGCATCTAAAATTCAATCCAGCCTGGAATACTGTCACCAAAAAGCGAAAACCGATTTCAGAAACGAATAATACTTTGTTGTGAACAACCCTCAGAGCATCCCGGTGTGTCCTTGAGGAGATAAGGTTTATAGCTAGAGTGTAAAATGCCACATTTATATGGGTAAAACATTTTCAGTTACAGGAGAAAATAAAACAAAAAAAAAAAAAAAAAAAGAGAAATTTGAGACGACTGGTTCCTAAGTAGTTGCATCAATAAAATTGAATGAGACGTCAGCTATACTTTCTTTCCCAAAAACTCTTACCATTTTCTCCTCAAACTAAAAATAACTTCAGGTGTGCTTTATCGTTTTTAGCAAAGAGAACCTTTACGAAATACGGAATTTAGAAGCAGAAAATGGATTAGGAACATACCTTGATAAACTGACGGCTTTTATATCTACTTTTTGTGCCTCCTTGGAGTTGGTTGGTTTTTATTTTCCCTCTTAAAATTTATAATAAAAACTTGTCCATTTCTCACTCAGCAGTGATACTTGTTCCGTGAATTTCTGAAATCTCAGAAGCTTGGGGTCTGAGTTTGGGCTGAGAGCTTGGATTTTTCTTGAAAGAGAAAAGGAATAAGAGAAAGTGTCTTCTCTGCCTTTAATTTGTTTATAATAACTATCGACTCCAAAGAGCATCATAGTAGAAAAACCAGGGGTAGTGTTTTACCATTTTGCTTTTAACAAAGCTCCTTTTACAAATCATGCAACTATCCTCATAGCAAGCTGAGGCCATGACTACCACTTTGTTACTACGTTACAATTGGAAAAAGGGAAGATGAAAAGGTTAAATGAGTAATGTGAGACCACAGCAGTAGTCAGTGACCTAACAAGGATTAGGATATAGAATTCCCTAATACACAACAACCTGATGAAGTAGGGACTCTAGCCCACTGCACGGCTGGGCAACTGAGGCTTAAAGAGGTTAGCAGACTTGTCCGAAGGCACTAAGCTATTAGGTGGCAGGACCAAGCTTCAGGTCCAGTTCACCGATGCAAACCCAGGCTGGCAAACCGTGCTCTGTCTCTCAACCCCTTCGGGTGTGTTTACGGCCCCCACACTGTTGTTAGGAAGCACTTCAGAGACAGTTACAGGAAAGCCGCCTCCCTCCATCCTGGAAAACATCTCAAGTTTATCACGAGTGAGTTTTTCTTTGTTAGGGGGAATTTTTTTTTCTAGGATAAACAGTTGTTACTAAACCAATTACAGAGGTTGTGAAGCTGCGGTGGAAGTATCTTCTGATGAATGGGAGGAAACGCCTTTGTTTCCATTCTGATTCTGAGTAAAGCAAGTGGTAATTCCCTTCCAGAATATCTGGTCTAAGTTTTGAAGGTAACAATAGAATTGTAGAGTGTAAATATTTGCTTAAAACCGTGAAGCAGCTCTTCTTTCATCAACTTGAGATCTGTTCTCTTAGAAGACTGTCTTGGTGTCTGGCACAAGTGGAGAGGAGGGAAGACATTTCAAAAACAGTGTATCAGAGGTCTGAGAATGTCAAATTGGAGGCGCTGCTGGAGTTGTGAAGCGTGCTTGGTACATCCACAAAGACCCACGCAGAACTTGGTTCCTCCCCAAGCTGAGTCTCCAGCAGTCCGCACTGCAGACGCTTCCTGCGAATGTGCTAATAGGCCTTATGAGAACATTCTATAACCACCCATCTGTCACTTTTTAACAGACCTGATTGGCAAGCACTTGTAACAACTGACATCTGTTCATGCTTATTGATATGCAGATTTATGGTAATTGCTATGAACAATAAGACACAAAATTACCTAAGGTGAACATTAAATTAAATTTTCATGCCCTTCTCCTTATAAATATTTTTTTTAATCTTAAATTTCAAGTAGGCGTATTGCGCATCTGTTTGGTACATAATTTCTTCGTTTTGAGGAGGATTTTTTTCCCCAAGTATTGAATGAAAAGTTGAATCCCTGTATTCTCAACTTTCTTTGCCATCTTCGTAGCCCGTTGTTAGAGTTCCTAAAACTTACTTAAATGTTTTGCATGTTCGGTCACTGGATTATTGCCCCGATTCAAGAGGTCCCCATCTGAGCAGCGTGCTTCATAAAGTCATATGCAGTTTTTCTTCTCCGAGAGGAACTATTTGCCAAGCGTGTGCCCGTGCCTCTCCGTCTGGTACCCTTTCAGGATGAGCATGTGGGAGAAAGTGTGACTTGGGGTGCAGACTGAGGAGGCGCCTGGGAGAGGGGCTGAGACAGGGAAAGGATGGGGCACCCACATACCTCAGAAAAGAGAGAGCAACAGAGAGGAACCAGAAAGACGACTTCCAGATGAGCAGAAGTGAAGCCTGCTGTTAGCTCTGGGGAGGAATAAGGGGAGTTTCAGGAGAGGCCCCGCACCCCATCTGGGAGCAGGCCTGTGCCTGACGCCTGTGCCCGAGAAGCCTGGTCAGGCTACGGAGGGAGAGGGAACCTCTGTCCTCACCCAGCTGCCTTGGCTGGTGTCTGCACATCGAGCCAGTGCCTTTCCCCAAAACCGCTTCTCCCCAACGTAGGAGGGGAAGGCAGGCAGAAGAGATGACCACGTTCCAGGTGATGGCGCTGTGGCTGTAGATCCATCTATGGCGGGAGAAGCCAAGACATCAGCCTCCGGGGATGTGCATCGTTGCCAGGGAAGGGCCCAGGAATACCAGGGCCAAGACAGTCCCCACGCTATTCTCACCTCGGGTTATTACTGTGGTGTGACAGAGTGTGAGACGGTTAGTAGCGCCTATAAGATCGGTAGGTGCGGGGATGTCCATGGGACAGGATAGACAGAGAACACATGGGCCACGGCCTCTGCCTAGCTGAGTGGACAGAGTCTGCTCTGGGCGGGGGAAACGGTGCCCTCACTGCCCTCCAGCCTCAGTCCTGGTTGGAGTGAGATGCCCAGGAGGCAGGGGAAGTCCTAGGGGTCTCAAGGGGTATTCTCTGGGGCTTCCTGGCTCCAGCCTCCACTGAGTCCTCCCCTATTGTCACCTGTGCCCAGGAAGGTAGCTAAGACTAGAGGATCTCGGGCTCACCTGGCTGCTGTTTATGCTGGTGTGCGTGTGCGTGCACGTGTGTGTGTGTGTGTGTTCAAACTGGGAGGAGGCACTGTCTCCTTCATCCTCCCTCTTCTCTGTGTCCTCACTCCTCAGCTCTCATTTCTTCCTGGCGGTCCAAGTCACTGCTGCACCGCCGGGCTCTCATGTGGTGATTTTCCACTACCACTTGTATCTCTTTCAGATTGTCTAAAGAGGTCCGACGTGACGTTCTTCAACTGTTGAGGGTCTGTCACCAAAAACATTTTGCATGCACATCACACACATACTTTTTCATAAAATTTCAGAGAGTTTGCAGAGACCCTAAACCTTGTCAGGGACCTCTGCCTCAGAAGCACCAAGTTCAGGGGCCTGATGTGGGGTAGATGAAGAACACGACGAAGAGCACTGAGGCAGCAGCGGACGATGGTCTGTCTGGTCACTGAGTTAGCTAGAGCCAGTGGTCTGTAATATCTGGGATTCTGGGGATGAATGCAGAAGAAAATCACGTTAAGAAATTAGGCCAGGTGTGGCGGCTCACACCTGTAGTCCCAGCACTTTGGGAGGCAGAAGCAGGCAAGGATCTCTTGAGCCCAGGAGTTCCAGACCAGCCTGGACAACAGAGCAAAACCCTTCTCTACAAAAATTAGCTGGGTGTGGTGGCAAGCACCTGTAGTCCCAGCTACTCAGGAGGCTGAGGTGGGAGAATCGTTTTAACCTGGGAGATGATGGCTGCAGTGAGCCATAGTTTCACTCCTGCCCTGGTGACATAGCAAGACCCTGTCTCAAAAAATATATATGTGTGTTAATTGCCAAATTGATTGAGAGAGCAAAATGTAGTACATAGGTAAGTCGTTAGTGGTTAAGTGGTTAACCTAGTTCTTAGCTACAAATGAAGACAAGATCACAAGTTCATTCCCAGCCCTCTGGCATTCAGGCGGCATGCACGAAATTCGTATTGGCCCCAGTGTTCTTGGACCCCGAGGCAGGGCGCGGCATTGCCTGGTGAAGCAGCACTAGACTGGAATCTGCCCCAGCTCTCACATCTCTTCAGACTGTGGTGGGGCGAGCAAGGCCACTCCCAGCGGATATGGGGACCTGGGAGTGGAGTGAACTTCTGGGCCCCTGCCACATTGCCTTTCGAAACCCTGTGCTGGACCAGCCCTTTCCTTCCTCTTCCTCCCTCCCTATCCCTCCCTCCCGATCCCTCCCAAACTTCTCTCAGAGGCAGAGTTTAAGGAATAAAACGGATGCCAAAGCACAGGAGGAGAAGGAAGAGGAGGTCAGAAGAGCCCCAGATGGGGACCGAGAGGGTAAAGGGTAGCTTGTGGGCAGGCCAGGCTGGCAGGGAGAGGGCAGGCACCCAGGGAAAGGGCGGGGCTCTCCTTTCAGGGAGCGACCCTTGGAGAATGGCTCATGGTGTGTTCACTTCTCCACGCCCGTTTCCTCTGTAACAGGTACAAGAGTCACAGTGCCCACACCACGTGGATGTGTTAGGAACCCTAGTAGCAGGGCACAGGTAAAGAACGGAGGAGCTTGCCTGGCATGCACTTTCTTCTTGCTTCTGTTGTCATCATCGTTTAGGACAGAATTATTGCAGTTATTAGTCTGAGAGCTTCTTTTTTGAGCTTAACTCTACACTAGGCATTGTTGTTTGAGCTTTCTGTGTGTTGACCCATTTAATCTCTTAATCCTCAAGAGGTGGGTTCTACTTCAGTCGCACTTTATAGTTGAAAACCCCAAGGTGCAAACGGGTAACTAGCTTGCTCCAGGTAACAGGCCGGCAGTCGGTGAGGCAGAGCCAGCTTTCAGCCCAGGTTGTGTGAGAGCAGGGCCTGAGCTCTTCTTGACCAGCCTGCACTGCCTTCGGGAGGTGGTGGTGATTGCTGCTGTTGTCCCTGGTGTCACCAGTAGAGCTTGTGTTCCAAGAAACGTGAGCAGGTAAGCTGCCCGCCTCACCTCTGGTATACAAGCACTTCTTTCTTCTTTAGGAGATGAGGTCTCACTCTGTTGCCCAGGCTGGACTGGGCCCAAGTGATCCTTTAGCCTCAGCCTCCTGAGTAGCTGGAACTATAGGCACATGCTAGCACACCTGGCTCATGAGCACTTCGTTCTGAAAATAAGAGTAGGGAGGACCATGAAAGCCTCATGGGTCAGCACACAAGGACTAGGAGAGGGATGGGCTGGAAGGGATGACATCTCCTGCAGCTCCTCAGCTGGGCTGTGCTTTCCTATGCTCCTCTACCATCCCCATCGAATCAAAGACTTAAGGAGGATTTCATTCTGAATCTGGGCCTATTTCAAGAAACTGATGAACTGGCAGGATTTCTTCCCCACTCCCTGACATCTTCCTGCTCTGATATCCAGCAGTCTGCTCAGGTACATGGACTATCGTGTTTTTTACTTTATCCTCAGTGTCTTGCACAGGGTCTAGCCCATCATGACCACTCAGTAACTACTGCATGGATGGATGGATGGATGGATGGATGGATGGATGGATGGATGGATGGATGGACGGACTGATGAGTAGATGATGGGTGAGTGAGTGGGTGGATAATGGATGGATGGGTGATGATGGATGGATGGTGAACGGATAGATGGGTGGATGATGGGTGGGTGGGTAGATGGATGGGTGAGTAGATGATGGATGGGGGTGAATAATGAATGAGTGGGTGGGTGGATGCATGGTTGATGGACGATGGGTGGATGGGTAGGTCAGATATGTCCTAGAGGGGGACCCCCTGGCCTGAGCCTAGAACGGTGGCTCTGCTTGTCATTAAGCAGTGCCAGATTATAGATGGATGTGGAGTAGATGATGAGTGGATGGGTGGATGGTGGGTGGATGATGGATGGAGTGGATGAGGGATGACTGTGTGGTGTGTGGATGATGGATGGAGGGGTGGGTGGATGATGGATGAGTGTGTGATAGGCGGATGATGGATGAGTGTGTGGTGGGTGGATGATGGGTGAGTGTGTGGTGGGTGGATGATGGATGGATGGGTGGGAGCATGATGGATGGAGGGGTGGGTGGATGATGGATAAGTGGATGGGTGGATGATGGATAGATGGTGGGTGAATGATGGATGGATGGATGGGTGGGAGGATCCATACCACAATGAGGGATGGATGGGTGTGTTGATGAAGGATGAGTGGCTGTGTGGATGATGGATGGATAGGTGGGAGGAAAATGGATGGATGGGTGGGAGGATGGATGGATAGTTGGGTAGATATGTGGGTGGGTGGATGGATGGATGGTGGATGGATGATGGGTGAATGATGGATGGATGGGTGGGAGGATGATGGATAGATGGGTGGGAGGATAATGGATGGATGGGTGGGAGGGTAATGGATGGATGGGTGGGAGGATGGATGGATAGTTGGGTAGATATGTGGGTGGGTGGATGGATGATGGATGGATAGGTGGGAGAATAATGGATGGATGGGTGGATGATAGGTGTGTGGATGGATGGATAGTTGGGTAGATATGTGGGTGGATGGATGGATGGTGGATAATGGATGGATGATGGATGGATGGGTGGATGATAGGTGGGTGGATGGATGGATAGTTGGGTAGATATGTGGGTGGATGGATGGATGGTGGATGGATAATGGATGGATGATGGATGGATGGGTGGATGATAGGTGGGTGGATGGATGGATAGTTGGGTAGATATGTGGGTGGATGGATGGATGGTGGATGGATAATGGATGGATGATGGATGGATGGGTGGATGATAGGTGGGTGGATGGATGGATAGTTGGGTAGATATGTGGGTGGATGGATGGATGGATTGATGGTGGGTAGATGATGGATACATGGGTGGGAGCATCTATCCCACAATGAGGGATGGACGGGTGTGTGGATGAGAGATGGATGGGTGTGTGGATGATGGATGGGGTAGATGGATGATGGATGGGTGGGAGGATAATGGATCTGTGGATGGATAGTTAGGTGGATGGATGGATAGTTGGATGGATAGGTGGGTGGGTGGGTGGATGGGTGAATGATGGATATATGGATGGATGGATGGCTGGATGGATGGACAAGCAAATATGGATCCTCCTCCTTGATTGGTTCTGACTAACTCTTCTCTCCTTTGGTCCTCAGATCCCTAAGATGCTAGGGATCACAGTGTCCCCTCCTTTCCACTCTTCATCTTAAGATTCCTTGACCCATAGTTTTTCCTTTCCTTGCAGTCTGGCTGTTGAGCAGTGTTAGCCATGCCTCAGTGTGGTGCCTCAGAGACTCAGCCACCCGCCCTGGACTTCCCAGGCAGCAGCAGGGAAAAGCTTAGCAGAGTGTCAGAAACTCTGTTGGGTGGTAAAGTGTGTGGAGGAGAAATGTAGAGGAGGACACACAGGCCCTCAGCCCTGGATCCTAAAGGAACGGGCAGTGGAGAGAACCTGAGTGCTGTCGGCTCAGTTCCAGGACCTTTAGTGAATGTCAGTGGGTGAGAGAAGGACTAAACATGGGCCCTATTAAGTATTTGCACAGTGGATTAGTTAATGATTGAGAGGAAACAGCCAATATTTGATGCTGTTGTAAATACCAACGAACTAATAAAGAATGGGGAAAACTAAAACCTTGGCTAGCTCTATATAGACAATACTCTTTAGAGCAATTTATGTAAATGTCAAAGTGTCTGTTACCCTGTTTGTCTTATATAGATTTGCTCATCACATACTATATATATTCAACTGTGCACGCGTACATACTATATATATTCAACTGTGTGCGCGCGTGTGTGTGTTTACGTGGACTTGAAAATGAGTAAGACAAAATTTTTGTCCTAAAGGAACTTGATATCTGGTTGGGAGGGCAAGAAATACATATAAATAATGTCAACGTAGGGTATGATGTGAGCCACAAAAGAGTTATAAACAAACATATAAAGAAACTTGCAGCTAACAAAAAGTATGTGCATTAAATGTAAACCATATCTCCTTAGGAGGAGGCTACAGGATGGGGGCAGAAGGCTCTGCCCAGGCCCAGGAGGGTCCCCTCCTTGGCTGTGAGGCCTTGGCCAGGGACCTGATGTCTCTGACCCAAGTGGGCCAGCTGAGCCAGGCCATCAACACAGCTCCATCATTGAGGCTCCCACCTGGGAGGGACATATATGTCCTGGAACGGGACCCACTGGCCTCAGCCTACAGTGGGAGCTCTGCCTGTCGTTAATCGGTGCCAGATGCATATTGTAGGCTTTGATTTTGGTGCTAAGCTCTGTTCTTGTGTGCTCAGCCATATGTTGGTGGTGTGGTCTGGTCGTGGTTCACGTTAGAGGAAGCACGCATCGTCAGAGAGCCAGAGGGCCCGGATAGACATGCGTGAACGTACCTGACTCCTTGCAAGACCTCGCACAGCCTTGGTGCTCCCTCACATTCAAGTCAAACATGCTTTCGTGTGTTCGTAGGAAACAGAGCCCCTTGCTGGGACCATGTTGGTCTGCAGTAGGGCCAGGCAGCTTGCGTATTTCCTCCGTTTTCCCAAAGTAAAACTGAAAAATGAGACCAGGGCCTCTCAACACCCACGTTCTCATGAATATGGCACCGTGTGACCCTTGATGAGAGAAAACCAGGGAATGCTTTCTTCCGATTGTGTTCACTTGATAAAGCAGGATTGCCGGAAGTCTGCCCTTGTCTTGCAGAAATTCACAGGATTACACAGATACTTCTGTCCTGCTTTCAAGCATCCCTATGAAATAAGTAAGTTTTGAAAAGCAGGTGCTTGGCTTTAAACCTAAGCCAAAAGGCCTGGATGTCTCCTGGAAAAAGATAGAGTATCACTTTGGACAAAATGCGAATCCATTTAGCAACCAAGACAGCAGGAACTTTTTTCTAAGTGGAAATGCACCCTGGTTGAGGAGGCCAGGGCAGAGGGTCAGAAGGGTGCTGTCTAGAGCACTCAGCAGCCAGGCACTGAGCTGCCCCCATGGCTGGGGGCTTACAGATATATGTTGCTAGAACATTCTCTTTCCCTCCACCAACGCCCCTACACACACATTACGGAAGCAGCTGTCAGGGCACTCTCCCTAAAGAAGACTGAATTTGCTCCGTGGATATTGATTAAGTATCTGGACTTAAGACCGGAGAAGCAGGTAAAATTAAGCTGAAGTCCACCATCTTTCTACCTGCACTTCCTCTGTGCAGGGACAGAACCATTGTTTCATGCTTCTCACATGTGCAGTCTTCCAGTGAAGTGAATCACGGAAAAATACTTTGACCATTCAGAGAACCTTTGGACTGAGAGATGGAAGCGGCCTACAGGGAGAAAAGACAGTTAAACTAACTATCCAGTGCAGGAACCAGGGCTGAGCCTACCCCTAGATTGTTGCCCCAAATCTCTCGGCTAATCCCACTCTTATGTTCATGCTAATTTTCATTTCTATTTTTTTCATTATTTTCATGAGTCACACATTTATTCTACTTAAAGTCCCTCTTTAAAATATAAATGCCTTTAAAAGGTAAATACAAATATTTTACAAATAAAACTTTTAAGGTACAGCCATTTCTATTCAGTCATTCTATTCATCAGATATGAAATTTGAGCTCCCTATGGACACATTTTAGGGTTCATGCTTAAATCCGGAGAGAGAAGTTCAGTGGCAATAGCAATAACAAAAATAAAAGGTGACATTTGTTGAGCACTTATATAGTGCCAAAGTCATTTGCTTTCATCATCTTTCTTAAACTGCACAACAACCCTTTGAGGTGGGGTTCAGTTAATGCTGCCACTCACTGTCAAGAAATAGATTAACAGGCTTAGAACCCATACCAGTTCAGCTTCCAATAAAATGTAGTTTCTTCTGGAATACCTCGTTTTGAGGGATTGAGTTTACCTTGAAGCCCTTCCTCCAGCTGTTGCCACATCTCACTATGTCTTGTCCACAAGGCCCTACTCTGGCCAGTCAGCACCGAAATCTCTCCTCTTTTGCACTTACCTCTACAGCATGGCAGGAGGGCCGTGGGCTGAGAATACTGGTTAGTGAGGGAGAAGTACAGGCTCTGCTAGGGAGAACTGCGGGGTGGGATTCAGGAGCCCTTTCTGGGTATGTGGTCTCTAGGAAGAGCAATTGCATCAGAGAGAACTGAAGGAGAGGTAGCCTTGGAGGAGAGGGCTGGAGAGCCCAGCTCCTACCCAGGCAGGTGACCATGCACAGGGTCGTCTGCTCTCATCATGTGTCCTGACGATTTGATGAGCCCTCTCTTGTTTGGAAACTGTAGAAGTGTGAGGCCTGTTGCAAAAGTAGCTTTCTCTTCTCTCCACAGGCATGAATGCTTTACAGTTGCAGAACCTGGCGACGCTGGCTGCTGCGGCAGCTGCGGCCCAGACCTCAGCCACCAGCACCAATGCAAACCCTCTCTCTACCACGAGCAGCGCCCTGGGAGCCCTCACGAGTCCCGGTGAGTGAGAGGAGTGCTCTTCCCTTGCAGGTGATGCAGCAGGAGTGGCAGGTAGGTCTGCGTGCCTCCAGTGCAAAGGGCGAGGCTAGACGTGTCCAGGATGGAGCCGGGAAACTATACTGGGCCGCATTATGTCATTGGGTTATTTTATTTTTTAAAATGATCAAAGTTCGAATTTGTCTTTCATTTTCCATGGATAATATGAAAAAAAGTTTTCAGTGAGAGAATCCACCGTGCAAGCCGTTCTCTCACATTCACTCTGTTTTAAACACTAGTCCATTCAACACTAGTTAAGTTGTGACCACTATGAAGAGCCTCCAGCTCTTAATCTTTCTTTGTCCTGTCCTTTTTAAAAAAAAAAAAAAATGTAAGAATTCTCTTTCAAAATTCCTAATCATTCTCATGTTACATTTCACACCAACTCCAATCCATCACACTTGATTTTAAAATCCACAGTCCAGCAAGGAACATCTTGGCTCATTCCTGGTCAGGCTCTGGCCTGTGTCATTTAAAGTCTTTTTTTCTTCACAAATTTTGTTGCCTTATTCAAAAGCAGACGCCAGTTGTCTTTTCATACAAGCCAGATAGAATGTGATTGCTTAGATACCGTGATGTGAGTTTTTTTTTCTTTTTAAACTTAAAAAAGTCGAATATTTCACAGACTTTCCTTCTCTGAGTTTTCCAGGCCTTGATAGATGATCTCGCCTCCTTTTCTGTTACATGAAGGAGACGGCCTGGACAGTCTCCAAGCTTCCTTCTAACTTTCAAAATCCCGTGACCCTCTATCAGCTGTGCCCCAAAGATTAGCTAAGTGTTGAAAAAACTTTAATGAAAAAATAGCATGTGTGTTTTCAGGAAACACACATCGAAAGCTACAGCCCGCTCCACGCTGCCTGTTTTAGGGCTTTTGACTTGAGGGAGGAATGAGGCACATTCCTAGAACCGGCAGTTCTCGACAGAGCAGTCGCCCTTCGTCTCTGCGTAAAACATTATGTATCTAAGACGTTTCACCCGGAGGACGGTTTTGAGAGAGCAGTCTGAGAGATGTTTAGGAGAAGCTGGTGGATTTCCCCATAATGTGCTGAAATCTCGTGGCAGGTGTATTGAGTTCACTGCGTACAGTGTCTTCAAAAACATACCATTACTATATGAGGGCCTCATCTTATATAATAAACACTATTCCTGAAAAATCAACTTTATCACCCTTAATTTCAGGAAATTAAGTGATAGCTTCAGTGCAACACATCAACTTAGTAAATCCTGTAATGATCCCTTTTGAGAAATAAACATTTTTAACATGATGGATTTCCCCTTTATAAAAATAAGTCCTTTAAAAAAAAATGAAAATTCGACCCTCTCAACTTAGATTTCATAAATCAGATGAAAATGTATTTTCTTAAGCGGGATTTTTTTCTCCCCCGTGAGCACTATGATTACCCCAAAATAGCATGGAGTGCTGTGAACGCATTGTGGTGCATCTTCAGTCCGAAGGAGGCTTGTCAGTTTAAGAAGTCAAATGCAGAAGCAGCTGTCAGCTGATCAGTGTAGATAATGTAACTCAAAAATCATATCCCGAAAGTGCTGTGTGGTGTGAGCAGGACGGACCCGCTGCCGACCTCCATGAGCCCTTCAGTCCATCAGAGACTTGGACAAGAAGCAAAGCAATGAGTGAAAGATCCCTGACAGAATCCGACTGGAAAAGGGGGCAGGGGACTGGAGGAGGTGACCCCTCTCTCAGAAGGCGACCTTTGAGCAGAGACCTGAGTTCCGTAATGGAAGCCATGGCGTGTGTTGAGGCAGAGGACAGAGCCAGTGGGCGGGGAAGAGCGGAGTGGGGCTCTAGGGCGGACCGCGTCCGTTCCAGCCGACGTTGGGAGGAGTGTGAGCTTGTTGCAACCTTCTTAAAATGTGGGCTACTCAGACGGCCTAGGGCGACGGCCTAGGTGTTGGTGGGAAAGGAATTTTAAACATAGGTGACTATTCTCAGTTTTTTCCTGAGACCGCAGTGAAGGAACATGTGTTGTGAGATGAGCCTTCCTCCCTGCTGGAGTCAAAGCCACACCAGCGCCGCGTCCTTGCCTTAACTGCTCTGGAAGAGGCTTCCTGCCCTTCAGAACGCGCCGCTCACTTAGGTGTCACTGAGAGCGATTTTTCTCTTCTCTGCTGAGGACTGCTTTGCATAATAACTGAAAGTATTTTATTAGAATCCTGAAGTGCAGCAGCGGCAGTGATTGAAATCTACATTTCAATTATTTTTCTTAAGTGTAACTAAAAAATCTGGTGTTTAAGTGAAAGTAAATTATTTGTCTAATTTCCATCAGGGACTTTTTCAAAGTCACAGAAAATGTGGTTAGTAGAATTCATGAATCTCCGCTTCATCAAGGCAATTTCCTAGAAAGTAAAAGGGGTTGAAAGCCATTCCCAAGGCCATTGCCATTATTTACTTTTTAAATAATAATAAACTGGGCATACCGTTTGGACCATGAGCCAGTTCACTCGCACCGTGAGATGAAGGGACGCCTCATCCCATCTCTCCTCCACAGGCCTGGGGTTTACCCCGTTTTTAAGCGTGTCTCTTAAGCTTCAGACAAATTCATCTAGAAAGCAAAGGGACAATTCAATCCCCCAAACTATTAATTTTTTTAATAATTGTAAATTTATCATTTCAATTTTGCATACCCAGGAAAAGTCTCCCTACAGCTTTATTATAAATGATTTTAAACAGTCTTGGCTTTAAAACATGAAAGATTAAGCTTTAATTTTTGTTAAAAAAAAAAAAATCCCCTTAGGCAATAAATAGGTTCCTTTGTCTCATGGCCTTGAGATAAAAACTAAAATAGTTTAAATTGCCCATGGTTAGAATAAGTGTTTCATGCAATTATCAGATGGTAGTGAATAAAATTAGAAATTAAATCATGAAAGAATAAAAACCAGGTAAGTGCATATTACGCCTTTTATGAGTTTCTCACGGGTCTTTTGAAGCCTAATTTAATCATGTTTCTTGTCTTTTATTTTGATATGATAATTTTTCCTTTGTTTACCTCAGTCTCCTTTTTAGTTAATTAATTCTTGGATCATTTATTGTTACCCAGTTTTTAACCTGTTTTTGAGGACTGTGACTCTGTTTAGGTAAGAGGCAAATTGTCTAGAAGGGGTGTAGCTAGGTATTAAGGAAGATGTTTGTCTTCCGTTCAGCTTGCAGATTTGTTGATTTTGTCTGGTAATTTTGAGAGCTTGAAGAGACTGTTACTGTTACTACACATGAATTTTGTTGGGTTTTTTTGGTCTAAAGTATATTGCATTCACATACCATGTTATTCCACTGAACTTCTTCTGTCGTCGTCGTCTTTTAAAGAAAAGGATGCTATAAAATTCTCCAAATGCTTCTTTAAGTGCAGACTTGACCAAGTACCCATTCCAGGATCATGGACTGGTTCTTCCTGCAGTACCAGCCATTCGAAAGTGCTAGGAGGCATTTTTTCATTCCCACCGTTGGCTCTTCAAAGAGTTATCACTTTGAATTCTGGGTGGTATTTTCCCATCTTGAAGGTGTCCCCAGCTTTCTTGAAGGCTGTGACAAACACAAAGCTTCAAGGAAGTGGGGACACCTGCTCTTTGACTCTCTGAGGGTAACAGAGATTGGAGGTGTTTGGACGTTGTTCAGCCATTCCCTGCTGCCTCACATAGTCATGACCAATGGACAGTGACTGTTGTTCTTGCACACCTGGTCACCAGAGCAGCTGAATGAGCAGTGGCAAACGAGAAACCACCCTTGAAGTTATCCTGTGGCCTTTCCATTGACAGGAGGCTTTGTCGCCACCTTCAGTATATGTCTGCATTTGCATCAGAGAACTTGCATTATGCTAAGAAGTGTGATGCCTAAGCTGCTTTAACCCACATTTGTGAGCCTTCTAGTTCATGCAGGGCAAATACATAAAAATGAGTTGGGGCCTGCACTGCCCCCTCCAAGTGGTGACGTGCACAAGGCAGTATCACAAAACAGGAAAGAGTGGGGGCAGGAGGAAGGGACAGACAGGTGGACAAAGAGGCCGTCTGCCCAAGACTGCTGCAGTGGTCCCACAACCTCAGAGCAGAGAACTCAACTTGCCCCACAGACCTTCCCGCTGCCTGCCCCGCCCTGCTAAATGGATTGTCCCAGTGGTTGATGTGACTTGGTCACTGATCGCTGCAGCCGGCCCCTGGCTCAGCTGCGCGCCTCCTCAGCCCCTCAGTTCTCCCTGTGAAGCATCTTTTCCCTCCCAGGCAACAGGAGCCTGGAAGAGACCCTCATCTTCTCTCCCCTTGTCCTATTAGAACAGCCTCCAACTCGGCCCCTTTCCTCTGTGTGTCTTGCATGCTATTGGCAACCGTGGTGTAGACTCGAGTGAAACAAACTCCTGAGTGTGGTGTTCGGGGTCTGCCTGCTTCCCTCCAGAATCTGGGCAGCACACACTTGCCCAGATCAGGCCATCCCCCGTACCCCAGCCCCGCCGTCAGCCTTTACACCATTATTCTTGCAGGCTTCTCTACCTAGAACATCTCTCCCATTTCCTCCCACAAAAATCTAATACGTCACTAATGTGTTGTAGTGCTCGTTCTTGAGAAGGATAGTGTGGGTGGGTATAAAAGCGTTTCTAATGCACATTATAAAAAGTATAGTTTATGCTGCTTCTGCAATTTAAACTGTAGTAACATTTTTGGTGTAATTGGTAAAAACTGTTTTCAGTAACCTACGACTTTTATGAATCAATGCAAATGCCACCTCTACCATGAAGCCTTCTAGTTAGGATTGATCACTTCCACACGTTGCTGAGTAAGGACTTAGCTCATTCTAGACCTGGGGCAGTGCAGATGGTTCCTGAGGAGCTGTTGGGCTCCTTGAGGCCAGGGACAGAGAGGGCTGGAGTGTCGGTGCTGGCCAGGTGTTCTGCAGACGCCGCCCCTCGCCTGTGCTCCCAGGGCATGCTCGGCCTCCCTCCACTAACGCTGACCCTGTTGTCTGCAGGACGGTGATGTGGGCACTCGCTTTGTGTCTCGCCCTCCAGCCAGTGAGTTCTTTTAAAGTAGGGACAGTGTGTTATTTACTTGTAATTTCCCTTGCATCTGGAACAGCACATCAGACACAGGCCCTCAAGTGTTTTGTTTTTGTTTTTGTTTTAATTCAGTGAAATAGTGAAACAAAAATTGTCAAAGACAAATGTTTAAGGGCCATCTGTTCAGTCTAGTACAGCTCACATATCTCTAAGGCAGCTGAGTCCCTCACGGTGCACGTTGGCAGGGTCAGCACACCCACCCAGTTCACCTGTAAGGCGTACCTCTGCCTGGATCCCTCAAAAACCAAACCTACAATTTGGTTTCACCTTACAGGTGAATACTCAGGTCTAACAGGTTTCTGAAGAATAAATCTAATACTAACTTATACCAAAACAATCATATGAAGCAGTCTTTTCATTACAGGAGCAGCTTATTTTACAAATAGTGGCTTTCAAAATGTTCTGATGTCATGATATAGGATAAGTACGAGTCTAGTATCCGAGAAGGGCATTTCATCTTCGGAAGAACCACCTACTCTAATGTGTGCTTTTGAAAGATAACATCACGGCAGATCATCCTCAGAAAGTGCCCATTAACTCTGTGCACTGCTAACCCCACGTCGTCTTCCAGTGCCTGCCCACACTGCTTACATAAAGCAAGGTCCCGTCTAGCTTTGCAGAGTATTTTTTACTTATACCACACTTTCAAAATACAGGGCGTTTTATAAGTGCAGGGACCAGTTACTCCTGTGAAGATGGCCTGAGCCTTTACTGTCCTCTTTTTCTCCTTACCCCCATCTTTTGTCGTTGTTTATTCTTAGGAGAATGAAGGAAATCTCAAGGCAGACCATTCTTCCCTCCACTAGCAGCTGTCTCAGTCAGGCAGAGTCAAGCCAGTTGGTAAAATGGGCTGTTTCATTTGTGGGTTTCAATCTGTCAAACAGCCAGGCACGGTGGCTCATGCCTGTAATCCCAACACTTTGGGAGGCCGAGGCAGGTGGATCACGAGAGGTCAGGAGTTCAAGACCAGCCTGGCCAAGATGGTGAAACCCAGTCTGGACTAAAACTACAGAAATTAGTCAGGTGCAGTGGCAAGTGCCTGTAATCCCAGCTACTCTGGAGGCTGAGGCGGGAGAATCACTTGAACCTGAGAGGCTGAGGCAGGAGAATCACTTGAACCCGGGCAGCATAGGCTGCAGTGACCAAGATTGCACCACTGCACTCCAGCCTGGGCGACAGAGTGAGACTTTCTCAACAACAGTAACAACAAAAACTCTGTCAAACGTCTTTTTATTTTTTATTTTAGCTTTCCTATGGTGCTGACAGTCAAACTTCTTTACACTCTTATTGCTACAGTGGAAAGAGCATTGACCTCCCGTTCTTTGCTCGTTTCCTGCAAGTTTCAACATTTTACGCTGCTCTTCTGAAAATTGTCTTGTTTGCTCTTGACATTATGGGGCTCACTTTATTTTCATTAATGTTAATGCAGTCACACATTACATAACATGTTCTGTAAATAAAATGACTCTGTAGTGACTGTCACCTCTTGATAGGTTTTTTTTTTTTTTTTCATTCATTCAACAAATATGTGTCAAGCATCTGTGTGCCTGGGACTGTTCCAGCACTGGAGACACATCAGTAGACAAAGCTGATGATTCCTACCTGCATGTCCTTTCTCTTCTAGCATCAGCTTTCAAAAAAAGCGTCATTTTACTGAATTCACACCATGGTAAAAACAATTTGAATAGCCTTTAAGTATAAATTGTAACTTCTACACTCTTAAAACATCATAACCAGTATTTTGCATATCTTATGTTAAATTTTGTGAATGAGACCAAGAGTGGGAGAGGGAAGCTTTTTTCTCTCCTTTCTTCCTCTCCTTCGAGCTGTACCATCTTTCTGTGTGTTTAGTGCGACGGAGAGCTGGGAGTAGGGCCCCCCTTAGGGTAGAACTGCAAGTGACCAAACCAGAAAGCGAGAGGGTTTAGCACTCGGCCCTGCCGCTCGGGCTGCTCTGTGGCTTCTCGACAGAAGCACGACGTGAAAACCAAGTGGTTTGAAAGTTCTTAGGCATGTAAGACTCATATTGTTGGGGAAGAGAGTAGTTGGGAATAGTATGTCTTCCTAGTAAATGTCCTTTATTTGGCATTGATCATCTTGCTTCTAAAGGAGACAGCATGGAGACCCCTCCCACCCAGAGGGGTTTCGAGGGCCCTGTGTGTGCAGGGAGTTTGGGTCTGGAGTGAACTTCTGCCCAGTGAGGGGATGGACATTCCAGGCGGTTTGTGCGATGCCCCAGCCTGGAGCAGGCTGGAGTCTCTTCATAGTCTGTAACCAATTTAAAGCTTAAAGCCGCATAGCTGTGGGGGTAGAAATATTTACGGTTCACTACAGAGCCCACGCTGGGATTTATGCAAGTAGATTCCACCTGTGCCCTGAGCTGTCCTTGGCAGGTGCCTTCGTCCCCGGGGTGGACAGATCCTCACGTGCATCGTAGGGCTGCCACTCACCAAGCGTGTTGTTCCTTGTTTTGAGTGGGCTTTTTAATATGTGCAGACATCAACTCTAATTCTTCAGGTATTTGCTTTTTGCTGTTGGTGGCGCTGGACTCTGTGCTAAGTGTTAGTGATTTGTTTTTAAATATTGCTTTGCACCGTCGTCTGTATTGTGGCAAATCCACATCAGATCCCCTTGTGCTGTTTGTATGAGCTCAGGCTGTGTTTTCTGTCCAACACAACCACTTAATGAGATTTTTATTCCCACTAAATTATCTGTGATCTTGTATGATATAAACATGTTATCACCACTAGCACTGGTGAAAAGCATGTGTTGCTTAATTGTGTTATATTAGGTGGGAAAATCAGCAAAGCTTTATTCTAGTCACAACTTCCTAGAAGTGTATACGCTAAGTTCCATTTCTTCAGACTCGAAAGCAATAAAATGGAAATTTTAGTTCAGATGTGGTTTAATCCTGAGAACCAGTCCCCATCAACTAGATGCAGTGGCCACCTACAGACATAAGCAAAATGCACCAACCTGTAAAGCACAGGTGGAGAGCAGGAAGGCAGGTAAGGTACAGGGGTCAGTGACGGGAGAGGTTCTGCCCCAAGGGAGGAAGGAAAATTTTAGTAGAAGAGTTGACATTTGAGCCAAAATGTTCAGGGTAGGTAGGATTTTTAAAAGTAGAAACAGAATGGAAGATACATCAAATGTGTGAAAATGCAGAAATAGCATTTAATCAGCAAATGGAAGTTCATCTCATTTTTCACAAGCATGGAAAAGGAGGCCTACGGAGGACCCTGAAAGCCAGGGCGAAGGAGCTGGGACTTTTCTTGTCAGCAGTGAAGAGCCGTTTCAGGACTTTAGGCCCAAGAATGGTGGACTTCTTGTGAGACTGGACTGAGGCCCCCATTTGATGTGAGGGAGAACAAAAGGGAAGGAGGAAAGATGGTGTTGGTGTGTTGGGCCTGGGTGGCCAGTGGAGCACTGTTCTCAGTTCTGGGAGTTGAGGAGGAAGCTGTCATACAAAATGATAGGACGTGACACATGCAGAGCTCAAGGGCACATGAACGGACATTCCGTGAAATGTGTCCAGCAGCAGTCGAATGTGTGACCATCAGGCTGACCAGAGCCCTGAGCTGCAGAGTGGATTGAGACTGACCTGCTGAGGCCAGGCGGGCTGCCCTAAGCCCAGGGAGGGATGAGGTCATCAGGCCAAAATCACCAGCAAGGCAAGGTGGGGACCAGATGCAGAAAGCCTTGGGGGATGTGCTTGTCGAACACAGGGACCAGGGGATGGAAAGGGAGCTTTCTGGGTAGCAGTGTCAGAGAGGCCGAACACGACGGGGCTGGAGGAAGAAAAGGCAGAAAGAGCTGACTGAAGTTCGACTTGGGGAGTGGGTTCTCCCCAGAGTGGCTGCTTCACCGCAGTGGTTGACAGTTTTGCAGGCAGTGAGAGAGGACACAATTCTGTATGACACATTCATGAAATGTGAATATTTTTAAAAATCCATAATGGGGCTGGTCATGGCAGTTCACATCTGTAATCCCAGCACTTTGGGAGGCTGAGGCAGGAGTTCCTTGAGGAACTCCTTGAGGCCAGGAGTTCGAGACCATCCTGACCAACACGGTGAAACCCCGTCTGTACTAAAACAACAAAAATTAGCCGAGCATGGCGGTGCACACCTGTAGTTCCCAGCTACTCGGGAGGCTGAGGCAGGGGAACCACTTGAACCCAGGAGGTGGAGGTTGCAGTGAACCGAGATCACATCACTGCACTCCAGCCCAGGTGACGAGGCTCCATCCCAAAAAACAAAAGAAAACAAAAAATCCGTAAAAGTACTGGGGTCACTAGGAGGAGGAAGTTTTTATGTTTTTGTTTTAAGATGGAGAAAACATAAACATATTTGTAGACCAAAGAGAAGAGCCAGAACAAAGGGAAACAGGAATAGGCCAATGAGAGCTGAAAGCTGGACTGGAGTCGAAGGGCTGGCTGGAGGGATGAGCTCAGCCCCCAGCGCGTCCCTCTCCTGTGGCGAGGGGGATGCTGCCTGCTGAGGGGTCATGTGTCATCTCCCCCTGGGAGGAGCCCCTGCAGCAGCACCCTGCCTTGTGGTGCCATCTCAACCCGGTACTAGCACACAAGCCCACAGGCACGAACCCAAATCAGGGCTGAGTCAGCAGGTGGTGCAGCCTGAGGGGAGGGAACACCAGCCTCTGTCAGGATTGGGGAGGATGCCAACAATTCAGGACAGAAGGGTACTTATATCACATATGGGCCAAGAACTGATATATCTGGGGCTGGAAACAAAAACTCAGACCAGACCAGAGGTTTAAGAAAAGGTCAACCTACAGGATGTAATAGAGGATTTCTAATTTTACTTGTCTTTCTGGAGTATGTAGACATCTTGATCAAGAGTCATTGGAGCAAGTCATGTAATCTTTATTTTTCTCAGTTGTGAAATAGAATTAATTGCTAATATTCACTTTTCTTATGGAAACATTTAGGTTTATATATACACATTCATATTTCTATAACTGTATACTGGTGCTTTTTTAAAAAGGTGATCTTTAACTATCGTATAAGAAAGATTGTTTCATTATTTTGGAGTGATATGAAATACCACAGCTCTGGAGAACAGAAGACTAGGTTAAAACTAGAATGAGGGCTGATGATGTTTAGGTTAAAACTAGAATAAGGTCCAATGATACTTTTCTCTGAATCTCTTGCCTTTGGAAAACAAGTGTCTTCCCCACCTTTCCTTTAAAAATTAGGACGTAAATACAGGGAGAAGACAGTTTCCTCACTCCTTTCTGCTTTTGTGCTCTGCTGTTAAAGGGAACAGTGAACTTTCTACCTACCACAAATGCCACTTGAGTTCCTAGAACCAACATCCCCTCCTTACCGAATACAAAATGGTATGACTGGGTTAAACAGAGCAAGACTGCTGTATCCGGACAGGATTTCCGCACTGAGGGTCAGGCCTGAGGCCCTTGGGGATTTGTTGGTTTGTATCTTGGGCCACACAGCAGGCGGCGTGCGTTCCGCGCCAGGCCCTTGCAGGGGCAGCAGTCCCACGGAGTGCACGTGGTGCCCCAGCGCGCCTGCAGCCCGGCTGTGATGACCCCGGGCTGTACGGGTGACCTCTTGCCCCCTGCCACCCTTGGGGTCATGTTGCCCAGAGGAAAATCTGCCTCCCAGAAATGTTCTCTCCATCTGGACTAGCTGCCCCCAATCCCCCACAGGAAGGCCAGATTCAGATGGGCTGTCAGTGACACGGTGACACAGGCCCACATTCCTGAGAAGCCCCCGTCCTCGCCCTTTCTCTCCAGAGGCCCGAGCCCAGTCCCATCATTAAATGGTACAGCTGCTGTATCCAGCTGCCTCTTTGTGATCCACGTGAGGAAAACAGAGGCCTGCAAGTGTCAGTGGTTTGCCCGGGATGTTCGTGACAGGTGAAATGACAGCTCCACCGCACCACGAGAGAGTCCATATTCTAAGCAGGAACTGCTGGGATCCCAGAACCATATTTCTGGGTTTCTCCACTTATACATTGTCACCCTTGTAAGGAGATCGCCAACATTTTTTTTCAGTCCTTCTCCGTGGCCATCTGTAAAAACAAACATCTGGGGCCAGCTAAAGGGGAAGTATATGCTTTTGTTTCAGTAAATCATAGGCAAAATATCATTGGCAGGGAAAAGAGGTTTGATTTTCCCTCTCATTTGCTCCTTTCTCAGGAGATCCCTGTGTACCGCGCAGTATGAATGGACTCTTCCAAACTCATGGCCCCACCCTGCCTTTACCAGTGCCCGTCTTCACGGGACTGGGGAAGATGCTAAAAATTAGGCCGGGTAGGAAGGCACCCTGGTTTATTGACAACCCATGAAGTAGACTTCTTAGATCCACTAGAGAGAGCTTCCACAAGCCTTTGGGAATGAACATTAAAGCAATGAAAACAGGACAGCTGCCCTGGACGTGAGGAGCAGGTGCTGGCCCCTCACTTCCTCGCCTTCCACATGTGCGCCACCAGGGAGTAAAACCTCCACAGTCGTTCTGAGTCCAGACCCAGCCCTCTAGGCTGAGTTTTCCTCTTCCCAGTCTTCCTGAGAACAGTAGTGATGACTCTTGCCCAGCACTGTACCAAGTCGGGTGGCATCAGCTTCCTTGGGAAGCAGAACTGGCAGCAGAAGAGAGGGGCTCCAACGTCTCTGGGGAAGGTGCCCTCTTCCAGGCTGGGAGTGTGAGGTCACACCTCACCACTGCAGCGCCCAGCGTCACTTTCCAACCCCTCCTCCTCTTCCTCAGTCACCCCGCCCCTCCTCAGTCACCCCACCCCTCAGTCACCCCGCCCCCATCAGTCACCCCGCCCCTCCTCAATCACCCCGCCCCTCAGTCACCCCGCCCCTCAGTCACCCCGCCCCTCAGTCACCCCGCCCCCCTCAGTCACCCCGCCCCTCCTCAATCACCCCGCTCCTCAGTCACCCCACCCCTCCTCAGTCACCCCACCCCTCAGTCACCTCGCCCCTCCTCAATCACCCCACCCCAGTCACCCCGCCCCTCCTCAATCACCCCGCCCCTCCTCAATCACCCCGCCCCTCCTCAATCACCCCGCCCCTCCTCAGTCACCCCGCCCCTCCTCAATCACCCCGCCCCTCAGTCACCCCGCCCCTCAGTCACCCCGCCCCTCCTCAATCACCCCGCCCCTCCTCAATCACCCCGCCCCTCAGTCACCCCGCCCCTCCTCAATCACCCCACCCCCTCTGTCACCCCGCCCCTCCTCAATCACCTCACCCCTCAGTTATCCCGCCCCTCCTCAGTCACCTCACCAGTCACCCCGCCCCCCTCCTCAGTCACCCTGCCCCTCCTCAGTCACCCCGCCCCTCCTCAGTCACCCCGCCCCTCAGTCACCCCCCCGCCCCTCAGTCACCCCGCCCCAGTCACCCCGCCCCTCCTCAATCACCCCCCCCCCCCCCCCGCCCCTCCTCAGTCACCCCCCGCCCCTCAGTCACCCCGCCCCAGTCACCCCGCCCCTCCTCAATCACCCCACCCCTCAGTCACCCCGCCCCTCCTCAGTCACCTCCCCCTCAGTCGTCACCCCGCCCCTCAGTCACCCCGCCCCTCAGTCACCCCGCCCCTCAGTCACCCCGCCCCTCAGTCACCCCGCCCCTCCTCAGTCACCCCCCGCCCCTCAGTCACCCCGCCCCCCCTCAGTCACCCCGCCCCTCCTCAGTCACCCCCCCCTCAGTCACCCCGCCCCCTCAATCACCCCACCCCTCAGTCACCTCCCCCTCAGTCACCCCGCCCCTCAGTCACCCCGCCCCTCAGTCACCCCCGCCCCTCCTCAGTCACCCCGCCCCTCCGTCACCCCGCCCCTCAGTCACCCCGCCCCTCCTCAGTCACCCCGCCCCTCAGTCACCCCGCCCCTCCTCAGTCACCCCACCCCCTCAGTCACCCCGCCCCTCACCCCGCCCCTCCCCCGCCCCTCCTCAGTCACCCCGCCCCTCAGTCACCCCGCCCCTCCTCAATCACCCCACCCCTCAGTCACCTCGCCCCTCAGTCACCCCGCCCCTCAGTCACCCCGCCCCTCCTCAGTCACCCCGCCCCTCCTCAGTCACCCCACCCGTCACCCCGCCCCTCAGTCACCCCGCCCCTCAGTCACCCCGCCCCTCCTCAGTCACCCCGCCCCTCCCTGCCCAAACAATCTTTGAGGGACTAAATTAAAATGAAAGGTGTGGTTATTGTGGAATAATTAGGCCCCATGGGAGGAGAGGTGTATTGTATTAATGCCCCAGGGTTGTGATTAGCTAATAATGCTAGTGCCTGTGTCATGGCTTAATTATCCTACTTCCTCACAATCTTTTCCTGCGCAGTTGGAATTCAGCATCCAAGCTCTTTTGAGGCAAAACGGCAACCGCGGGCTCCAGTGTCCTGAGTATGTTTGGTCAATGCAGGCAATTTTCTCTGTGTTTACAATGATTTTATTTCCTAAACCACAAAGCCACTGTGCTTTCACTGTCTAATTGTTCTATGGAAAGTGTTTAATGAGTGCACCGAAGGCAAATTCTTGCTGTCTTCTGTTAATGTTTTGTTGTAGCTTAAAAAAGAAAAAAGTATTTTGCTATCCAGGAAAAGTGGGAAGTAGGGTTAATATGGGAACATTAACGCATGTGTTCCTGGAAAGCAAGCTGGTGTCTGCGACAGACTTAGCTAGACATGCCCTGCAGATACGCTGATACCAGGCGAGGGGGAAGGGGAACATTCATGTCGGAAGTATCTTTTAAATAAAGAACTGGCAAGTGTGAGAGATGGATAAGCCCCTCATTGCCGTTTTTCTTCCTTTCATGGTGGATCTGGAATCTTTAGAAGGATGGAGGAATAGCCAAGTTCCTCAGCAGGCAGCCTCACCCCCAATCAAGAGTCTTGTTCACCATCCCACCTTCTACAAAGAATAAGACGCCCACTGAAGCCCCTATGCAGGCCCTGCTCCCGCTGCCCACCCCGCTCCTGCTCCGGGGAGGGAGGTGGGCTTCTCCAGGACGGGCTTGGGCTGGGCCTCTGCTCCTGCCTGCGCAGAGTGGCGGCCTGGGAGCTGAGCGTGGCCCTCGGCGGCCCTGCTTCTGAGCTGCCTCAGAGGAACGGAGGGGTTCTCTGGCCCTGGCCCAGTCGTACCATGGCAGCAACTGACTTTACCCACTCTGTTTCTGAAGCTCTTCCCATTTTCTCTGGCACATAAGCAGAAGGGACGACAACTCTGACCAAATGGCCTGCAGAGCATCCGCAGCCCAGGGCCCTGGGCCAGAGGGATTTGACACCACACAACTGTGAGCTTTTTCTTGGTGACTTTCTCTGTGATCTGGTCATTTAGGATCGAGTCAGGTGTGCTTGGTGTGGCAGCTGCTGTATAGGTTTCCCTGCGAGAGGAAGTAAAAGCTGTTTCCATTTGAAGCTTAATGGGGCTTGTATTTATGTAGATCCTTTGTTCTCGGGTCTCTCAATTGACATGGGATTTTCACATTGTTCCGTTGTGCTGCGGGCATTGGAAGTTGGAGCCTTCACCAGAGTTCCGCCTGGAAGCATTAGAATCCTGCCTTCACGGAGTCCTCTCTTTCTCTGCCAGGAGATGAGGCCAGAGTGTGTTTGGCACAACAATAAGAGCTTTTCAAAAGTTGGCTTTTTGGACCTTGTGGCCATCAAGCCTAGCCTTAGGGTCTGCAGGAACCCCTTGATACCTGTCGGAGGCATCTGCTTTCTCACCCCACAGACAGGGACTGAGTGCCTCAGAGGCGGCGCAGCTCGCTGCGGAAGACTTCTCTTCACTAGCCGGCTCCCCTCTGTATCCAACTAAAATCTACCTTTGAACAGCTTCCACCCACTGATCCTAATTTTGATCTCTTGAGCTGCAAAGAGTATCTTTCTCACGTCAAGACCTAAGACTGTTTCTTGCCTTAGTCTTCACCTCTCTAGGCTCAGTTTTACTTTTATCAGCTCACTGTCTTTCAACTCAGTTTTCGTGTCTTGTCACCCTCCTCGGGACGCTCTCAAAACTGTACACACAGACAGACCTGCCCGATGGCCAGACTAATGAGAAAGGCAGCAAAATTAGTCATCATCCATCCAGTCGCCTCTCTGGGGAGGAAGATGTTGAATCTTCATTGCAAGTGCTGTAAAATGAAGTGAAAAGATGCAGTTCCTCTTTTGAGGACGGAATACCCGGATTCTCCTCCCTCAGATGTAGACTGAACACACGTTTATTGATCACCCGCTGTGTATCACACATCAGTGCCACCTTCTCGGACCGTCGCGCCCGTCCGCAGAGGCAGCGCACGTGACTCCCATTTCGTGCATAAATACTAAGCCTCAGCTGAATGGAGCAGATGGCCCAAGGTCTCACAGACTGGAAGGGACAGAGCCAAAAAATTAAAGGCAAATCTGAGTGAGTGCAAGTTCACTGCTTCCGTAAGTAAATCTCTGCAGTAGCCACTAGATAGACGTAAGAGGCGAAATAGAATCTTGACTTCCACATCAACATCATGCTGACTCTGCAGCCAGACCCCTGGGTTTAAATTCTGGCTCTGCCACTGAGAGTTGTGTGACCTTCTGCACGCCACTTCACTTCACAGGGTAACTGTAAAGGACTTAATGGGCTAAGGCACGTGACGTGCATTCGGCAATGAGCAGCACGTGGCAGGCGCTCACACCTTCGCTGCGCTGTCAGCGTTCTTCCCAGTACGGTGGAGCTGGAGAATGTTAGTTTCCTGTTGCTGAGATGACAAGTTACCACCAACCTCATGGCTTAAAACAACACATATTTATGATGCTGCAGTTCTGTAGATGAGGAACCCAGCAGACTCACTGGGCTGGGGTCAGGGTGTCAGCAGGGTGTGTTCCTTCTGGAGGCTCTCGGGGTAAATCTATTCCTTCCCCAGCTTCTGCAGGCCACCAACTTCACTTGGCTCATGGTCCCTTCCTCCATCTTCAGAGCCAGCAAGTCCTCATGCTGTCATCTCTAATTGTTTTCTCTTTTCATTCCTTCTTCGATTTACAAGAACCCACCCAGACCATCTACAGTAATCTCCCCCATCTCAAGGTCTGCTGATCAGCAACCTTCCTAGTCCATTTTCTGTGGCTTATAACAGAGGACCTGAAAGTAGATAACTTATTTTAAAGAGGAATTATTTCTTACAGCTCTGGAGACTGAGAAGTCCCAAGGTCAAGGCAGTGCATCTGGTGAGGGACTCTGCAGTCCCGAGGCAGTGCGGGGCATCACATGGCCGGGGGCGGAGTGTGCTAACATGCTTGCTTAGGACGCTCTTCCTCTTCTTAGAAAGCCCCACTTCCACTCCTGTTACATAACCCATGAATTCCTCAACCCATTAATTCATGAGTGGATTAATCCATTCATAAAGGCAGAGCCCTCGCAATCCAATCACCTCTGAAAGGCCCTGCCACATTGGGGATAAAGTTTCCAACACATGGAATTTGGGGAATGCACATTGAAACCACAGCACATTCCATCTACAATTTTAATTTCTCTTGGCTGTGTAACCTAACATATTCACAGGTTCCAGAAATTAGGACATGGATGTCTTGGGTTGGCTGGGGGATGAACAGAGAACATAATAGTAATTATTAGCTCCCTCTCCAAACACAGCCCTTAGGCCCCAGATAAGCTTAATCTACCTATCCAGGAATGGCGCTGTTGGAACAGAGAGAGAAGAGAGAACAGGAACACCTTTGTCAAATACACGTTGGCATCTTCTGGTTCAACTCGGTGCCCCTCCCCCAGCCCTGGCCTGGTGGATGCAGGTCCTTCCCGGTTCTACCAGTCTGATTAGTCACCCCTCCTCCCATAGGAAATCCAAGGCTGGTGAGGGGCTAGGGGGAGGTGGTCCAGGTTATCCACATGGCAAAGAAAAGAACTTTTTCCTGGCAAGTGGACTCAGGTCCTTGCCTCTCTGGAAATGTATTTGGGTTGGTTTGAGAGAGCTTCCAAAAAGCCCTTCCTCCACAACTGCTGTATCCCTAAGTGGCAAAGGCCACTGGCCTCCTTGTGGAGTCCTCATGGCCACACCTGGGTGCTGGCGCCCACCCTGCATCCCTCACGGGTACACCGGGGCCAGTCCCTTGAGCACTCTGGGCCTCTGCTTCTTCATCTTTCACGTGCAGGAAAGACTCTAGTTCACAGTTTGCCTGGGAGCATCCCACTGCAGTAAAAGATCCATCTGAAAGATGTACTATTACCTGTTATTGTCAGTGGGATTAGGAAGAGAAGGCAGGCCCTGCACTGGTTGGGGGGTCCGGCTCTCAGCTCTGTTGGAGATACTATACGGGAGTTATTCCAGGTGATCTTCTAAGCACCTAATGACCTAGGCGCTCGGTCTCGGACCTACAGTGTTAACCTAAGACAAGAATCTCTTCTGGGTATAGTGTTCATCCCAGACCTAGCACAGCCCTGAGGAGAAGGAACCCATCCTGTCTGCTCAGTTGGGATTAGTGTTTGGGATTACTCAATTTGTAGTTTTCCAAAAGTGAGCTTATCTGGTCAAACAAGCAAAGAACTTCTGTGGCCAGGGCCAAGGTGGGCATATCCTCACCATCAGGGTCTCTGGACCACCTCGCTTTTCCTCTTCTCCACACCCCACCCTACCTCACAAACAGTTTTCACAAAACGCCACAGACTTTGCCACATGAGCTGATAAAACCAAGGCATTCTTGACTGCTCGACCATTTTCTTTCCTGGCAAGCCAGCTGGCCTGAACGTCCATTGCCTGATTGATAGGTTTTAACCAGTGGTACAACAGACTTAAAATGTGACGTATACAAGTTATTGCAGCCACTGTGCAAGCAAGGTGAGGTGCACTTTGCAGCCTCTGTTTGGGATCCTCTTGGCTTTGTTCTGCCTCCTCCTGCTTGGATGGTGCAGCCTCTGCTTGAAGAGGTGCTCTGGGAGATTATGAGCCAACATTTATAGACTGCACCTCTCCTGAGATGCTCCTTTGGCATTTTGTAAAACTTTTAAGTGAGAAAGCGTAGGGTACAGTTCTCAGCACAGACTGAAGGAATTTGAGGTGGGAAGAATGCAGATGGTGGTCCGAGGCAGCATCTTGCCAGTCTGCCAGCACAGAAATGGAGAATCTGGGTGTTGGTGGCACCACGTGTGTCTCTGTCTAGGACCTCTTTCTCAATTGTGCATCTGCTGAATGGTCAGTCTTTTAAGTACTTGATCAAGGTTGGCTGTGTGACAAATTGGAGTTTTTCTTATGCTTTAAATAGATTATTTGTTAACATTCAAAAGGTTCTTAAAGGTGGCTAGATGTGCAATAAAACTATCTTACAACTGAGATGCCAGTTGGGGTGAATTTTCAAAGTATTGTCCAATGATGTAGAGTGCACAGGGCATCTTTCCACTTTAAGGCAAGTCATCTAGTTAATTTTTCTTAGTCTCATGTTTGATTCTTCTCCCTCCTTTTCTTCACCTTCTCTCCATCTTTCTACTGGGACTGTCTAAGAACAGCATAGTTAGAAGTAAGAAATTATGTCCAGTTCACTGTAGCCAGCCTCCCAGTTTTTAAATAGGAAGCCAGGGTGTAAAGAGATCTAATTTGCATATCAATTCATTGTCATCAGTAACAAAAGTGGCCCAGGGAGTTTCTAGGCCGCCTCCACCTCTCCTGTGGCCCCCTGAGCTAGGCTTCCCCCGTGCCCATAGGCTATGTGCGTGTGTGTGCCTATGGAGCTCTCTGTCCAACTCACTGTTTGCCATCACCACTGGGAGTCATCCACACAAGAGCAGTGTGTGGCATCAACACACCTGTTTGCAGACCTACCTTGGAGACTTGGAGGATTTCAGAAGTCATCCCTGAGCACAAGATCAGCCAGGCCTGGCGTCCTCCAGCACCTCTTCTCCCTTGCCCCGAGGCGAAGCACTCTCTAGAAGCAGGCTCTGACGGGCCCTACTCTGGATGCCCCTGGATGGGGGCACAGCAGGCAGCATCTCTGGGCCAGCAATTCACAGTGTGGATGTCATAGGAAGAGAAAGGTTACAGCCTGGCATACAGGGTCCTCCCTGTGATTTCCTGCAAGGTGGAAGAAGGTCCTCCAACAGAAGCCAGACCAGTGGCTGTGCAGTCATCAACAGTTGGAGATGTTTAGATGAAAGTGGAGAAAAGTGTTACCTGCTTTCGTTGTTTCATAAAATAGATCCTATATCATTTTGTCTGTTCGGTTCAACCTCTACCTAATAACTGATGATGATCTAAAAATGGTGCCAAATACAGTGCCAAATTCATTATATAGATTATTTGATCTTTACAACAACCCGGTGAATTAGGTACCCTTCTTCTTCCTCCATTTAAATACAATGAAACAGAAGCTTGGGGAGATGAGGGAACAGATTGAGTCCAAGGCAGGTTTAATGAAACCCCATTTTGCCTCCAGTTTTTTTGTGTTTTGTTTTTAAGATTCCAATGAAAAGAGCTGATGAAACTATAGAGTTGTGTTCTTTATTAAAATTTATAGTTTCATTTTTCAGTAGCAATGGGGGTGAGCTAGGACCCTTTTTCCTGCTTTTCTCAGTGATGCCCCATGCCAGCCAACTTCCATGATCCTTCCCCTGCTCACCACAGAGGCAGGTGACCATCCCCAGTTACAGTGCAAAAAGGTGGAGACTGGTGAAGTCTGTGCTGTAAGATGACATTCTGCATGGTGCAAGCTGCAGAGACCAAGAGCAACAGCCTGTCTTGTGTTTTGTGTCTTGTGTTTTGCTGGATATAAGATTCTGAGTTAATAGGTTTTTTTTTTCTTTTTAGCACTTTTAATATGTCATCTTACTAACTTCTGGTCCACTGTTTCTGCAGAGAAGTCAGCTGTTAATCTTACTGGGATCCATGATGAATCATTTTTCTCTTGCTCCATTCAAGATTTTCTCTTAAACTTTCAACATATTTCTGTCATGTGCCTGGGTATAGATTTCCTTACCTTTATCCTACTTGGAGTTTGTTCATTTTCTTGCATGTGTAGATTAATGTCTTTCATCAGATTTGGGAAACTGTCAGCCATTATGTCTTGAAATTTTTTTTTCCAGTCTTTATCTTTGGTACATGCATTACACACTTTACATGTGTGTTAGTGTGCTTAATGATGTGCCATATTTCTATGAGGCTCTGTTCATTTCTCCATTCTTTTTTCTTTCTCTCCTTTAGACTGTAAAATCTCTATCAATATATCTTCAAGTTCACTTATTCTTCTGCCAACTCAAACCAACCGTGGAGCCCTATGGTGAATTTTTCATTTTGGTTCTTTACTTTTCAGCCCCAGAATTTCCATTTTTAAAATCAGGACACAAGTAAATTACATATAGCCCATTAAAACTTGTCAGTTCAATTCAGGTCACATTTATTTATTAAAGTTTTATAGGTATTTTGCAGATTATTTCACTGCAATTACCCTCATTTAAAATTGTTTTTGTATGGTGAACTGTCTAGGCTAATTTTTATTTCCATCACTTTCCTACTGAAAGTTAAATTTTAAAATGCTGCCATTTGCCATTTGCCATTTGTCTGGTAGATGTCTATCACATGCTAGGCAGTATGATTTTCTTAAAATTGCCAGTGGCCTCTGTCCTATTTACTGGCACTTACTGTGTTGATTTATGAATGTTGAAGGAAATAAATTTACTTTGTAAAATAATTTCCAATTTTTTAAATACTTTCAGCCTTTTGTTGACATTCTTTATTTGATGAAACATTGTAATTATACTTTTAATCCTTTAGGCATGATTTTTTAGATTGTTATCCTATTTATAATAGCTGCTTTCATGTCTTTGTCCACTAAGTCTAACATCTGGGCCCTCTTACGCACAGTTTCTGTTGTGTGCTGTCTGCTTTTTCCCGTGTACGGATTCCATGTTCTTGTTCTCTTGCACATATCATAGCTTTCTCTTAACAACAGGACACTGTAGATGTTACAGCACTTCTGGGTGCTGATCCTCCTTACCCACTGCACATCACCCCTTCCCCCCTGGCTTCTCATTTGTGTTTATTTCCTTATTGATTTAGCAAGAATAATTCAGTGAAGTCTATTCCCCTGCGGTACACCTCTGCTGTCACTCCTCAGAGGCCACAGCCTTGAGCTATGAGTGACATTCCTATTTTTCCTTTGTTAAACTACAGAATTCTTCCAGACAGCTCCCTTTCACTGCCTCTTTGCCTGATCTCTGTTAAGTTTCTGGCTGCTGTGTCTCTGTTGTTTTCACTTCCAGCTGTTAGCCTCCACCAATCTTCAATTGTTTGCGCTATTATTTTTTGCCCTGGAGCATAAATTGTCCCCACAGTCTGCTCTGATTGTGGTTGGGCCCTTTCATAGGAGTGCTCTTTCAGGCAGTCCCTGAGGCCTGCTCTGACCCCAGCAGGACTCCTTCTGGCTGTCCCTTTCCCTGCCCTCTCTGCTAAGCTTTCAGCTGGTCTACTTTGCCATCATGGAGCTACTGCCTACTCTTAATTGCTCATCAACAAAATTTCTCTTGTTTCTGACAGTGCCTTAGGCTTGAACTTTCCCATACTCTGTTCCAAATAATTAGTTATCCTTAGGGAAAGTTACAGAGCCCTTTGTTCTTGTGACCTATCTCTCCCTGCTCTGGAGGTGGTGCAGGGACAGTGGCCTGCTTTTCTGTGAATGACACCTCTGGTCTACAAGAAGGGTGCTGTGTGAGCATAGGAGCAACTGGTCTTCTCTCCTTGCCTTTTCCAGCATAAAACCTCCACCCAGTGAGTGAGATGGGCTGAGTGGGACCTAGTACTCTCAGAATGCTATGCCTGGTGTAGAGCTTCCACTCCATGAGTAAAGGCTGGGCTGAGGAAGGGACGCCTCTGCTTCTTGGCCTAGAATAGAAATTCTGCCACAGAGCTGGCAGGGGTGGGAGCTGTGAATTGTCAATGTTGGTAGTCTCCCCCTCCCTGGGAGAAACCATAACCCTGTGTGTTTGGAGCTGTGGAAAGAGGGAGCCCCATCTTCTTGGCCATACCCGCCCAGGGTAGAGCTTCCTTTATGCTGAGCTTCAGAGGAGGGGATTTGTACCAGGAAAGGGAGTAGGTTGTGGGTTGTAGCTCACATGCCACGGATTCTTGCTGTTCTTGCTGATGTTTGATAAATCTTCTGGAGAAAAACTATTTCTTCATGTATGTACTTAGGACAATTTCCAGAGACTTTAAGTGGTTGGTTTTTATCATTTTATCTGTTGTGGTTGTTTCACTGGAAAGAGGGCCCACGGATATCCTTATTTTAAAAGTACTTCCCTCGTGTCCCCTAAAATTGTATGAAAATGTTCAGGCCTCTTTTGCTGGTTTAGAATTCAAACATGTACTAGGGATGGTCTTTAACATGCTACTTACTAGCACAGCAATCTGGCAAGGACCATCACATGTAGACTGACATCAGATGCAGTCCCTAGGAAATACCCCAAATAGGAGAGATTTCTATTTCTGGCAGTTAGGCAGACTAGATTGCTGGAAGGACCCTCCCACTGGGAAAAACCCTGAAATGTATAGTAAGGTTTTTAAAAATATATTTTATGACATCAGTAGTCAATTAGCAAAAAATACTCATAAATCAATGACTAAGTGAAAGAGGAAACTCAGAGAAGCGGCAGCATATTGAATGTGGCTTTCCCCTTAAGGATATTTGGTGAACTGAATAAATTCGAGTATCTGTTCACACAGCCTTCCCAACCATAAAGAATACAAGAAAGTCCAAGGCTTCTGTGCAGTATCTAATAGGAGACCCTCCCCATATGAGCTTGAAACCCCAAAAGGCTAAACTCTCAGTGTAAAGATGAACAAAAAATGTTCCCCCCTTAGAAAACTACAAGGAAAACTGCCTATCTCAAAACATAGTGCTAGGTAGGGCCAGGGGAATTTCCCTCTGACAATTCATAGCAGTAAACCATCCCTCACGTGAGTTTACAACCCAATTTGATTGTGTCTGAGTGGCCAAAAATCCTAAGCCATGAAGTTAAAGTATCCCCAGCTTGTAGTTTCCTCCAGCACCTTGTAGAATCAAATGTTAAGTCGTTCTTGAAAGAACCCATCTTCAACCCAGACCTCAAATTATTCCTAGAAATAAAGTTCCAAGATAGTTAAGTTCACAACCAAAAAAAACCCCACAAAATATACAAGCAAACCAAGCACCAAGAGTGAGAAACAGCAGGGACATTATTAGACACCACCATTATTAGACCTCAGATATTAGCATTATTAGCATACAACAGAAAGGAAGTATAGCTAATACGTTTACATATTAAAAGAATTTGAAAAGTGAAAAAGTAACTGATTATGAAAAATGATCCAGCATGTTGATAACATTCTAGAAATGAAAAAATATAACCAAAATGTAAAATTTGGAGATGTAAGTTCAACAGAACATTACATACAATTGAAAGACAATGTGGTGAGCTGGAACACAGATTTTGGAGATGATGCCCAACTGAGAAACAGAACATGAGAGGTTAAGTGACATGGACTAGATCTAACTGAGGTCTAGCTAAATTCCTAGTGGAAAGGAGAAAGAGGATGGGGGAAAGTCAATATAAGAGCAGCTAATAACCAAGAACTTTCCAGAACTGATAAAAGGTAGAAACAAAAATCCACATATTCAGGGATCCAGATGAATTCCAAGCAGGGAAAATAAAAATCAATCTAAACTTGGAAGCACCACAGTAATAAATGCAGAACACCAAAGACAAGGAGAAGATCTTTAAAACAGAGAGAAAAACCACCTCCAAGGAACACAAACATCTCAGTGCCTAACATCTCAACAGTAATAATGGAAGTCGGAAGGCCATAAAATGTGCTTAGAAAAACCTGTCAATCTCGAATATCCAGGAAAGAAATATTTCATGAACTAGGATAAAGACGTAATTTTCACACAAACTAAAGCTAAAAGACTTTTTCACCAATAGACCCTCACAAAATAAAGCTGTATTGGATATAACTTCATACTAAAGGATAAATAACCCAGATGAAAGAGGAATAATAAGCAAAGGAAGTGGTAAATATGTGGGCAAATCTAAATGTGTGCTGTAAAGAATAATAAGTGCTGAATAAAAAACTGAAATCAAGCTACAAGTAAAATGCATGAATATCCCGCACCTTGGTTCAGAGGGGGCTCTTCTGCCTTAAAGTATGCTCAGATCCTTGAATTGTTCTGGCAAAGGGCAAAGATAAGTAACTTTGCTTTTCATAAGTTAAAGATAACTTAGTTTTTATGACCATATACAAGAGAGTAGAAATACTATGCATGACTTCCAAAGTAGTAGAGAGGGGAAATGATATTGAAAGACAAACCTAGCTGGCTTGGTGGCTCACACCTGTAATCCCAGCACTTTGGGAGGCCAAGGCGGGTGGATCATGAGGTCAAGAGATCAAGGCCATCCTGGCCAACATGATGAAACCCCATCTCTAATAAAAATACAAAAATTAGCCAGGCATGATTGCAGGCACCTGTAGTCCCAGTTACTCGGGAGGCTGAGGCAGAAGAATCACTTGAACCTGGGAGGCGGAGGTTGCAGTGAGCCGAGATCATGCCACTGCACTCCAGCCTGGGCGACAGAGCAAGCCTCTGTCTCAAAGGACAGCAAGAAAGGAGAGGAAAAAAATGTAATATTAGCAGAACAAATAGGACAAAATCTAAATGCCCTTACTAAAAGACTTAAATTATAAGGCTGTGTTGTTTTTAAACCTGTCTATATATTAGAGATGTAGCCAAAATATAAACAGATAAGTAAAAAGATGGCAAAAGATATCCAGTGCAAAAACCCAAAAAAGCTGGTGCTTTCTTACACCAAACATCATACAAAACAGACTTCAGGGAAAAATTAGAAACAAAAGCTTGCCCCAAAAAGGTTTATTTCACCAGAAGATAGGATCATTTCCAAATCTATGCAAGTAGTAACCTCTTGCATAGAAATATACCTTCAAGATACATTTCCAAAAATAAGCATGTTTACATGGAGTTGGAGTGACAGACGTTCACATGCTTCTTCAAGTAACTGACAGATCAGGCAGACCAAGAAATGTCTTACATTGAAATGTTTTCCATTTTGAAAGTTTATTGAAGATATTATGAATAACTTTATACCAGTGTATAGTTGAAAACAAAATACAGCAATTTCTAGAAAGCAGCAACTTAATAAAACGGATTCAGAAACGAAAAGTTCAGTCATCCTATTTATTAGGGAAATTTAATCGTTATTTCAAAATACTCCCATGAAGAAATAGAAAGTCCAGAACATTTAACTGGCAAGTGCTACCGCACACTTAAATGACAATTAATTTTAATATTACAGAGTCTGTTCCAGAGAACAGAGAAATAGGAACCCTCTCCCAGTCATTGTATGACGTTAGCAAAACCTTGGTAGCAAAACTAAAGACAGTACAAGAAGGAAAAATAAAGGCCCATCTTACTCATGCACATAGGTTTAAAAAAAAAAAACTAAGCAAGATATTGTCCAATAATGAAGCCAAAGAATGATTGCCAACTTCGTTATGTATAAATCTGGCTGGGCAGGCCTCCCATTCACAGATTTCCCCACCATCCAGCAGTGAGTGTATTTGCTATATTGGCAAAACAGTGCTATGATGATTTTTTTTTAACCACCAAATCTGTCAAAATTGCCACAAGTACAATTCCATATGTCCTTCACCCAAAGCCACAAGCACGGCTCCTCAGCTCCGTCCAATGAGATGATGACAGAAGGATTTCCAGTCTTCTTGGCTCTCACTCACCTCGTGTCTTTTCTCCCCTCTTCTCTGTCTTCCTTTTGTTTTTCAGTGGCTGCTTCAACCCCAAACTCCACTGCTGGTGCAGCCATGAACTCCTTGACCTCTCTTGGGACTCTGCAAGGACTGGCTGGAGCCACTGTTGGACTGAATAATATTAATGCACTAGCAGGTACCATCAACAGTGAGTATTTGCTGCTCTGGTGGACAGCCTTCCCCCAAATTCTCCACAGAAAGTGGTCAGCCAGAAATGACCCGAAAAAGGATATGCCACGGGGAGAACTAAAACTTGGGATGGAGGAGCACATGCTTTGATAGGCAAAAGCTGCCTATACTCATTTTGCCTCAGAAAACCCTCGACCACTCTCCACCCCCAGATTCTCTTCAGTGTGTAGCACCGCGCGTGTGCTCATCCATGGGCTTCTGTGGCTGGCAGCTATTTTCAGGTTTCCAGAAGTTTGGTTTGGTTTGCTTTGGTTTCAGTCGGTTCTGTCCTGTGAGGCAGGGTGTTACAGTGGGAAAAGTTAATGGACTGGAAGGCTGGAAGCCTGAACCCAGCTCTGCTGCCAGGCAGCTGTGGGAAGTCAGGCAGGTGCTGCTCCCTCTCTGGGCTCGGGAGTCTCCATTTGAGAATGGAAAGTTCTGGATCAGATGATTCTTAAAGGTAGCCTCCAGCTCCAAAGTCCAAAGATTCATGACAATTAAATACGGGAGAAAATTAGGCCTTGGAAAGAAGCAAATGAAACAGGGGAGAGGAGTCACTGCCAGAACTGACATGATCAGAATCTTTATTAAGCACCCACAGGTATGGGTCACTCTACATCAGGGACCATCCAGAGGGACATTGTTTAGCTGTGGCAGGTTGAAGTAGGCTGGAAGCAAATCACTTAGAAAATTGTACTTGGTTCCAAAACATACGGATGGACTCACCAGAGAATTCCTGGTTCTGTCCTCCGCAGCCAACCCGTTCCTGTCATTCTCGGTCGATGGGGGAACGGTGTGCCGGCCAGAGGATAAGTCATGTTTTAGACTCCTGCTCGGTATGGGTTCCTGCACTGGGGAAACTGATCCTCAGCCCACAGAGGGGACACGTAATTTCCCTGTCCCTCCGTTTCGGACTCCCTGGTTGCCTGAGAGTAGCCAAGCCCAGCAGATCCACGACAGCCAACAGAGCTGCTGATACTGGAGCCCAGTTAGCTACCATGCAGCCCGGACACCCCGGCACCTGCCCGTTCTCATTTTTAATAAAGGAGTCCTTGACAGTTGTTGCCCTATTTTAAGCCATGGTTCAATAAGTGGACTGTTTTGAAAGGGTGACCAGGCAGTATAATTTTTTAAAGCAATATAATCCCAGTAATTTCATACTGTAAAAGCTCAGAATACCTTGCACTGGACTTGGTAGAAAATGAACCTAAAATTTATCCAAATAAAAATTAACTTTTATAATCCTGATAAAATAGATCATTTTTAGAATTAGGACATTTTCCAGGTTTTAGTACATCCTTGTATCCAGAAGCTCTAGGAGAAGCAAAAGCGTGGACCGAGCTTTAGCTGACCATACCTCCCAAATGGGATGGCTCGTGATTAGCGTGGAGCCCGTGAACTGGTAGCCGCGCGGCGGCCGCAATGTTTTATTCCAGTTAGAACCACCTCCAGCTTTGACTTTTCCAGCAGCCAAGTAGGAGCCTCACTGCCTTGACCCCCGTTTCCGGTACAGCTCCTCGCTCTGACCTTGTCCTTCACCTAGGTCGAGGACGCGTGTGCTCGCACACATCCCCTCATGCTGCTTCTCTTGCCCCAGGACCTAGTTCCCCTAAAACAAGGACTTTGATTTGACCGCCTGCCTGTCCTTGGTCTGCAGAGTAACAGGCCAGTGGGAATGGTTGTCCTCCTCAGCACGTGCTCATGACTGGTGTGTGTGTCCTCTCGTCCGTGTCCCGCCCTGTCCACGCTGCTCTGCTCTGCATTGCTGAGATTTTGCCATCGTTCTCGTCAGGGACTGCAGAGGGGCTGTGTTGAATGGCAGAGAAACCATGAGTAGTTCTTGTGTGGGGTCTTGTGTGATACACATTTTGCTTCTGGCAAGGACAACAAGTTTAAATTGTTTTGCTTTTTAAAATTCTTTGCTATTGGGTTAATATCAGTCTGTACAGTTCATAGAAAATGAAGAATGTCATTTCACATAACCCCTACTAGAGAGTATGAACCAAGAAAATATTTAATTAAACCAAAACCAGGCACAAATGAAAATACATTCCTTGTGCCTGGAAAGTGTTACTAATGCAGAGCTGTTTTACAATCTCCAGCACTGACCTAGAGCTAATATTTGCTGCTTGTCGCAAAATATCAACAGAAAACCTTCCAAGACAGAGTATCCTCTTTCAGACCATTCCTTCTCAACAGAGATGATTATGCTACCGGTTCCACTGGATAATTCCTAAAGAAAGTCGTCAAGCAGTGGTTACCTGGACAGAGTCAGCTTCTCAAATAGTTGACGGCAGCTTCCGTAGCACCGCTGTTAATCCCACCTCACTGCAGCAGCCGTTATCTGTTTCCATATGGAGAGTATTCAGGTTCTCTGAATAAAGCCAACTCTTTCCCACTGACGCAGCAGCCAGCCAGAAAGCAGGTAGATGACTCACCAGAGCCTACATTTTACCCTCTTTCCTGCTCAAGAGCCCAACACCTCTCCCAAAAAATGAAGCTTTTGGTCAGTAGACAAGTAGCTAAATTATACTGTTTGGAGTTGGATGTCCTTTTTATTCCCTTATACATTAATGAATCGAAGGGCTAAAAAACAGTACAATATCCTAAAAATATAAGAATCATCAAGATCAGAAGAAGGAACACATGTGATTCACCATCAGAGTGTTCACCTCTGGATTTTTTCAGGGTTCCCTGAGCATGTTTTATATATTAACATCTGAACTAAGGTGAAGAACATACTTTTTCCACCCAAGAGTCTGTATCTGATTTTATGTGTTTCAGTGTATGTCAAGTGGCATCTTTATTTTTCCTTGTTTTATTGCATAATTAGAATGGTTTCCAAATGGCTTACCATATAGTGCTTAAAATTATGATTGTTTTAAGAAAACCAGCTGCAGATGCCTGGTGAAAAGCGTCTATGAAAATATTTTCCGTGAGAAGATGCTCCGGGCATATTTTTGTGGCTTGGCACTACTTGCATTGTGAAATTACTGTTTTAATCTGTATTCCTAGTATTTATAGTTTCCACAGCCCCACACAATGTGTGTGCCCTTAATAACACAGGCAGGTGTACAAGTGACACCTCCATCTACCCTAGTTCTAGAGATTTTATATTTAGCTTCTCATTTATCAGCTTGTAGCTTAGAAGGATAATCCGTCATCTATACAGAGGAAAACTTACCCCAGTGAAGTGGTTACAAATCTATGAGAATATTAAGACCTTCTCCCTTTTTCTTTGATTTGGGATAAAGCCTAGCAGGGCAGCTTGCAGTCAGTGTAGTCTGCTGTGGCACTTGGCTTGTGATTCTCCTTTTCAGTGTCATCTCCTTAGTCCCCCCAACAAAAAACATTCATGCTCATGTTTATGGGTTAGTCCTTCTGTGCCATGTTAACAAATTCAGCATCTCCCAGCTCCTGGGTCTCTACCGTAGACTGAGGGCCTCTGGAGAGGAATGAGGCAGAAGGCACTCAGTTGTCAGGCTGCATGCCGGCCCTCCCGGGCCAGGTGCAGAGGCCGCCCTGCCGAGCACTGCCACACCAGTCACTGGCTTCCAGCCTTCCTCGTCTAAATAGCATGCATGGGGATGGAGATGATAATAAAAAATGAGAGGAAACGGCTGATCCATTGGGCCATTTCAAGGAAAAGCCCTATTCTTTTCAGTGGAAGCATTTTATTCAACGTAACTTTCTTCACAGCTCTGCTTCTGTTATCCAGAGCTTTTAGAGGAAATCAAGTACCCACAGCCGGGTTGACAAACACTGTCTGTGATAGAATTAACCTAGAATAACATCAGGTGACTCACAGGAACTGTTCTCAGAGGTGGAATGCTGCCTCTGATTGTTCTTCAAATCCTACCATGTTTTCAGCTACTTTTCTACCCGGGACCTAGGAACCACCCTCCCAGATTTTCCATGATAGTTGTAGTTTAAAATATTCTCAGTGTGCTGGTACTTATTAGAACTTTTTTGTTCACATGGATGTTTATACCATGGAGGAGGCAAGCCCCTGGCTGAATAGGCCAAACCCTCCCCGTGTCCCCTGACTCGTCCCCCTTGAGCATCTGCATCCCTTGCTCATGGTACCGCCTCTGCCACCCCCCACCTTCCCCAGGAAAATAGGGCCGGCCACAGCTGTCTCCTACATGCACAGCACCAGCAGAAGTAAAAACGACCCTTCCGGAAAGCAGATTAGCTCTGAGGTGTAGTCCAGAGACACAGCCAGCCTTTGTGAAGTGGAGCCAGGAAAGAAGGATATGGCTGGAACATCACTGGCTGGAGCTCCAAGCTTCACAATACCCTCTGAAACATCCATCCAGTATTTCAAGAGCAGGAGCTGCATTTTGCTTCTGCCCTGTAAGAGAAAAACATTTTTGGCAAAAGAGAGAGTTGGATAATTTTTCTGACCTGGAAATTAAAAACCAGCTGTGTACAGAGAAGGGAGTTGGGTCCCAGTGACCACTGCCATAAAATGCCTCGTGTGTATCTGGCGCTCTGGAGAAGCCAAGTCATGGAGGCTGCAAATCGCAGGAAGGAGCCCCTGTGAGTCTCACATGACAGGGCCTGAAAACTCCCACCCTCAGCAGACAAGGCATCATGGCGGTGCAATGCTCCCCACCCCTCCATGGGAACCTGGAGGTGTCCATCAGGGAGGAGCTGCTGTCTTCAGCCCGTCCTCGTCTGGCAGCAAGGCCCGCGTGGCTTCGCAGGCTGCAAGTCACTCCCAGAACCTCATGCCTTGAGATCCAAGCAGAGCGGCGAGTCGCCACTCTTCTCCTGCCAGAATTTCCTCCACACAGGCATCTGCGTTTCTAAAGGACTGTGCCCAGAGCTCGATCATCTATAATCCACAGCACCTGTTAACAGCCTGGCCAAAGTGAGACCAACAGAATTTATCAGCGGCGTCCGGCCCTTCCCGAGTTACTGTACATACCCCTCTCACCTACCTCAAAAACACGGAAGTTCCTTTGCATCACACAAATAAATAGTGGGAGATGAGGATGAAATAAGACCACTGGAGGAAGACAGAAATGACTCTCCAGTCCTCTGGGGGCCACAGTAACAGGGACAGAGGGCAAGCACAGTGGCAGGGAAGTGGCTGAGATTTGCTGGTGTCCGAGGGATCATTTAGAGTAATTAGGACAGTCTGCATCCAAGCTCTTTGGACAGCTTTTACTTGCATGACCCAATGAAAACATTAATGAAAATCTCAATGATTTTCTTAATAGATAGACCCCTTCATAATAAGAAACAAAAGTAGACACAGCAGGGCCTCAGCTGGCAACACCTCTGAGCTGAGCCTGCACTCGGGAGGCTGCTCCTTCATTCTCCCGCCATTCACACTCACCTCGCCACCCCTGCTCGGTGTCTGTTCTGAGAAGCACAGGAATACCTGAGGTGAGGCACAATGACAGTCCTCCACTGTTAAGCCATGGCCTAATTCATATCTTACACGTGTCCTTTTAATTGAAGAGGCGAAGTTGGCCAAGTAGAAGCACAAGTGGAGTAAAGAGAACATTCCCCACCTGCTCCGTTAGGGCAGCAGCATGCTGGACGTGTGGAGGTCACTCTGCTGCCGGACTCCCTGGTGTTTCCAGGCAGCCTTACCTTAGCTGTCCTCCATTGTCATTAGACTCCTTACCTATTTTTTCAGTTAGCCATTCTTGCTGTTTTCATATATCCAATCTATAGCCCTACTTTCACTGAGATTTTCATGAATGTTTTCAGTAAGTAGTTCTCAGAAACAGATCTTTTCTTAAAGAATTGTGATCATAAAGGGACCCAGAGGCAATTGTGATGTCCCCTCTTCCATTTCCTGAGTTGATAGGAAAGTTAGCACTCCATAAAGTGTTGCTGGCTTTGACTCAGTATTCAGGGAAAATGTGACAGTCAGCAACCCCAGTAGAGCCAAAGAGCAGCCAGGATACAAGGGGAGAAATCGAGTCTACTGGCCACCATCCCGTTCCCATCAGGTGATAGCCAAGGTCCAGCCTGTAGACACGCCTCTGTCTCCGGCTGACTGAAAAACATGACCTGGAGCTCTTTCAGTGGCCGAAACCCCCGTCGCCACTTGGGCATGGGTGCACGCACAGAATAACTATTTGCTGCTGAAAACTGAACCACTTTGATACTGAATGAGTAGCTTCAGCTCTCTGCAACTGTGGGAAAGGTCCACATTTCTTCTGTGCCTCAATTCTTCATCAGCCAGGCTACTGACTCCTAAGGTCGTAGTCCCTGGCATCATCATTCAGCTGTTTAGAAAGCCCGTTTTCCCACACTGTAACTCCTGGAACTGCAGGTCCAGAACTTGTCCTCTCCACCATTTCCTCATCACACGGCCTAAAGGAAAAAAGTTTTATTTCATCCTTTCCTCCTCAGCCCTGCAAGCCATCCCATAGTTCCTTAAAAAGCCCAATAAATGGATTTCAGTGTATGTATTTTACAGGCCTCTGCTACTAAGGTTTTTTTTTAACATGCTCCTAAGCTCCCAGAAGCAAAAGGCTTTTACTTCCAAAAGATAACAACGGTACTTGCCAGTAGCACGCTGCATGGCATTGAGCTGTCTCGTCTCACTCGTGCCACAGTGCATTTGGATCACTGGCCTAGGGAGTGAGGGTTCTCATGGCTTAGGTCATTTTCCCCCATTGTCATGATTTATTTCTTCATGGTTTTATTTTTAGTTTCCTGTCGGTGTAACTGTGTGCTAGCTGCATGTACTTGCTGTTGTATTGTGTCAAATGATTCTCTAACTTCCTTTGGAAAGCACTAATGAATAAGTGCTGTTTCTCTTCTCTATTGTTGGGTTTTTTGTAAAGTTGCTCAAATGCTCTCAGGTATGGCGGCTCTGAATGGAGGACTTGGCGCCACAGGCTTGACGAATGGCACGGCTGGCACCATGGACGCCCTCACCCAGGCCTACTCAGGAATTCAGCAGTACGCAGCCGCCGCGCTGCCCACTCTGTACAGCCAGAGCCTGCTGCAGCAGCAGAGCGCTGCGGGCAGCCAGAAGGAAGGTAGGTGCCACCTTGGCCCCAGGCAGGGCCCAGCCCAACTGGCAGCACTGGCCTCTAGAGCACGGTTAGAAGGTATCAAACTGAACCCATGTCATAACAGAAAGCAGCTGTTGTATGTGTGATTCGTGTTTAACAAAAAAAACCTGAAAGCTGGGCATGGTGGCATACACCTGTAGTCCTAGCTACTTGGGAGGTTGAGATGGGAAGATCGCTTGAGCCCAGGAGCTGAGGCTGCAGTGAGCCATGGTCATGCCTGTGATAGCCACTGCATTCCAGTCAGGGAACACAGACCCCTCTCTCTCAAACAACAGCAAAATCCTACTTATTTCAGTCTTTCTCACTTGGTCTTATAGTTACCTTCTAATTTAATTTTTTATCCATCTCTTTAGATGAAGTTCTTGTCCATTGTATATTTATATACCAGTCTGGCTTTGTAGATAAATGGTTTTAATTTTTTCCCCCAGCTACATCTTCTGAAGGGTTATGGCATTTCTGCAGATCTAAGTCCAGGAAAGTTGACCACCTTTTTTGCAATCCCCAAATATCCTCTCACTGCTCACCCCCCTCCCATAATTAAGTTCTATAAACTATTAATTTCCCATCAACTACTTAATATTTGCTGCCTATAAAAAATTCCCAGCGACTTCCCTTTCCCAAGTCAGCACAGACCATCACCTTTTCCCGACACACAAACTACTTGTTGGTGGAAGGGGATGGATGGCCACTGGCTTCTGTAGGGTGAAACACTCTGTCCTGTGTTTGCTAGGGTTTTCGAGTCCACACATCCTGCGAGTGTGTGGCTGCCTCTCAGGAGGTGATGGTTTTCAGGTGAATGATAAAGTGCACGGTTAGGATTGCCTTGGTCTTTGTTTAATTGGGGGTCTTCAGGGAAAGCAAGTAAGTGATCGATTGCCTTGCTTCTCTGCCAGTAAAGCAAAATAAACTCCAGGAAGTTAATGCTAAGAATAAATTAAAGCTAATTATGAAATGGTTCATGAGTAAGACCAAATAGGATCATTGGTCATTCTTCCTTTTGATTCCTTCTTCCTTAATTGAAGCTCCTTTAGAGCAAAATCTGCTAAATGATTTTTTTTTCTGACTTGGTTAAATATGGAATAAAAAGCCAGAATAGAGAAGCACTAAGGGAGATTTTTTTAAGTTTCTTTCCCTTCTCTTTTACCCTCACCCCATAGTTCCAAACTGCTTTGTCTGAAGTGGGTTTTAAGAGAACACAGCTTAAAAGATACATTTTTTTTTTTTTGAAAAAGGAAAGAAAAGGTTTTTTATTTGTATGAATAACATGGAGATCACTTTTAAAATGAAAAATATATGAAAGTCCAAGTTACTTTTCATTATGTCAACTTTGTCTTTACTCTTAGCTGTGACTATTATTATAGGCTTTTGAAACATGCACAGGTGTTCAGACAGCTGTGGTTCCCCAGGCTTGTGAAAGAGCCCCTACATCATAAACATCACTTGTCTTCCCCAGGAAAGGCCTGTGTGTGTTCCTTTGTCTATGGTCTGAGTACCATGGTGACAAATGAAGGCAGAGAGCAGGACCCTGTAGGACGATGATATCCTCACACAGAGGCCAGAAGGCCAGTTCCCCACATGGTGGCCACCTCTCCATTACAGAGCAGGACCTTCCAGTAAACTATGGAGCGGTTTAGGGATAAAGTCTGGGCCCTGAAACAACATGTTTCCGAGGTTTCACCTGAGCTCACTGCCCTCAACTTTCTCGCCTTGAGTTTTAGGGGTTACTGCTTAGCGCAGTAATTCCCCTTCTGAGATTAAGGTAAAATTGCCCAAAATAACCACTGTCCACCTCTGATTTAAGTGTGTGCGTTTTCAGTAGCATGCTTTCGGGTTTTTTATTTGTTCAGTGTTTCTTTGGAATCATCTCCCACCTTCTCATACCTCTCTTCTGATCCCCTTCTCTCCCAGTTAATACGTGCTCAAGAAATTTAAACCATCTTCATATTACGTTAAGTAAAACATAAATTTAAAAGCAAATAATGTCAGGCAGAGCAAAAAAATAATAACAATGATGAATTCCAGATTTTCTACTCCACAGTTCTGTCCGAGGTTGCAAGACCTGGTGTGTTTTTCCCCAGACAGGAAGTGAGCCTCTGACGGCCCCGCCTCTGTCCATTACCTGCAGGAGGCGAGTCCCGTGAGGAATGGGGACGCTGGTGTACTCGTACAGCTTTGTCCCTACAAACGTCCCCAGTGCTTTATGCCAGACCAAGTGCCCTGTGAGAAAGATAAAACATGAACACCCCAACAACCAGGACCAGTAGTGAGTGTAACAGAGAATCTAACAAGTGACAGTAACGTGCACCGGGAGAAATCTGATGAAGGGGTGACTTGTGAACAGGTGTTTCCCACTTCTAAAGGAAGAGCGATGACACACAGGTAGAATCCCATTTTTAAAAAAGGTGTTTTGTGTTTTCCTCTTCATCTCAGCCACCTTAGTTGCATACAAGGGAGGTTTTCCGTATGAAATTTTTTTTCCCATTTTAAGATTAAAAACTCAGGGCATATACAAAACCAAACTGTTTCTTGGTGATGGAAAAATTGGGGGATCTATTTCAAGAGATGCTGCTGACATTTTTTCTTGGGAAGATCAGAAGCAAAAGGACAAAACCTACTTGTGTGTGTTTACTGGTCTCTTTGTTGGGCACAGACACATCCAGCACGAGCAACGTTCTAAAAGCCAGGATTACTCAGGCATACCCAGTCATCTGTCATGTGCACTGAAACTCTATTTTCTCCCCGGCTTCATTTTCTCCCCAGCTTCAGGAGGTGAGGCGTACTTCACAGTTCCAACTGGGGCCCAATAACCCTCATTCATGCATTTCGATCTTTTGTGCAGTAGGAACGTGAAAGCTGGTAGCACCAAATCTAACCAGCAAACATATCACCGAGGATGTGCACACACAGCAGCACTCGAACATCCCTTTCCAGTATTAGGGTTTTGCATCTTTTCATGTTAAATTTTGATTCTCTTAAAACCAGAAAACATCTGGGGACCTAAGGCCCCCCTACAATTGTGTCCCTTTAAAATAGACTCCTTCCCATGCTCTAGAATATGGATATGTCCAAGGAAATGGAAGCAGTATGGAAAGTTAGAGTAGTCATGAAGACACACTTTTAAATGAGAAAGGAATACTTCATTTCTGTGGCTTCCATAGTTTGCCTCAAGAAGTTTTCTTTGTGAAAAGTCCCAATCATTAGGATACTTTCTTGTGATGTATCTTGTGGAGGCAGGGGAAGAAGCTTGGTCTGACATTTTTACAAAATTCTTTTTATCCCCATTTTCGTTTTCTTCATGCCACACACAGACACCCTTCCCACATTTAGGTACCCCAGTGCAGCTATCCCCTGGGGTTGCCTAGTTGGGCAGGCAGGCCCATTCCTCTCCTGCAAAGGCCAGTTGAGGATTCCCAACCCACTGCAGCAGTCGCCCCACCAGTTCTGTGAGCACCCCTCCTTGGAAGACTCCATGCCTGGAATGCCTAAGAAACAGTCAGCTCTCATGTCCCTCAGCTCATATTTATCCCATTTTGTGCTGCTTTTAACTTTCAAATGGTGCTCATATGGGTGGGGGAGAGTCAGGAGAGGAAAAGCGAGGGGAGCTTAGGAGCACGCACCTCTCCAGCCAGCGGGGCCAAGATCTCCATGCTGCCCTTGCTGCCTGTGTTTACTGGGAAAGGACAGGTGGACAGGCAGAGCTTGGCTTCCTTGGTCTTTGCCTAGCTTCTACATCGACTGCACTCATCTCCAAGGCTAACGCCCAGGGGAGTCATTCCTCTCAAAGTCGTGAGACTCAGGCTACCTTCTTTCCTTGTCTTGACTCATTGCCAGTCATTTCTAATAAAGATGATTATTAGACTGTGTTAAGAGATCTTGCAAATCAAAACTGGCTGGATAACTAGGCAAATGATAGAGAAATCTGAGCAGCATTACTGCTACATCCATTCTAAATTGTTACAATTTGCTTAGAATGCACAGAGCACCACCCTTTTTTTTCTTCTCAGAGTCTGTCTGTACCTGAGAAAATCTGGCCACCCAGGAAAAACCCATGCCAAGATTACCTGCCCCCATTCTGCCCACTGTCACCTTCATCCCCATGAAGAGGTGACTGAAATGCATGCCAAGGGGCAGTAGTACCTGTGACTCACAGAAGACTGTCAGGGAAAAGGAAGCCATTCGTAGCCAGCATCTCTGGAAATCAGGAAAATCTGAAGGATGATTGCTTTCCTGAAAGGCACTCCAGCACTTGACATTTATCCATCTGTTTGTTTGTTCTTTGTAGGAAAGAAAGCGAAATGCTTAGCCTACCTGTTGTTAAAGTATTCCTAAGAAGGGACTTTGGAAACTAAGACTCAAGGGATACCTTACTCTGACTTTTTTTTTCCTCCTTAGGTCCAGAGGGGGCAAACCTCTTTATTTACCACCTTCCACAGGAATTTGGAGACCAGGACATTCTGCAGATGTTCATGCCTTTTGGAAATGTTATCTCTGCTAAAGTCTTCATTGACAAACAGACCAATCTGAGCAAGTGCTTTGGTATGCAAAAGAAACTAAGCTAGAATATTGCAGTAGGTTCCCAAGTGAAGAGTCATGGGAAGGAAAATGTGAGACAGTTTCAGTCAGGATAGGGCGTTCCCCACGTGGTGGTGGGCTCTGATTTTCTGGATCCTTGTAAGCAGATTTGGGCAAAGAAAGGAAGGCTCTGGGAAATTAAAGTCGATGCCCATACATTAGGTAATCTTCTATACTATACTGTTAAGGAATCAAACCACATTTAGCTGATCTTTCCCACTAATTCCTTACCCCTCTGGGTTTAGTGCAATTCAGACACCATGGTGGTGGGCAACACCATATTGGGGGCTTACTGGCCTTGATGTAACACACACACACAGACATTTTCACAGCCAGCCAGCCAGCCATTCATCAGCACCAACACACCCATGTGTTCAGGCTGCTGCATGATCGCAGCTCCACGTGCCCGGGATAAGCGGTTGACAGATCTCACGGTTACGTAGTGCGCTGCATGACGGGATCTGAAGGGCCACAGTCGGGGAGTGGAATGGATGTGGAGTCCAGGGGCTAGGGCGGGGGCTGTGGGAATGAATGTGAAGTCCAGAGGTGTGCAGCTGTTATCAGAGCCTGAGCTGCCATGCCCCTTTCCTCAAGCAGTCTGAACTCTGCCTCCTGTGGTGGTTTTCGCTCCCTTAGGGAGTAAGGGATGCTCGCAGAGTGGACGGATGTTTTACACCAGGACAACAGCATTCATTAAATATATTCCTTCCTTCATTTTTCAAACCCTATTGGCCCCCAAAGCAGTTTACAGGCCAGGATGTTCAGAGTATATATTACTTGGCAAGCTCAGGGCCCAGTTTGAGTTAGAATATTCACTTTAATCACTCCTGCAATTTAATAATTCATGCCGATGGGAAATAGTAACAGCATAAAACCCAGTCAGTTAGGTAGGGCTGGAGGAAACACACAGAATTGTGTGCTAAAGGAAAATAGCAAAGGGAGCGTGGTTCTCAAACTTAACACTGACTGGCAATGAGGAACCAGTTCAAAGAGAATGTTTTGGCTTCTAAAACTCTATTATCATAAGGTCTAATTTGTGCTATCACCCAGGAAGGTCTGAAGGCACCATTAAAGGACTCCGCATGTCAGCCACTTACAGTTACCACGCTACCCTAGCGGCAAGGCTGTCAGCCGGAACCCATTAGGCTGCTGCTGTGGCAACTGTATAAACCCCTCTGTGACAGTTCAGTAGAGAGGGATATGCAAATCAAATCATTATGGGGGGGTGTGTTTGAGCAGGAGCCTACTTTAGGGAGGCTTCCCTACACGGTTTACAAGGCTTTGAGGCAGACTTTTGTGTTTTTCACAGCTAAACAATATTCTAGGTTTATTTGGAAGGGAATTCTGCTTCATGATTTGATTTGAGAAAATATTTACTTCCTTGAAAACAGATTATCAGCCTACAACCTCCTTAACCATGTGCTCATACTGACGTAAACCATAGCTGTTAGTGTCAGCAGATGATTCTTGAGCATGATGGACTGGTTTCCATTTTTGTGAAATGCTATAGCACCCAGGTTGCTCGGTGAGCCAGCCGCATTTCTTAGGGCTGCCAGTCATAAGGTGGTGCCCTGTTCCTTCCTAGTTCTTGGCCAGGGTTTGTTATCCATCTCACCTTTGTCCACTTCCATTCTGTAACTATCTTGCTGTCCTTTGGTAAAGTACCCAGAGGGAAAGGAAAGTCAGAGCAAAACTCTTGGATCCCAGATCCCATTTATTGGGAATGAGACTTAATAAAAATTGAAACAGCCACTTTGCAATCCAGCCTGCCTCTGAAAAGCTGCTCAGTGTTACGCCACATGCCCATTTTTATCAGCTGAGAACTGTGCAGAAAAGTCATGTCCTCTTCTTCCTCCTCTAGTTTGTAAAGGAATTTTCTCTTTAATAGCAGATGGATAGAGGTGCTCAGCATAGAACCTTCTGAACAGCTGACATTTAGACCTAAATGTAAATCAGAACAATAGCTTCCTGTCACCACTTGCATCAGCACCCTTTACAGCCTTGCCGTACCTCTGCTGCCGCCTCCCCCAGTGCTGGAACAGACTCTGGGACCGAGATCCTCTTGTCACTGGGTCTTTGCAGTTCTTTTTCAAAAGCTTGCCCTCCCTGCTGTTTTTGGTGGCGGTTGTTGCTACAGAGTAAGAAATGGGGACTTCTCTTCAGATGATTAAGCTCTAAGCCGTTGACTGGGTATCCCCGAGACTCTGGGAGATGCCAGGGAGCAATTTCCTTTCTGCTGAATTTACTGGAGCTTTGGAAATGGAAAGTGAGATAAGGAGAAAGGCCCAGCACTTCCCTAGTCTCCTTGGTAATAACTGCAAGTGGGTAAAAATCAAGTATGAGTTATTCTAGGGTTTATTTGCTAATTGACCCATCCTCCAGCCAAACAGGTGTAGGCTCTGTGTGACGGACGATGGAGAGCTGGAGTGAGAGGCCGGGGCTTGGCAGTATCTGCTGTTCTCCAGCCCTTCCCTTCCCGAGCCTGCCTGCTGGCCTCACCTGGCTGGGACACGTGAGCCCCTAGGGGCCCCCACAGCCCTTAAATGTTTACACCACTGCTTGTATGAGTAGCATATATGGACCTGGGGTTCTTTTGGAGAGATGCTAAAGGACTTGAAACACAATGATTTGAGCGAGTTCAATAAGTGGAACTGAATTCAGCCAAACAACTGAGGTTTCAGTGTTCTGGGGAGGGGTGTGTGCTCCATGATGCCACAGTTCCAGTCCAGCCAGCTGCTCCACAGCTGCTCAGTGGGCACGTTCCATCAGCCACTCACGGTGGACTCACCATCAGTTCGGCGGAGCTGTGCTGGGCCCGTGGGGCTGGCGCCTCATGCTGGCTCTCCAGCCCTCCCCAGAGCCCCGGCCCCCTTTTCTGGTTTCTGCTGGGCTGCCTCTCCAGCCTGACTCCCTGTCTCGGTATTTTCCAGGTTTTGTTAGCTACGACAATCCAGTCTCTGCACAAGCTGCTATCCAGGCTATGAATGGCTTTCAGATCGGCATGAAACGCTTGAAGGTGCAGCTGAAGCGTTCCAAAAACGACAGCAAACCTTACTGATCCTAACCCCAGAGGCTCCCTGCTCTCATTTTAGCTTTCTTAGGGTAAGTCCCACGAGCCAGCCTGTCTCAACAGGGAAGGCAGAGGAGGACCACATTGCCAACTTTTACCAAGAGAGACGGTTATTTTTACAATAAGGCCTCCATGTCCCCACCCACTTCCCCTACCCAGTTTGCCATAATTAAAACTTGGGCTACCTTGTTTCTATTGAGTAAATTCCTTCTCCAGTTGTGCCACTGTATTCTCCTTTGTTTTGCAATTTGAATCTCCTTTTACCTTTTTTTTTAATTTTTTTCATTTTTGCTTTTTTAAAGAGAAGCATATACACAAATAAATGGCATCTTGAGAATTTAAAAGGCAAACAAACGCTAATGTGCAATTCTAACTCTGAAACCACTGGTGCCCCGAGAGCACTGCCTGGAGAATTCACCCCTCCTTGCCCGGCGCCCGCCCCCGGAGGGAGGGCCCGGTGCTTAGAGGTTAACGTGGTGGCCTAGGAGAGGGAGAAGCCAGGAGAAGCACTTACTCCAACCACACGTCTTTCCACTACATCGGCTTGTTTTACTAAGTAGGATTTTATTTTAGGGTTCAAAGAAACATGACATTTATTGGTCAAATGATTACACTGGTTGTCTATTTTGTTATTTTATTTTAGTTTTTAGAAAGGATTAATGTACAAAAAGATTTAGAGATCTGTTTCTTAAAGCTACAGGGTTTAAAAATAAAAATGAGTGAAAATACTTGATGTTTCTTGAAAGATAAATTTAATAATAATAAATAAATACATAAATACATAAATAAAAAAGAAAGCCACAGGCCTGTAAATTTTATTTGTAAAAAAGCATTTCTATTTTTATACAAAATTTTTACTGCCTCAGAAATAATGGAAGTTATTTATTGCCTATTGTTAACTTATTGGGTACCTAAAGAGCAGTTCTCTGTCTAGCTAGAACCTTCTGAAGTAGTCTCTAGAGGAATTGTTCTAGGAATGGGCTTTTTTTCACCGTTGAACCCTAGACCTAAAGTTCATGCTTTATCCTCTCGTTGTTTGTATCTGTCTGATGATTTTGTTTGTAACTTCCATTATCTAGTTTACAGTTCAGTCGTCTGACTTTCCCCGTATGTCACATTTGTTGAAACTGGACCCTCTCCCCCTGTCCCTCACCCCAAAACACCCGGAATCCATCCCCTTTCACTCTCTCCAGATGGATTCTCTTGGGGTTTCATTGTGCTGTGGATAAAGAGTGTAAGAAATGCAAATTATGTGAATGGCTCGGAGACTCCCTAATGACCTAAGATTTGCATTAGTTTTTCTCCTGCACCCTTAAAAGTGATTTTGTTGCTGCTGCATAGATTCTGTGTAACTTTTTACTCTTCCTTGTTTTTTCCCTAGACATCTTCATGCCCGTTAGTTCATCGTTTGCCTAGCATGTCCCTGTGGCGTCTCAAAAAAAAGTTTCATCGTCCCGTCATTGTTTCTGATGTCTTTCTGACCTCACATCATATTTGGTTCTCCTACTGACCTTTGATCTAGTTTGACCTTTGAAATTTGCATGTGACCTCATCTAGCTATGAATTCTGGGAAGTCAATGTGAAAAACATTGCTGCATTCATGCAAGACTGAAATTTATTATTAGACAAATTCATTATAGAAAAAAAACCTGTGGCAAAAACGTTTCTTTCTTTTTTTTTTCTTTTCCTAAAACAGACTTGAAAGTATTATACAGGGATTGGCATTCTTCCCGGTCACTGGTAACAATAGCAATATGTGTCCAGGGACACAGAATGTTGGTTTCTAACAGACTACTTCCAAAAACAGTTTGAGAAAAAAACTGTCTGATTTTAAGTCTCTAGAGGTCTGTAATAGTTTTTACATTTTTCAGGCAGTGTAAAGTTTTTTGATAAGGCCATTTTAGGTGGCTCACTTTCTCATTAAGATATATATATAGAACCACTTTTTGTAGATTAGTATAAGAAAAATATTTACCCTGTTTTGGGGCAAATGCTACCTATTTGTGTCACCTTTTGCTGAACTCACAGTTAGACAATCCATGGTTTAATGCACATGAAATTACCTATATTTTATACTGTTTCAATGTACAGGAGAAAGGTTACTGTAAACTGTGTTATGTTGGTGCTTCTGTGAATTAAGTTGTGGTTTCATCATGAGTCTTAATGTTCTTTGTTGATAAGACAAGTTTAGAATTGGTTTACTTAATACAAAAAAAAAAAAAGAATTTCAAAAAAAAAAAAAAGTTGTTTGCTTAAAAAAAATTTCATGTGAGGGAAAAAAAAAAAAACCTATTCCAGAATAAGTTTTGTGTTGGCTTGTGAAGCATTGATGTCATTTTTTTTAATTGTGGACTATTTAGATGTGTTTGTGTTCAGCAAAATGTGATCTGTTTTTTTCTTTTAAAGAAAAAAAGTGAAAATATATAGTGCCAAATTCCAAAGGTACTTCCTTCCTAGAGCTTCAGTGTGTTTCTTGTGAGAAGTAATTTGATAACATGGGTATTTTATTATGTGTTTTGTATAAATCCCTAATATTTAAAAAAACAAAAAACAAAAAAAGGTTAAAAAGTTTGTTAACTTGCTATCCTGTGGTCTTGTTGCCTGAAATTGTTATTGTTTGTTATTTCTCTCTGATGTTTTTTGTAAGACATTGTATAAGTGCCCATGTCCCACTTTTTTAACCACTCCGCACATCAGTGCTGTGAAGGCAACCTCACCATGTATTTTCTTCATAATCTATGGAAACCTCTAAGGTGAGAAAGTTTTGAACTTTTAACCCTTTCTACCCAGAGCTATCTGGAATGTTGATAACTTTTTATACCGTCATGATTTGAGTTTGTTTTGGGGTGTTTCCAATTTGGATTTTTTTCCCCTGCATCTATCCTCTAAGTTGTTTCGGTTTGACTACTTTGTTCTTTGGTTAAGATCCATAAGAAAACAATTCCACGAGGCCAATCTAAAGGGATTATTTCTCATTTTTGGGAACAGAATTCCTAATGTGCTACTAGAATTCCTTCTTCCGTTTTAACGAGTAATTGGATAAAGCCTGAGGGAAAACAGAGGTAGATTCAGCACCTAACAATCCTGTATGCTTTTTAGTGCTATGTCCTAGTCTAGAATATTTTCATATACCTTGCAGTAAAACGACTTTGTGGCAGGACAGTCTTTTGAGGGGTTTTCTGTTTCTTAAATACTCCTAAATAATATTTCTAATCAGCCATTAGGCTGGGGCATCTCCAACCCCAGTAGGGACCTCTGAATATACCAGGTGTCTGGAGTTAGAAGCCCATAGCCCTTTCCCAGCCTTTTTGGTTTTTTTAATTGAACACATTTAAAGGGGACTGACCATCTAAGTAAAGCTCAGTTCTTTATCACAATGTACTGCCCAAATACCTAGCACCAGTTCCAATACCTAGCACCAGTTCCTGCTGCCACTTTTTAAAGTGCCATACGACTTTTTATGAACAGGTACCTTGCTGTCTTGACAAATCCTAATGTCACGCCTACAGCCCCAACACAAGCTCCAGCCTTCCTCTTCGGCATGCCCTGGAAGCTTCTTGGCCTCAGCTCCCCTTCCCCGCTCAGCACCCTGTTAGGATCAGTGTGTGTGGATGGGATAGCCCTGGGATGGAAAGGACTAGCCTCTACTGATGCAAAAAACAAAAAGCAACACAAACGTTTCCTTCTTATAGCACATGCACTTACAGTGACATGATTTGTATTATCCTCACATGTGTTTACTACTGCTGGGGCCTTCCTTCATCCTCTGAGGGCTATTTTGTACTTCCTGCAGCAATCAGCTTAATAACCGTTATTGCACCTGTCTTTCTCCGAGAACACGGTGTGTCTCGACACACACATGGAAACACAAGAGCCCACCACTTGAATTTCTAAGACCATTTCATCCTGAAACTCTTTATCAATGAAAAACAATTCTGATTTCTTTCCTGAAGCAGACCCCCCTCCCCATTTCCCTCTCAACCCACCTGCATGCATCTCCCCCAGAGGAAACACTGAGGGCAGGGGACAGGAGGCTCAGGACGGGCCCTCTGAGTCGAGTGTTCCTTCTTCACAAGTCACCAAAAGAGAGGACATAAGTGGGAAAGTCCTTTTTTGCCCTTCTCCAAAAAACAAACCTTTCACAGAGACAAATTGTCCTTCTATCCACTTTATCTTTTACTATCAAAAGGAAAAAGCTGCAAGGGTGCAAAGGGCCTGTGCCAGAAGAAAACACACACAGGGAAACCGCTTTTTTTAATCAAGTGTAGAGAATAGTCATTTTTAATCTAAATTAGAGAATTGTGATACAATGGCAGTCCTCAAAGGCGTAACGAGTTCATCTTTCTTTCACCATAGGGGTTATAGTTGGCTTGTGCTACTCTGGAATCATTTTACTGTTTGTTTTTATTATCTTAAGTGCTAATTAAAAAAAAATAAAATTTTAAAAAAACCTGTAGTTTCATTACCTTTTTGAATAATGTCATACAAAAAATGTATGTTTTTTTGTGCTGTGAGAATTGATGTTTGTAGATTAATAATCATTTTGTTTAGAATTACAAAATAGTTTTTAAATATCGTCTGAGAAAAGCCAAAGTTAATGCAACCTAGTGGAAACTGTAAGACCATTTGAGTATTGTTTGTTTTATTGATGCATTTGGATTTTGTTGTTTGATGGAATTTGAGCCAAAAAAAACATACGCAGGCTTTCCTATTTCTACAACTGATTGTACTTATGCATTTTGTACCAGTGGAACTTTTTATACTGGAGATTAAAAAAAAAATGGAAATTTTTGTGGCTTGCTCTGGTGGGCCCCCGACAATGACTGATTTCAAGTTTGATTTTGGGTTGATAGAAAGAAAGTTGCTTTTCTTTTGAGAATTAAAAACTTTGGCTTGATTTCTTTTTTCCCTTTGCTTATACCTAGCATTAGAATTTTGTCTTAAAATAACAGCGGTAAGTTTCACTTTTTATTCTGTATTGTGCAGTTACACAATAAGGTAATTAGATTTAGAAGTACTCAGTCACTTTAAGTGGATAAATGTATTAGTTAAAACTTTAGGGTTTGCTTTTTTGCTGTTTAGATCAAAGTTTTTTCTGATTCTTCTGTCCTCATTGTGAACATAACTGTGTAGTTGAAACAGTCAAACTTATTTTTGTAATGTATGTTATTGTGTGATGCAGTTTTTTGCTTCTGTCTCCAATATTAAACCATTTTCCTAATACTTGTTTCTCTCTCTGCGTGTTGTATTGTTGGTAGTCATTATGTGTTGGTGATACATCTGCACACCTCACTGTTTCACGTATCTGTTTTTTTCTCTATGTTGTGTAAAAAGATACAGTCGATTCCACTTAAGTGAATATCTGATTTGGTAAAGAGGAAACTGCACACCAGCCACCTTTGATTTATGTATAACCGCCCACGTGAACTTCTGCTTCCAAGATTTATACACTTTTTTCCTACAGTTCACCTCAGTAACTGCCTTCGGGGTTGGATTTGCCAAGGTGTTTTACGGTCTTTTGACCACACAGGTTAATTTCCCCTTCTCTCCCCACCCTCATGAGTCTATCCACACAGTTCTTAACATACATTCCAAACTGCTGCTGGGGTTTCCTCTCTACACCCACGAGGCCAAACCCACATCATTACAGTCCTACTCTTCTTAGACACTAATCACCTTTCTAAAAGAGGTGAGTTCTCCAGGGAAGAAAAATAAACTTAGCCGGTGAAAAGGGTTAAACTTAAGTCTATTTGTTGCCATCAGTCAAAAGATATGTATAGAAAAGTCATTTAAATTATTTATTTCTACAAGCTAATTGAATCCAGGAGCAGCTTTAATTATTAACACTAACGGAAGAGAAAAGAAGTATTTCCAAGGGCTCAAATGGAAGCTGTCCTCAGTCCGGTGGAGGCAGGGGGAGGTAAAGTTTCTCACACTCAAGTCGTCTTCATAGTTTACTGTCCTTTTCCAAACAAAAGCTAATAATGCCATACGCATCCACACACTCCCTCCTGGATGAACCTAAGTCTCGTCCCCACTGTCACCCCAAGGCCAGTTATCAAAAACTGTTCCTTCTCTGCCCTCAAAGACTGAAGCCGCAGGCCCTGTTCTGCCTCTGCTCAGGAATCTGATTGCTCTTAAAGTGCTCTTACAAGATTCCGTCGATGTTTGCTCCCTCTGTCTTCTCTCTCCTTCCAGTATTTTCAGACGCACAAGCTCTGACTCAGGCCACCCAGCACCTGGCAGCCTTCCTCTGGGTGCCAGTGAAATCTCTCCCAGTAGGTGCTCAGGCTCTTCACCCTCTCGTTGCAGCAGCCCCTCTGGCCCGAGATTGTATTTTCTAGTCTGCTCAACAACAGAGGGGCCTGGCGAGGTGGAGGAAGGGAGGCTCCCTCCCCGGGGCTGGCCGCCTCAGCGATGGTGATGCCACCAGCTCCAGCCTGCACGGATGGAGCTCACTTCCTGCCACCACTTCTGCTTTCAGTCTCCTCATAGCCTTCGGCAGTCTCCTCTGAAAACACACTGCCTATGTAGTGGGAAAGGATGGCTAAGGGTGTGAATTCTTTTTATTAGGGAGGTGGGAGGGGATGTTGGGAGGTATGGGGGGTGATTAAATTATTTCCAAGGTGCAAGTGTTTATTTTTCAAATCTATAAGTACATAGATCCACCATTTTGGCACAAGACAAAATACTCATGCTAAGCAAAGGAAGAGAAAGACAAAGCCAGTTTTTGTTGCTTTTCTAAAGCAACAAATAATTCTCCAAAGAAGGGGATGAAAATGCTAGTTCCTTTAAGCACTTATGACTATCAAGTTGGTCCCTGCTTAAATTCATACCCATAGTTTTGAGTCGGTATGACCCCGCTGCAGTGTGAGCAAGGTGAATCCGTGTGCCATGCAAGGACCACCTTGGGATACTGCAGCACCATCAACATCCGCCTTGCTGATGGAAGCCACACACGCTGCCCAGCCCACAGCAGTTGCACGCACCCGATGGGCTCGGACTCTTAGCTGGCAGGCTAGGACACACAGTGAACATAAATGTACTGTGAATCGTTCCTGATAAGTGAATAAAACATTGTGACCAAACAATCAGCTTATTCACTTATCAGGAATCGACTGTTCTGCTAATTTGCTGTTGTTGTTTTTCATCTCTGTTGTAGTTCACTATTTTTGCTGTGTTCTGTTCTCTCATGCTTGGGCAAATCACTGGGAATATTATCTTCATGTGACCATGAAACGTTTCTATTGAGTGAAAATGATATCTTAACAAAATCTATGCACTTGCTATCAGGAACACAATACTGGATGTGTCTTATATATATTGAACTATATAGTACTCGATTTCTTAAATAAAGCTTAAGAAAGGACTTGTTGTGTGTAAAGTTAATGTGATTATTTTTCAAAGCAGTGTTTCTAAGGGGTATTTTTGTTCTTTTAAGTCTTGAGTGATACAGGATATTTTTCATTAAAATTATATCACTGGCTTTATGACTTAATATTCAATAAATTGACTTTGGAAACAAAAGTTCTCCGGAGTGCATTTGAGCCAAGAGACCTCTGGAAGTCCACCCCCTGCCTCATGACCACGGCGAGTCTCTACCCACGCACCGTGGGGGGCAGAACAGAGCAGTCCCTTCATGGCCAAAAAGCCCACTAGGAGGCACCCAGAGTCCGCCCCAACCTACAAAACCCGACTGCCTTCCTGGATGTGATCTCTTTAGGCCCAGAAGAAAGGGGACCAAAGAGAAAGGCAGATCCAGGAATAATGCTGGTTTGTGTCAATACTTTGCCAGAATGATGTGGCAGTGAAAGCATGCCCTGCTGGAGAACAATAGCTGCCCTATTCAGGACCGCAGAATGAGAGGCAGCAAGAGAAGGCATTTGATCATGCAGGATGAGAAGGGTAATGTTTCAAAGCGCTATGTGAGAGAGAGACATCCTATAACAGTTGCAGCGCTTAAACGGGAGGCCTGCTGCTTGGCCCTTTGAAGGAATATTTTTGAAATTTTTCTGCAGGCCATAAATTTGAACAGAATGGCATTTTCCGTTGGATTCCTTTTTTGCTTCAGGGTTTTATGTTGGATTTGTTTTTCTAGCTTAATGTTTGATTCTGAGAAAAACTCCTGAACTTCTACTTGCAAAATGGCACAAGCATCCTGATCCTTTATGAAGCAAATCTTACTCATCCCTGGTAATGAGGCACAGAAAGAGCAGCTAATGAAAACCCACAGATAATCCAGAATAATTCTTCCATTCTCTGCCTTCTCCCACCACAAACCTCTTCCTATTCATAAATTTCTCACAAAAAGAGAAGCTTCTAATGAAAGTGAGGGAGCAGAGAAAGAGCCAAGAAGCAGGAAAAGGCAGCCAAAGCCAAGGGCCTGGAGAGGGGGCACCTGCTGGTGCTGCGCAGCCACCTGGGAAGCGCTTAACATTGGGAGACCCACGGTCCGTGAGACCTGGGCGCGGGTGCTGCCTGCCTGTGAGGAGCCCTTCACAGTCCTCCCTTGCCAGTCAGGCACCCAGCTAGAACACACCCCTTCTGTAAAGCGCACACAGCCGAGGGCATCATGGGTAGGAGGGCACTGAGTCAGGGAAGGAGGAATAAAACCAACATGTTCCCCTGTTGGTGTGCAGCCCTGATTGCAGAGTCCCCCATGTCTCCCTAAGCAGGGGCTGCCCGCTGGGAGACCAGCACAGAGTGACAGGTCGAGGCAGCTGGAAGTCATCTGCCGGGCAGGAGGTGCTTTCTGAGGAACACTCCATGTCTTGTAACCTGTCTCTACTGGTCAGCAAAGCACCCTGGCACCAGCTTCCATGTGCCTGCATCAGGAGGGTGTTTAATACAAACTACACACACACAGTGTTCTCCAACTGGTCACTTACAGCAGAAGCCGCACATAAGAATCTCCGGTTGTGAGACACTGGAGGATCCTTCTCTCATGAAGCTGCTGTGCCCTGTATAGAAAGTTCTCAGGTGCATTCTCTGGGAGGCCAGACTGCCTCAATGTGAATGCCAGCTCTACCACTAATTACCCAGGGAACCTCTGTGCCTGAATTTCCTCATTAGCACAAGGAGGGTAAAAATAATACCTAACGCATGGCGTTGTCATGAGGATCAACTAAGCCAATACACGGAAAATGATGTGCTTAGGGTCCACGGCACTGTGAGCACGAGGCCGGGCCACAGGTGAATCAGAACAGCCACATCTACAGACAGGGCAGCTGAACTCACCTCTACTGGCCTGGCCTCTCACCTTCTCCCAGCAGGTGTCCGCTTAGCCACCTGCAGAGAGCCCCACAGAGCTCCCTGGGTTCCCTGGGGAACTACAGGCATGGTCTGACCAGAAAGTACAGTTCTTCCAGCAGAGCTCTCTGCACTGACAAGTCCCAGAACAGGCCTTTCCCCTTCAGAGACACTGGCCACTCTAGTGGCACCTTCCCTTACAGGCTCACACACCACACAGCTCCAGGAAGTCACCAACTCATCCCACGCTAGGAAAAGGAAATGATTCCGCACTCAAATCCACCCCTTCCTACCTGTATTATATTTAGGCATCACTTCCCCAAAAGAAAAGCCTAGCTGTCCAGTTTGAGTCCAAGGCAGGAATGACAAGGTCACCTGTAGATTTGTCTATAACAAGCCTGTAGGTTCCAGTCCCTTCCAAGGCAAAGTGGTGCTCAACAGCAACCTGAATGGGTGTATGACCACCTCAGGGACAGCAGAAGCCGGACTTCTGAAACAAGGGCAGGCACACAGATGCGGCCAGGCAGAGAGCACCCAACCCCCACCCCCCATCCTCACTCTGCTCCCAATTCACCACAGGCACTATGCTTTTGTTTTCGTTCTTTGGTGATCCATGCAGAAGTTTAGAAAAATTATTTTGCTACTAAAAGCACAAAAATGAAAAGTAATTGCTTTAGCAGAGGGTGACTCTTAAGAGAGACTCGCCATTACCTAAGCCCTGTGGCAAACTGTTACGGTCTCCAGAGTCATTCTCCCCTTCCCTCCTCTCTCCACCCCCTTCTAGCTTCCCGCACTCTTTGCGATGCAGCAGAACATTCGCTATATATGGTGTGCTGTTTCCATGTCACATGTGTCTGTCTCCTCAGCTAGACGATGAGCTCTCTGAAGGAAGTGACTGTGTCTCATCCATCACTGGATCCCCCGTGCCTTGCACCGTACCTGCCATCTAGTCAGGGTTCAAACATGCTGGCTGGTTGAGGAGACTCCGGGAAGCAGCAGTGAGCATGCCGGGGCTGGGGACAAGCCTTCCTTATTCAATTGTGGATGGGCTCAGGAGGGTGGAAACTAGAGACCTCCTGGCGAAAGTCAGGAGCCACAATGGCAGGGGGCCGAGGGCGCGAGTGGGAACGAGGGAGAACCACTGCGGTGAGCCCCCTATGCAGGCTCTACCTGGTGGCCCCAAAGCTCCTCAGCTAAGAGGCCCCAAATGGAAGACTTGCCTGCTATGAGGTCAAGCCACCTCAGATGTCCCGTCATCTCTTTCTGCACCCACTCGGGAACATTTTCTATCTAGGGACTGCCCCTCAACAGAAGTTTAACATCTCAGAGATCAGAAGGGCCCTAGAACTAAGTCCACATGAACAGAAACCGTGGAGACAGGGGCCTGACTCAGGCATTCCTGAGAAGCGGATCCGCTCCCTTTCCCCCATCTCCCGCAGCAGCTCCTGTTGGGCCTGGCAAGTGAGTGCCTGGGGCAGGATGGGGCCGACACCAGCTCCCGCCCTACACAGCACAACAGAGCCATTCAAACGGACTTGGACAGGCGCAAGGTCCCTGCTGCTGCAGGGATACCATTTGGCGGCAGGCATGCAGGACACGGGCTTGGATCCTAGTTCTGTGTCCCAACACATCAATAGCTACCACGGAGCGAGGGTGTATGCCACTAATCATTCATTTGTCCAAAACACGCATTAAAGAGCTACCCTATGGCAGGCATTCCGGTAGGGCCGTGGGTACAGACAGTTAACACGTCATACCGCTCCCTCTAAGAGTTTGGCCATAATTAGCTTCTCTGCCAAATAAGGGAAAATAGGTAAGCAAGTGGATGGTCCAGGCAAACCTCTCTCCCTGCACAGCAGACACTGCATCCCAGGGCACCCACACAGATTACGTGCTCAGAGAGACAGTTCTGTGGGACTCTCTGCCTTAGCTGAGCTCACCGTTGCTCAGACTCACCATCGCCCTGCTGGAGCTTAAACGGCTGTCCTGGGGGAGGATGAAAGACAGTGGCAGACAGGGCAAGAAGCTCCCTAAAGCTTCTACACAACAATGTCTCCACTGAGGCCGGAGCTGACCAAAGCGGCCCAAGTGCTCCAGAGTCACGCTTCCCAACCACCCAACTATGACACATTCTTCCCCGTCTACAAAATGGGATCCAACCAACAGCTTCACACCTTTAAAAACTATGAACTGAAACAAATGCTGGGCGCCTTCCCCTCAAGGAACACAATGAGGCTGGGTAGGTGGGTAGGGGAGATGTAAGGGAGGACAGGGCCTCTGTGGGCCTGAGGGGCAGGGCTCTGGCAAGAGAAGAATGCTCTGCTGAGCTGACGCTGCAGTCACCACCCACCTGGAGCTCCACGACCCCATGCCCCGCCAGCCCAGCTCTGCCCGCTTTCTATCCCCTACTGACTGCATCCCCCCGGAGGTGCCCCTTCAGCCTCTCCCACAGTGTCAGCACATCGCCATTCGCAGCTTCAACTTCTGCCCAGTAGCAATAAAATGTTGGTACCCACTTGCCTGCCTTCCCTGGCACACAACGCTCTGCAGAGCAGGTGTCAGAGAAGGGGAGGTTCCCAACTCAACTCCCCTGGCCCTGAGAGGAGAGGGCCAGGCAAGCAGCCCCTCAGGTTGGCCAGACAAGGAAATATTGGTGACCTGTCATTCATGAACGTGATTATAAATATATGTCATACCCCTCTATAATTAAAACCATCCAGGTTAAAATTTGAATAATTCACAAACTTACAGTGTGGTATGAATTTGGAAACATTGATCTGAAGTAATGTTTTCCAAATTCTATTCTACAGACATTACCCTGCAAGATAATCTATGGGAAAAATAAGTTCGGCAGCCAGGAAGGTGTGAGGAGTGCTGTTAACCCAATCCTCCTGGAACCTGCCCATGTGCAGTCACTTAGGAAAGCTCTGGGACAGCTCTGCACCCTGCAGCAAAGACCTACCTAGTTCACCTTGTTCAGCCCAGTGCAAGGTGTGCTTTCATTTCTTGAAACTCTCATCCTATGATACCTATTAACCAGAGAGGTGATGCGGTGCGGTAGGGAAGCACGCGGACTTTGGAACAAGGCTGCCTGGGTTGACTGTGGCTCTGCCACTTACTAGCTTGAACCTTGAGCAAGTTCCTCAATTTTATCTGTGAAACACAGGACACCAACAGCCGCACCTACCTATGTGCAAACTATTCCTAACAGCATTTATAACACAACAAGCTCTAGAGAGGTGTTTATGAACAGCCAGCAGAACTAGTGTTCTAAGACACACGTTGGGAAACACTAATAGAGAATTGGAAGCCCTATAGAATTCTAGAGATGTCATCTCTCCATAAGATTACAGACTGGTAGGGGAAAGGGTATGTAATTATGACTCAACATGTTAAGTCACGACCAAGGAGTATGTGCGGACTTTGGAACCCAAAGAAGGGAAGGAACTGCATTTCTAATGGTGAGGAAGGTTATAGGAAAGAATCTACGGCCAAATTGACAGAATTGACAGGAATGCCAAAACATGAGCAGGATTTCACCAAGCAGAAAAGTAGAGGATGACTGTGGCAAATAAAAAGTAGGTGCACAGTATGGCTGGGGACAGCGAGAAACCCAATTTGACTAGAGTGGACAGGAGCCGGAAGACGGGACGACGCACTTCACTGGAAACACGCTGACGCTAGGTTGTTACAGGCCCCGGCTTCCAAATTAGGGAGCTTGGGACCTCAGTCTACAGGAAATTAGGAGCACCAACGTCAAAAACAACCAGCCAACCAAGGAAGGATCAGAGTCGCAAGTGAACTGAGTAGAAGAGGAACAGACTAGGGGCAAGGAGACATGTTTCAAGGAAATTAAACCAGTTCAGGTAAGCAGAGATGAAAGAGGCAATTAGACCAGAGAAGGGGAAAAAGGGCTGAGAGGTATTTCAAACACAGCAAAATATTGGGTGTGACATTTAGAGAAAGCTTAGATATGACCCCCCCAAAAAAAAATGGGGGATGAGGCAGCATTCAGAGTGGGTAATGGAGAAAACCACAGCTGTAGCAAAGGTCCTCGAGATGGACACAGCAGTAGCAGCAGCATGTCCTGGGAAGCGGTGGGTGATAACTTGGGCTCATGTCAGGTTCAAATTCATCCTGGTCTTCTTCCCAGGTGGGGCCAGCTAAGATGTGGGCAATTTGAGTAACTGGGCGGGAAGCAGTTATGGGAATGCTGGGCCCGCCCTGCAAGACTGTCACAGCGGGAAAGGGCTTGGACCGAGCATCACTTCCAGTAAGATCCAGGCTGATGGCATTTTATTTCTCCCCTCCCAGAAAGGACTCCACAGGGATACTCTGGATGAGCTGAGCCATTAACTTTGGGAGTCCAGATCCCTTTCAGGAGCCCATTTTGCGCCCCGGAGACCTTCCTCCTCTTCCCCACTTGCTGACAGAAGCCTGGGATGTCTATCCAAAGGAGACGGTTTAGTCCTTTCTCTCTCTTCCACACGGGCCACAAAACTGCCAAGCTCCATCTGCACCCATGAAACTACATTGTGACATGGCCACTTGACATGAGAATATAGTGACATAGCCAAATGTATAGACTAGTGTGTTTTCAACATTTATTTTCTTACCAGCAATGATGCTCAAATACTCTCACCCTATCTCTAATGCCCCTCACGCTCTTAATCACATCCTCAGCCTAATCGCATCCTTGGGCTTCACTCAGGGATAAGGATAAAGTTCAGGGATGCATTTTGGGCCAGCAAAGTCCACTGTACACATTACACGAAAATTTAAAAAAAAAAAAAAATTCTTTTTTCTTGTTGTCCTATGTCAGGATGGCTGCAACAAAACCAAAACAAAATTTCCTACCCCAAGCTGTGATTCTTTCCATCTCCACCTGGGTCAGCCAAATCTCCAGATAGTATTAGCTCATCTAATTAGCTGCCTTTCCTCTCTTGCAGCTGAAAACCACACCCAGAGCTCATCAGTCATGTCCGGCCCTGTGTGAAAGCCCCGTTCTCTTCCTGCTGACGTTCCACTTTGAAGCTAATTGCCCTGGCCAAGAACCCACACCTGCCAGTGTGACGCTGAAGTACACTACTACCTGGTGTTTTGCCCGCCAGCTCCGGGCATCCAGGCGTTTCCTGGTCAACTGCTGGAGACACCTGAGCACCACCCTGTGCCAGCTGCAGGGCCCAGACCAGTGTTGTGCCACCTCGCTCTCTCAGGCTGCACCTGCCATCCGCTATGATCCTCAAAACTGGGAAGGGCTCTCTGCTCCAAAAACTTCCTTCCTAACAAGCTCCACTGATAAATTAAAGGCTTCATTCCCCCATCAGATAAAAGGCTAAAACGCAATGAATGATCCCAGAAAAAGTTAAATAACCGTTCCACCTGGAAACTTGAACGGCCCTTCTTGGCAAGGTGATTTTAACCAAACAGAATTAGGAGACACAGAGAGCCTGGAAGAGGGAAGTGGGAGGATGTGGTCGGGGACTGCCCAGAGACAAATCACTTCTACCACCGCTGGCATATGGCGCCTTTGCTATGTGCCAGGCACGGCGCTGGATGGGCTCTTCGTGCATTATCTCATTTACGCAGCAGAGTGACCCAGTGAAGTGGGCATTATTTCCATTTTGTAGGAGAGCAAACGAGTCAGATGTGAAGTATCAGTCTAAGGCCAAACAGCCACTAATCGGCATAGCATAAGCATTACGTTCCACAAGTTCCCTGACGGCCATCTGGGCGCACAGGTGGTGACAGCCTGGGTCATCCCACTCCCACTGGATGCGCCCTGGTAGCGACCGGGGCACAGCCCACTTGGCAAGGAGGCTCCCCCATGGGCGCAGGACACGGGGCAGGGCTGGTCACAGCCATTAGTTCGTTGACCTTGGCCTCAAATGCTAGCTGCAACCCCCGTGAGCCGGGGACACCCTGGCGGAGTGCATGCACGCGTCGTGGCCTCCCCGCGCTAGCCGGGCGCGCGTGACTGTCTAATAGGGCCGGCGCCAGCGTCCCACACCGCGAACTCAGGCGAGCGAGGACAGAAACGGTTTCTCCACTCACAACCGCTCCTTTGCACTCACATCCCGTCGGTTTCGGTGTCCCCGGGTTGGGACATTAGGTTCCGCAGGCCTGGCCCTAAGCGTCGGCGGGAGGTGGGGGAGTGGGGTGCGGGTGGTGCGTGGCTTACCTGGCGTTAGATTGGGATCCCGCGCGGCCGGCTCCCTCTTCCCCTTCACAGCAGCGTCCTCGTGCTGCTTCTCAGTGGGTCGGCCCTAGCCCCTACCCTTGACCCTCGACCCCGGCAGAGGTGGAGTTGGTCCCACCGCACCTACGGGCGCCCCTCGAGGACAGCACACGCCTGCTTCCGGCCCGGAGCACCTGCGAGGCCGCGAGGAACTCTGGGACATCCGGTTGCTGGCGCACAGCTCTCTGGGACCAGACGCAGGTGAGGTGGAGTGGGCGGAACCGCTCAAAGCCGTGCTCACGTCCTGCGCCCACGCCCTGGCTGCCAGCACCTGCGGAGTCTATTGCCCTCTATTCTTCTTGCTGCAGCTGAGCAAAGAGAGGGGCAGAGAGCAGCTACGGTCACCATAGCCACTTTCTAACGCACTCCAGAACTTTTCCCATCCCAGGCAGAAAAATAAAACCCAGCAAGAATTCTTTCCACTATTTCCTGTTTTACACTAGACCACAATTCTTAAACTTGGAAGCCAAGCATTTAGTCCTTCGGATTTTTTGGTCTTTTTGGTTTCACCCTCCTTTGGGGTAGAGGTGCCAGAGAAAATACCGGACGCTCAGTCGCAGGAAAACAATAAACGTAAATATTGTCCATGCAATATTTGGGACATACTGAAACGGTTGTTTATCTGTTATTTTTAAATTTATCTAGGCATCCTCTGGTTTTACTTGCTAAATCTGGCAACCCTACTTTGGGGAAACAGAGGCCACTTCTGGTATCCTCAGTCAGGGTAGTGTCACCGAGTAGAAGGCATGTGTTTGTCCCTGGGAGGTAAGTAATTACCTTGATAGTTCACGATCATCTCCTCACATGCCAAAAAAGGCATCCCTCCCATGAACGTTTTTAAAGGGAGCATAATAGGGTCATTTTATCTGCCAAACCCATGGAGTTTTATCCTCTCAAGTATTTATTTGGAACAAATAAAGCTGTCATATATTACATAAGATAGAATGCACATGTTTCTGTAAATAGCATTGATGCAGCGCAGGCAAGTCCCAGAACTGCTTGACTTTGTCCAGGAAAGAATTCAAGAGTGAGCCCCTGGTGTTAGCAATCTATTATTGAACCGCACTGCTCCTTGCCAGGCTAACTCATAGGCAGTGTGCCCAGAGCCGCACTTGTGGGCTCTTGGCAACTGCATTTATATCCACTTGTGCCCACTTTCAATCACATGCAAATTGAGGGTTGGGTTATTCAGAACTTTCTAGGAAAGAGGAAATAACTTCCGAGTCACTGCCTTGTAGGTAGCTTCCTGTTGTTGCCATGGCGTTGGTAAACTGAAATGGCACTGATGGGAGTATCTTACGTGAATGAGCAATGAGGGCAGCCAGGCACCTGGTTTTGTCACCATCTGCTGGTTCCTGCTGGTTTTTTCACTTCATCCTGTGGGGATAGGGAGGTAAGTCCTGTTGGTCTCCTCCCTCATTTCCCTCTCAAAGATTAGATATTGCTCCTTACTCTTAAGGGGACAGCAGAAGAACAGAGGTCTTTCTTCTGTAACTGCTTCTTCCTGATTTTATGGGCATAGGCCCTGCCTAGTGTTGGAGGAGTAAAATCTCTGGACCTGATCTAAGGGGCCCCATGGCAGGATGTTTGTATTCTCTGAGTCAGACGACTGGATGGGTGGGAAGCCTTGCGCAGCATCATCTTCACGTGGAATTGTTGTAGTCTAGAAGACACAGACTTTACTAAGAAGTTAAACAGCGGTCAGGAGCGGTGGCTCATGCCTATAATCCCAGCACTTTGGGAGGCCAAGACAGATGGATCACCTGAGGTCAGGAGTTCGAGACCAGCCTGACCAACATGGAGAAACCCCATCTCCACTAAAAATACAAAATTAGCCAGGCGTGGTGGTGCATGCCTATAATCCCAGCTACTCAAGAGGCTGAGGCAGGAGAATCGCTTGAACCCAGGAGGCACAAGTTGCGATGAGCCGAGATCGCACCATTGAACTCCAGCCTGGGCAACAAGAGTGAAACTCTATCTCAGGGAAAAAAAAAAAAAGAAGTTAAGCAAGGGTCAAAAATTAGTAATAATAAAATAGCTGTCAGAGGTCTTAGGAAAGGTAAAAAAAAAAAAAAAAAAAAAAAGTGAGACTAATAGGTGTGGTTTATTATTGCACACACTCTTCCTTGTCATGTTATTTGTGCATTTGTGAAACAGCAGCTTTAAGTTTTCTAGGGGTTCACAAGTGTGAGTCATGGTGTCCTCCTCTTATACCTGTGGGGACTTAAGAGAAACAGGTTTCATCCCGGACAGGTATACCCAGCTAGTGATTCCCTGAAGTTTAATAACAGTGAGGACACTTTACAATACCTGATAAGTGGTCATTGATCCAGTGGTGGGGGAGTCCTTTTTTAAAAATTTTCAGTAAGGCAAAGCTGCTGGTTGAATAGGGGAAGCTGTTCTTTTCCTCGGTGGGAAAGGGCTATCTTTTATTTTCATTATGTTGAAAGAGCATTTGCAGCTTGCCTAAATTTCAAGGGGAGGCACAGTGAGGCATGTCCAACCCCCTATTTCCTGTCATTGCCTGAGTTGTTCAGGTTTCTTTGGGATTCTCTTTGGCCAAGGGATTTACAGCCAACTAAACATTCTAGGCCAAACAGGAATGGAGGTAGGTAGGCATTCATTAGCCCTTAAAACCCTTTTAAGCAATATAAGAGTCAAAACCTAAAAGCCAAAAATAAGCTTATACATCAAGGAAAAATGAAGACTACAGATTCAAGTTATACCAGGGGAAAACATTGCTTTTAAAGGCCAGTAAGATAAAATATTTTAGCATCAGGCCATAACAACAGTGGGAACCAGAGGAAACAATATTAAAGGCACTGATGAAAAAGCTAAAGGAGACAGTTATCATTGCAGGCCTTCTCAAACAGGGACAGCACCAAAAGCAGCCTGACACAACAGTTGAACTTTTGAGTTAGGAATCTGTATTAGTCCGTTTTCATGCTACCAATAAAGACATACCCAAGACTGGGCAATTTACCAAAGAAAGAGGTTTAATGGACTTACAGTTCCACGTGGCTGGGGAGGCCTCACAATCATGGTGGAAGGCAAGGAGGAGCAAGTCACACCTTACATGGATGGCAGCAGGTAAAAAGACAGCTTGTGCAGGGAAACTCCCGTTTTTAAAACTGCCAGATCTCATGAGACTTATTCACTATCACGGGAACAGCACAGGAAAGACCCACCCCCATGATTCAATTACCTCCCACTGGGCTCCTCCCGTGACATGTGGGAACTGTGGGAGCTACAATTCAAGATTTGATGGGGGACATGGCCTAAACATATCAGAATCTGTGAAGTTTCTCAAAGAAACAAGTTATAGAATTGAAAAGCAAACATTTTTGTAATTTTATTAACAGCAAATCTATACCTTAGGAAAACCTTGTTTTAACATGGGACCATTCTCTAGAAAGACTATTAGAAACAATTCTCTTTTAATGACAGCCAAATTAATTACACACAAAATTCCTTTATAAATTCCCCTTTATGAACCTTATCACAACTTAGACGATCGCTGACACGCTTGGACTTTCTGGCTTGTCTAATACTACTGCTTATTTAAATAATCAGTCATTCTGCCCTAGGACAAGAATTTATCATATAAGATCTTTTTTATAGAAAATTACTCTTTAATATCCTTCCTTACCAATAACTTTTTTTTACATCTCTCTTTTCTACTTACTGGTGTCTTTATATTTTGAACTTCCTTTTTAATAACTTCTGACTTAGATGAAAACTATTCTTTTTCCCAATAAAGGATACATCTTCTTTGGCATATTTTATATAAACCTAGGAAGCAAGAAATCCTAAACTGTCTATCAGATATTGAGACTTTATAGATAAGGAACCATTCCATAATTTTAAGACTTTAAACCACACAAAAAGCTCATCATTTAAAGCCATTTTAATCATTCTAAAGCCTACAAATATCAGTGGTTTACCTAGATAAAAATTTTAAAGTTAAATTTTAGAAGATGCAATATTCCCTTTAAACTAATAAGTTTAGATTAGTCTTATGTGTTTAATTTATGAGCGATCTTTTACTTATAAGCCAATTTGATAGCACACTAGACACAACACACATCATACAAAGTGACCTATCCAAGACCGCTGGATCCAAGTTATTTGCAACATTGGGTCCTGTCTACCTGGCCAAATTGTGTTTGCCCTGATAGGTATGGAAAACAGGGAGAGTCAAGGAGGGGGATCCCCTAGAAGGGAGGGAGCAAACCCCATTGCTCAAGGGGAGACCTGAGCCAGCAGAAAGTCCACTCAGCAGCAGACACCAAAGAGAAACATTCAGTTGACCACTTGTCTACCACAGAGGGAAAATGTCTGTCAGTCAGGTCAAGGGCCCAGGACCCCCAATAATTTTACTTGAGCGAGGCAGCTGGTTGGGAGCGAATGGAAGAAGGTTAGCTCTAGTATTGATGGGTCGCTTTCTCCCTACCCTCTTTCACCAGGATGGTTAGAACATTCTCATTGACAATGGCCCTCTTGCTTATAGTAGGCACGCTGATTCCAGCCCAGGGACCAGCCAGTCAGGGGCTTTCATCTGGGTATCTCAGATGCTGATCTCGTGATACTTTCTTGGGATAGGTAACCCTGAGGGGGCAGATGGTTTAAAGCATTCACTAGCAATTGTGCTTTTTGACTATTTCTTTTGGGTCTCTCTGCCCACGTTGCCCTGTCCCTATTGTAAACTCTAAGGACCAAGTTCAAGAGTTGGCTTATCGGGGTTTGGGGTCCCACTGCTGCTTTTTATAGCTTCCTTCTAATGTCAGAGGCAGACTGAGTCATAAAATGCATACCCAAGACAGCTTCCCCTTCTGGGGTGTCTGGATTTACCTTAGTATATTTCCTGAGGGCCTCAACCAAACAGCCCTGAAACAGAATGGGATTTTCATTTTTTCCCTAAGTTACTTCGTTAACATTGTTAGGATTAACTGGCTTAACCACACACCTTTTTCTCTGCTTCTTCTCTGCAGCACAGAAAGTGGATGACAATACTTACAAGTCATGCCAAGTTAAATCAAAGAACATGGTCAATTTAATAAACTCTTCTACAAACTCTCCTGGCTTCTCTAAGAACTGGCCAGATTTTTCCTTGCATAAAGCCAAGCCAGGCATAGAAAAAGGTGCATGTACTCTGATTATTCCTTTATTCCTGTTGGCTACCTCCCACAATGGACACAGGTTTGATTTCAGGGGCTGATACAGGACTCCACTTTTGGTGGTACTGGTTGGGTTTACTTCCTCAGGCAGTCGGGGGGATAGGCTGGGGATAGATGGATAAGGGGGAGGGGTACCTGATGACCTTAGGGTGGAATCCTGTGTTACAGACCTAGTGGGAACCCTCCCCCTGAATTGGGGGTGCTGAGGAGACTCTGGGGGAGGGTGTAGGCCTTCTGGGGGGAGCAGCTAGGAGGGAATGCCTTAGCCGTGACTTCCTGGTGCCTGGAAGTAGCATAGGCCAGTAAAGGGCCATAAAAGCCTGTACATAAGGGACCTTTTCTCATTTTCCTTTTTTAATGAGACTCTGCTCTGTCACGCAGGCTGGAGTGCAGTGGCACAATCACAGCTCACTGCAGCCTCCAACCCTTGGGCTCAAATGATCCTCCTGCCTCAACCTCCCAGAGTAGCTAGGACTACAGGTGCATACCACCATGCCCAGCTATTTTTTTTTTAATTTTTTGTAGAGATGGGGTATTGCTATGTTGCCCAGACTGGTCTTGAACTCCTAGCCTCAAGCTATCCTCCCTCCTCAACCTCCCAAAGTGCTGGGATTAAAGGCATGAGCCACTGCACCTGGCCCTTCCTTTTTTTAAAAAAAACAAGTAAGTCCAGTTATAGAATAGCATTATGGTATAATGAACCACATTTAAGCCGAATCTCTTGGTTTTCTAATTTTTACTGGGCCCAGATGACGCTGCAATAGAAAATGAGTTTCTTTTTAAGTTGAATTTTAATTTTCACCAAAAGCCTTAAAGACACCCTGCTGGCAAGTCTTTGAGGATGCTCGCCGTTGTCCCCTTGTCTAAGAAGGATCTTCACCAGACAAAGAAGTTTTTCTAAGGCTAGTGAGAGGGAAAGCAACTGGGCCCTCGCAGTTCTTCCTTTCAGATTCCGACCTCCTGTAGAGAAGGTGTACGTATAGATAGCAAGGTGTTACAAAAGTAGATTATAAGTGTTTGCCAGTGAATTAAACACTGCGAAAGTATTTTTATTATTCAAAGTGCAGAAGGGAAAGTGTAAATAAAGTAACAATAAGAAAAGAAAATGCTTCTATGGAAAATGATAACTTTAGGGCAGAAAAAAAGAAAAGGCAAGACTAAGACTCCCCTCGGGTGGGCCTCCAACCCACAGTGCTACAGGGAATGTCAATGCGGAAAACCCCAGAGCATCTTGGGGGCAGCCAACAATACCAAATGTCAAAAAACCCGGAGTACCCAAGTATCAGCCAGTGAGGATCCCCCCACCAAATGCCAAAAGCCCTAGAGCACCCAAGAAGCCAGAAAACAGTGAACCCCAAAGGCCAGGTAGGGCCACAGAACAATGTGATTCTGGTGTCCCAGAATCAACACAACAGGAGACCTCTCCAACCAAGTGTCCTACCTTAAACAATACCCAAACACAGTCAGAAAGGAACCAAAGCAAAAACTACAAATGAAATATACATTTCAGGCTGGGCATGGTGGCTCACACCTATAATCCCAACACTTTGGGAGGCCGAGCCGGGCGGAACACTTGAGGTCAGGGTTTCAAGACCAGGCTGGACAACATGACGAAACCCCCTCTCTACCAAAAGTACAAAAACTAGCCAGGTGGAGTGGTACACTACTGCAGTCCCAGCTACTTGGGAGGCTGAGGCATGAGAATTGCTTAAACCCAGGAGGCGGTGGATGCAGTGAGCCAAGATCACGCCACTGCACTCCAGCCTAGGCCGCAGAGAAAGACTCCATCTCAAAAAAAAAAAAAAAAAGTATTTCAAGGTGGAAAATAAAATGAAACAGCCAATGGAAAAATTACGTGGATGGCATTACAGGAGAAACAGTGGAGAGAAGGGGTGACAAGGATATGGCAGGTCAGATGTGCCTCTGTCCAGGGCAACCAAATAGCGGGGGGCTTTGAATTGACTCCCTAGCCAAAGGCCTCATTTCCTGGCTCACCTGATACTGTTGGGGGTGGGGGATGCAAAGGGGACACTTACCTGTCTGCAGAAGCCACAGTGGTGCCAACCACTCTCTAACATGGCGCTCACGTGAAGGTCTCCTCCCCAGATTTCCCCAGATTGGGCGGACTTGGCTGCTGTGATGTGACCAGCATGCAGTCCAGTGTCCAGTCAGCCAGGGTAGTGGGTCTCACACGAGGCAGTGCTGTGGCCACTCACCCGTCCACTCAGTTCTGCCTCGACCACCTGCAGGAAAGACCATGGCTTTCAAATGGCATGTGGCTAGTGTTCCAGCTCTCTGCAGTGCCAACAGCTCTCCACAGCTTTGATTGCCACATCACCAACCACCAACTGCTGCCTTTTGCCATCTTGCCATCTCGCCATCTCAACAATCACGGACTGTTACCTCACACCGTCCCACAGGTCACAGTTTTGCTGTCTTGCTGTCTCTCACCATTGCTGTGTCTCACTGTCTGGCTTCTTCCCTCTGTGGTTTCCAGGATGAGGCAGGAAGGTGAGCCCCCAAATTGGGGCTTAACCCAGGAGGGTTTTTGGCTTTATGCAGGAAAGAATTCAAGGGCCAGCCAGCACTGTTAGATAACAAGCTTTTATTGAAGGGCACTGCTGCTTGTAGAGGAGAGCTAACTCCAAGGCAGTGCCCTGCCCCCAGAGCCACACCTGTGGGCTGCTGGCAACTGCATTTATATCCACTTATACTCACTTTCAATTATGTGCAAATTAAAGGCCAGGTTAATGCAAACCGAGGGACAGGTTATTCAGAACTTTCCAGGAAATGGGCAGTATCTTCCAGGTCCTTGCCATGGAAAGGGGCAGTCACTTTTGGATTGTCGCCATGGTGTTTGTAAACTGTCATGGTGCTGTTGGGACTGCCTTATGCTAATGAACAGTGAGGGCAGCGAGGGATCCCTTTCATTCCATCTGCCTGTTCCTGCCAGTTTTTTCACTTCATCCTTTGAGGATCAGGAGATAAGTCCTACAGGTCTCCTTCCTCAGAGTGACAGCAACCTCAGCCTGCTCTCGTGACTGTGTTTCAGTCACAGACAGTCAGACCATATGGATACAAGGGGATTCAACTGAGGTGCAGTGAAGGCCCCAAGGTCCCTCCTCACACATACACTGATGCTTGCTGAAAGAAGCAGAATGGCAAAATGCTCTGCCATCACCCTGGTTGGTGTGAACTTACTCTCGGTGTGAACTTAGACGGGTTACTTCACATCTCTATGCCTCAGGAAAGGACTGGCGTGGAAATAAACACACTATAATGTAAACTTTGGAGTCAGAACGGATGACTGCACTGATGTAGGACACGCGCCACTTTATAACCAATTTAGATCCATTGAGAAAAAGAAATTAACTAAAGTTACTCACCCTTCTCAAAGTGTCCACGAGTGAAAGTGATTAAGATGGAATATGTCATCAGGTTATTCATAAAAGCAAAACATCAGTGTTTGGGGAAGACCGAAGCTTGCCTCGTGTTTGTCTTTTGCTACCACGTCCTTAGTTCCAGAGGCACCACTGCCCTAGGACTGTGCCTCTGCACAGAAAAGTGGGGTTCTGCTCTTTGGCAGGAACCAGCAGATCGCAGGAAAGCATCCCTAGCTGCCCTCATTGCTCATTAGCATAAGACACTCCAACCAGCACCATGACAGTTTACAAATGCCATGGCAATGACCTGGAAGTTACCGCCCCTTTCTGTGCCAGTGACCAGGAAGTTACTGCCCATTTTCTAGAAGGTTCGGAAGGGCATTTTCTAGAAAGAAAGTGTGCAGAGCACATGTGGCAGCAAAGGTATATGATTTGCCTTTCCCCCTGATATGCTCAGAACTTTCTAGAAAATGACTTTTAAAGCCTATCTTCCCTCACGATGAGGATATTCTCTGCAGTGAGAAGTGGGAGACCTGAAAGACATCATTTGTCTTTTTCCTGATATGCTCAGAGAGAGCCAACCTTGCCCAACTGTCTTATATCCTCCAGCCCCGCCCATCCTTTCCCCAGCATCCTCCCTCCAGCGTCCTGATTAATATTCCTTCCATTTCATGCTTCTCTCTCGGGATGGAAGTTGCCATACTCACATGCAGCTACCCCCTTTGGTAACACTGTGACAGCTCACCCACTAATCTGGACCTGCAAACTCATTTTTGTACTCTTTATCCTTTCTTAAGAGAGTGTGTGTGTGCGCGCACGTGCGTGTGCGCCTGTGTACAAGAATTTGAGAAAGTAAATTAATTTGGTGTTGAGAGAAAGGTTGAATTTTTCTTAGTCCTCGTGGGCTCTTTCTTCCAGTAGCACTGAATGACCAGGGACAATCCCAGGTTTGAGTTTCTCCTGCTGACAAAGAGGCTCATATACAAAAGGGCCTTAATCTGGCTCTGGGCTTTAGACCTGGGCCCAAGTCCCCTGGGCAGTAAAGTACAACAGCAAGACATCGCGGAATCTGTTCTCACCTAGGGCCTCTGTGGCTCTGATCTCTTTGCATAGAGGGTCACAGGTCCCCACACCTCCCCATCTGCCCATGTTCTTTCCTGATGAAGAAGAAGAAAATAGAAACAAATCCCCTGAAGGCTCTTCTAAGGATTCAAAATATTCCTTTTTTTTTTTTTTTTTTTTTTGGCCACAGAGTCTTGCTCTGTTGCCCAGGCTAAAGTGCAGTGGCATAACCTTGGTTCACTGCAACCTCCACCTCCCAGGTTCAAGCAAGACTCCTGCCTCAGCCTCCCGAATAGCTGGGACTACAGGTGCATACAACCACGCCTGACTAACTTTTTGTACTTTTAGTAGAGATGGGATTTCGCCATGTTGGCCCGGCTGGTCTCGAACTCCTGGACTCAAGTGATCTGCCCACCTTGGCCTCCCAGAGTGCTGGGATAACAGGTGTGAGCCACCATGGCCAGCCTTCATTCTATTCTCTCTGGAGCCATAGACACTCAAAAATTGGCCATATTCACCCAAGGTTGTGCCTTTTTAAGCCTATCTTCCCTCACTAAGAGGATGTTCTTTAGGTATGTCATCATAACGGCCTGAACAATCAGTGCATGAAGTACTTCTTCGGCTTCTCATATGTGCCTATAATTGTTCTAGGAATCGCAGGCTGACAAAAGGAGCAGGAGCGACACCTGCTTTCAAAGACCCTAGAGCACTGGACAGTCCTGAGCGGACTGTCCCACCTGAGGAAATGGATCTACTTAGTCACGGGGCTCACACCACATCAGTCCCATCACTGCAGCCACCTTGTGGCTCAGACTGGGATGCTTGGGGCAGAAAAGGCCTCAGTCAGAGAAGCCTCTGAGCAGTTAAGTACTTGACATTGGCAGCAGAGTTAGGTGAGGGAGATTTTAGGGGACCGGCATCCTGTTTCTCCTTTGGCCATATGAATTTCCACTGCACTTCTTCTGGGGCTCCAATTACTCCAATTATCCTTTCTTTTACTCCAATGATCCTTTCTCATATTCTAACTATCCTTTCTTTTACCCCTCAGCTTTTTTCATCTCTCCCAAAGGATGGCAGGCCTCCAAATCAGGTTTAGCAGTCAGGAAGGGGACAAAGGTAAAAGGAAAACTTATGCCAAGTCCTGTTTTGTTTCTAGCCAAGACTCTTGACTTAAAAGAGCTCCAAGGATTGGGGAGAAGGGAAGGGTTATATATTAATAGGAGTCATGAAGTCAAAAGGCATCTGATTGAACCTCCTTCTTCTGTCCTGCTCAGAACAATGAGATAAAGCCAAGGTCAAAAGCAAGGCCAGGTTGGAAGGATTATTAGAAAAGTCATGAGGGAAAAAGCAGTTCACTCTCCTTAAGCAAATGTGAAATACACTTCCTATAGCAATAAATAATCATGCAGGATGGGGCGTACATGGTGTAAACACCTTTAATACAATTCTAATTTTCTCTTTGCTTCAAGAGCCACAGATTGTTATGGCAACAAAACAGAAAAACAGATCACAGTATTAATTTGATATCTCGGCTTCATTTGTTCCACATTTGCAATACAGCACTTGCATAACAAACAGCCTGGGCTGAGCCAAAGCACGGAAAACACCAGCGCCACAGAAGGCCAGCATGGGGCACCCTCTCAGCCTCAAGTTCTGTTAAATAAAAAATAAATAATAATTTTCTACAAAGAATAGCTGTTCGGTTTCCCACACAATTTGATATTTGATTGATAACACTTGACAAGCAGATAATTCTATTCTTGTCCGCACAATGCCGATATAATGGAAAACATCAAAAGGCGGTATCATGCTGCAGGGACAGTTCCCCACTGCACGTTTTCAGCGGAAGAAACTTGCCTGGCCCGGCTCTTAACTCTCCATTTGCCTGGGCCCTTCCTGTATTCCCCCTCATTCCTCCACATGAGAACGGATGAATACAGGCTTGTATTAGCTTCCTGTTGCTGCTATAACAAATTACCCTCAATTTAGCAGATTAACGACAACACAGATTTATGATGATACAATTTTGGAGGTCAGAAGTGTAAAATAGGGCTCGCTGGGCTGAAATTGAGATGTAGGCATACTTTGCAACTAACCTTTTCAAAACAAAAATCTGATTATTTAATGTGGAGAAAAAGAAAGTCTTAAACTTCGGATGGAAGAATAAACTGGTAAGATATTCCTTGGATAGAAACTTGGCACTACTTAGTAAAGTTGGATATTCTCTTACTTATATTTTTTATATAATTTCCATAATTTAAAGATACCTTTCAGGCCAGGTACGGTGGCTCATGCCTGTAATCCCAGCACCTTGGGAGGCCAAAGCAGGCGGGTCACTTGAGGCCAGGAGTTTGAGACCAGCCTGGCCAACACAGAGAAACTCCATTCTACTAAAAATACCAAAATTAGCCAGGTGTGGTGGCAGGCGCCTATAGTCCCAGTTACTCAGGAGTCTGAAGCACAAGAATCGCCTGAACCCAGGAGGCAGAGGTTGCAGTGAGCAGAGATCGTGCCACTGCACTCCAGCCTGGGTGACAGAGAGAGACTCTGTCTCAAAAAAAAATAAAGAAAGAAAGGTAGGTACTTTTTAATGCCAATTTCTTAAAAAACAAACAAACAAACGTGTCTAAGATTGTTCACTGCACTGCTGTTTATAATAGTAAAAAACTGGAAACAAGATTGTTCATTGTAGGCCAGTTGTGGTGGCTAATGCCTGTACGTGCTTTGGAAGGCTGAGGTGGGAGGATTGCTTGAGGCTGGGAGTTCAAGATCAACCTGGGCAACATAGCAAGACCCTGTCCCTACAAAAGAAAATAAAAATAAAAGCCGAGAATGGTGGTGCATGCCTGTAGCTAAGACAAGAGGATCGCTTGAGTCCAAGAAATCAAAGCTGCAGTGAGCTATGATAGCACCGCTGCACTCTAGCCTGGGGGACAGAGCAAGACCCTAAGTCTCTAAATAAAACAAACAAATAAGAGCTACCTATTCAACATCACAAATTCCAAGAACAGTGTTGAGCCAAGAACCAAGTGGCACAGTGATACATACAGTATGTTGTCCTTTGCTTAAAGTTTAAAAAGTCTGTTTAAACAAAAAACCAATACCACATAATATACATATGGACCCACAAATACATAGTAAATATATAAAAACAGAGGAAAATAAATAAAATATGACAGCAAGAGAGATCATACTTGCCTAGGCTGATGGTTAGAGAAAGCTTTCTGTGGAGATGCTTGAATGACAGGAAAGGGCTGGGGTTGCAGGGATGGGGGCAGGAGCTGAGGCCCCTGTACACCCTGGGACTGCAGAGCACAGCTACAGGGCTAGACTACTTGGAACCAAATCCTGCTCTGCTGTGTAACCTATGTGTGACCCTGGGCAAGTGACAGAACCTCTCTGCCATGTCTACAGCAGCATAATAACGGCATCTGCCTCATAGGGGTGCTGGAGGATGAAATAGGTGGCCTGAATAAGTGATAGCAATGCCTGGCATGCAATGAGGACCCTGTCAATGTTTGTTCTTATTTATATTCCAGGGAGAGAAAACTGTAAAGTCAAAGACTAGGTTGGGGGAGGAAGGATAAGCAGAAAAACACTGAGAATTTATATACTGGAAAGAAACCTAGGTGACTGGAACAAAGCAAGCCAGCAGGGAATGGATGGCATTGAGGCTGGAGAGCCAGGCAGAAGTCAAAGTCCCCTTGCAAGGAGCTTGGCTATCATTCCATGGGCTACTGGAGAGACAGAAGCCGTGGGGCAATGGGATCCGATGTTAACTTGAAAGAGATCACTCTTACCCACCAATGCAATTGAGTGAACTACTGACATGCTCAGCCATTTAACGGATCTAGAGGGAATTATGCAGACTGAAAAAAGCCAATCCCAAAAGGTAATATATGGCATGATTCCATTTATACGACACTGGTGAAATGACATCACAGAAATGAAGAACGGATTAGTGGTTGCTGGTAGTTAAAGAGGGGTAGAAGCACCTGGACGGTGGTTATGAAAAGCCAACATAGGAATCCCTGTAGTAACAGAACCGTTCTGTATCTTCCTTGACTTTGTCAATGTCAATATCCTGGGTATGATCCTGTACCATTGTTTTGCAAGATGTTACCACTGGGGGAACGGGTTAAAGGGTATACTCTTCATATTATTTCTTGAAACTGCATGTAAGCCTATAGTTATCTCAAGAAAATTTAACAGGAATACAAAAAAGAAAAAAAAAAGCCAACTCTCCATAGAAAATAATTTGGAAACTCATGTAAGACAGAAGCTCCAAAATTCCACTCCAGAGAGCAGGGATACGGTCATTTTAGCCTGGAAAAAGTTGAAGGCATATCTAATCAAAAGATACTCTCAGACTGTTGAAACAAATCACCCAGAGAATATCCAGCTTTGAGAACTGCTGCTTCCTGGTATACTCTCCAAAATTATCTTGCTGCAAAACGTAGCTGAAGCCACAAAGAAAGCAACTTCCATGACAAGGAAGCAGCTAGGACAGTGAGAGCTGGACCTCCAGGGACCTCCCATCTAGAGCTGCAGATGACATCTGCATACGTGATCCAAGTTGTCCCATTAAAAAAAAAGACAGAACCAACATCTCTATAGTCTCAATGGCTGTGTCCTCCAAAACTCATATGTTGAAATTCTAACCCCCAAGATGATAGCATTAGGAGATGGGGCCTTTTGGAGAAGATTAGGTCATGAAGGTAGAGCCCTCAAGAGTAAGATTAGTGTCCTCAGAAAAGGGGCCCCAGAGAGCTGGCTCACCCCTTCTGCCATGTGAGGATACGGTGAGAAGATAACCATGTACAAACCAGAAAATGGGCCCTCACCAGATGCCCAGGCTGCCGGTGCCTTGATCTTGGACTTCCCAGCCCCCGGAACTGTGAGCAATAAAGGTCTGTGGCTTATAAGCTACCCAGTCTGTGGCATTTTGCTATAGCAGCTCAAATAGCTGAAGACGAACATAACAGCCATAAAACAGGATTTTTCTGGCTCCCTCTCATCTGCTCTTCCAGGGCCTCAGCATCAACTAGCGGCTTACCCTGCCCCTGAGGATAGCTCACCTGGGCGTGTGGGCATGTCTTCTGAGACACCATGACAGGCCATTCTCTGCCTCCCCTGCTTCGGCTCCCTGCCAACTGCCACCAAGGGTCTGATGTTTGTGCCAAGGCCTCTGCTGCTTACAGCCCCCATTTGTCACCCCACGGGGCTCTGTAGTGGCTTCCTCTCCCACTTCCCACACTGCCTACTGCTCCCAGGAGCTCCAACAGTAACCCTCGTAGGAAAAGTGACTGCTGAGGGGCCACAGGGTCTCCCAGTGAAATTGCCTTTTCATTTTCTACTTGAAGCCCCTGTTCTCCAGAATGGGGGCACAAATCCAGGAGGACTTGATTGAGAACAGATCCCTGCATCTCTAAGTGGGAGGCACTAGCTCTGAATCTAGCCTGTGGCCTTGGTTCTCTCTTCTTTGTTGATTTTTTTTCCTCCTTAGTTCCTCAGCCAAACAGACCCTTGGGAATCATTCTACGAAAGATGGGAAGGGGAGAGGAGGGAGAAGGAGAGTGAAAGCAGGCAGCCTCTAAGTTTGGAAAAAACTTGCCTAGCCACACTGGCCAGCACATGCTCCAGGGAAAATGGAAGACAGAATGAACCTCAGAGGGTAGAGCTGCACAGAAGCAGGATGGACCTGCTAGGAGAGTGTGGTCCAGGCATGGCTGCAACTGAGAGGTCAGAAGTGAAGACACCGGGCTGAGTCAGAGGGACTTGTAGGAAAGAGATGAATGTAAGACTCCAGGTCTCAGGCCTTGAGTACCGTGACAAGCAGCGTGGAGTTGACAACAAATTCAGTTCTAGGAATCTCTCCAACACCCCTATTCACACATGTCCTGTGACAGTTGTACTTCAGGGCTGGTTCATCTACCATTCCAGCCATGATCTTCCTTGTCTTCCTCTACAGCTGAGCCTATAAAATGATACCTATCTACACCCAGCTTCCTTTAAGTCTCGGGTGGCCATGTGCATGGTCTGGCCATTTCAGTAGAAACAGTCCCTGAAAAGGGGGCTTTTCCTCCATCCTCCCCACCCCCACCCATACAAATGCAATGTCACAAAAGAAGAAAGTGTTTGGCTTGACTCTTACCTTTGGGCATCTTCCTTCCTGACTGGAATGCAGGCACAGCCAAGATGTGGCAGCTGTCTTGTGGCCAGGAGGACCAAGCCATACCCTAGGAGGGCAGAACAGAAAGAGGCTGCTTCCTTCCTAATGTCTGTTGGCGGCAGCCCCAGCCCTGGACTGTCTACCTGCAGATGTCCTGTTACCCTGACGAGAAGGAAAGACGGAAGGGAGGCGGGAAGGAAGGAAGATCCAAGGACGGAGGGAAGAATTATGTCGAAAGATTATAATTGGATTGTTTATTACTTGCAGGAAAATGCATTGCCAGACACTGTAGGATCATTTGTAATATCAAAAAAAATTGGAGGACTGGTGCCGTGGCTCATGCCTGTAATCCAACACTTTGGGAGGCTGAGGTAGGCAGATCACTTGAGATCAGGAGTTCGAGGCCAGCCTGGCCAACGTGGCAAAACTCCATCTCTACTAAAAATACAAAAAGTTAGCCAGATGTGGTGGCAGGTGCCTGTAATCCAAGCTACTCGGGAGGCTGAGGCAGGAGAATTGCTTGAACCCAGGAGGCGGAGGTTGCAGTGAGCTGAGATCATGCCACTGTGCTCCAGCCTGGGCAACAGAGCGGGACTCCATCTCAAAAAAAAAAATTTGGAAATAATTGATACGGAAGTGGTAACATAAATTATGAGCCATCCACAATATAAAATACTATGTAGTGGTGAAGTACACACACATATATAGTGACATGGAAAGATCCCTGGGTCACATTGTCAAGTGAAACAAACCAGTCAATAGAACAATCCAGGTGCTCCTTGACTAACAGGGGGTTGTGTCCCAATAAACATGCTGAAAGTTGAAAATATTGTAAGTTGAAAATACATTTAGTCTGCCTAACCTACTGAACATCTCAGCCTGGTCTACCTTAAACATGCTCAGAACACTCACATTAGCCTATGGTGGGGCAAAATCATCTCGTTCAAAGCCTATTTTATACTAAAATGTTGAATATCTCATGGAATTTGTTGAACAGCATAATGAGTGAAAGCAGAATGGGTGTTCGAAGTACGGTTTCTATGAAATGGGTATCACTTTTATACCATCGTAAAATAAACACACTGTAAGCTGGGGAACATCTGTGTATAGTAGGGACCTGCTTATGTGATTTTTTAAATTATGTGTGTACATATATATCCCTATGCATCTAACTATGCATCTAGATAAAAGGAGACGTATATATACCAACTGTTAACAATGGTCATTTCTGGGGTTGTGGAAGAGCAGGGATGGGCTGGGGTGAAGAGGGCTTTCATGAAAACTACAGAGTGAAAAACTCTATCGTTCTGAGGGAAAAGCAATTAAAAAGCATAGTGTTGGTTTCCTCCCCTCCCCTTTGATAAGTGATTTCTTCTGATCCTGAACAGCAGACAACGTCTTGGGAGATCATCCTCTAGGTGCCTTTGACTCCAGACTTCCAAACACCCACCTTCCACCATAGAAAGAAAGACCCATGACTGTGTGGCCAGGGAACCCATTTGAACTGCCACATTGATGCCATTAATGCCGGGCTTCTGCCCTTCCTTCTGGAAACCTAGAAATGGAGACCTTACACTTCAATCAAATAAGCAATTGAGCCATTCAAATAACTGCTTTTATGATACCCCAAATCCATCCCAACATTCTCACCCCATTCTGGTGTGTGACTCTCCATCGCCCTAGCAAACCTGGGCCACACAACCTGCTACCAATAACGTTGGGAGAAACTTTTCTTGGACCCCAGCTCTCTCTTCCTCTCCTGAAAGGGCAGTCTAAGTCAAGAATATTCCCTATCACTTCTCCGCAGCACCAGGAAGGGACCGGGGGGAGGAATGTGCCTGGCTTTTTGGGCTCTGCTAAGTGTGGGTCTGCCTGATGCCATGAGTGGGCCGAATGGACACGGCCTAAGCATTACACAGCTGCTTGAAGGGATCACTGCTGTGTAATTCACGCCACAGTGGGCACAAGGGAGAGCATTTTCAAAAGTGGCTCCAATTAATGACTGTCCAGAGACATTCACAAGGCACAGGTCCTGAGCACAGAGCCCTGCCTGGCATGGTGAGGTCCCACAGTGGTGAGACCACCGCAGAGTCCCATTGAGGGGAAAGGATCCACACAGACACTCATGGCTGCAGCTAAATGAAATGCTTCAGCAGCATTATGTTAAGGAAGTGCACATTATTATTATTATTATTATTATTATTATTATTGAGACAGAGTTTCCCTCTTGTCGCCCAGGCTGGAGTGCAGTGGTACGATCTCACCTCACTGCAACCTCTGCCTCCCGGGTTCAAGCAATTCTTCTGCCTCAACCTCCTGAGTAGCTGGAATTACAGGCACCCGCCATGAAGCCTGGCTAATTTTTTGTATTTTTAGTAGAGATGGGGTTTCGTCATGTTGGCCAGGCCGGTCTCGAACTCCTGACAACAGGTGATCCACCCACCTCAGCTCCCAAAGTGCTGGGATTACAGGTGTGAGCCACCATGCCCAGCCATAGGAAGTGCAAATTAATAATGGTGCATGGAAGTTGAAGAGAGGCGAGGGAGCAGACAAGTTTTCGTTTCAAAGTCAGCACGAGGACCTGTGAAAGGAGGACAGAACTGAGGTGGCCCCTGCACAGCAATCTGAGGCATGGGGACAGCCTCTGGGTAATCACTCTCAGCCTGGAACTCAACAGAGAATGAGGGGACACCACACAGTCCCCTCTCAGTGGATTTCCTGCATCTTACAGCCAAGTCCCACTTCAGCCCAATACTCCATCCAGGAAGCCTTTACTGGCTACCTACTGTGCAAAACCTTGAGGTGGGAGATGCAGAGGGCCCCTTGGTGCCTGTGCAAACAGGCAAGGGGCACTGCTGAGCCCTGCAGCAGCCCTGGGGGAGCTGTCACCAGCAGAGCAACTGCAAGGACCAGGGAGCTCTGCATAGAAGAACGACAATGCCACAAACAATAGCTTAGCACAGGTAGAGCGTGACCAGGGAGAGCGCGGATGCTGGCGCAGGAAGGCTGCACTCAGGACAGCCCTCTCCAGCTTGACGTCCTCAGGATTACGGATCCACCCGGGGCTGGTGGTCACAGCAAGCACCCTCCATCCTCCACTCTGCTCCTAAGGGCCCCTTCTGATGTCCAGCCTGGGGGCCTTTGCAAGGCCAGAACCAAGGGGTCCGTGGGAAGCATGTGATGGGGTGGGGCAGAGGGTGGGGGCGTGGGTGGAGTTCAACACAGGAGGCGAGTCACAGTTGGGGCGATGTTATGTGTGGCCTCATGTGTGTTATGTGTCATGTATAGCGTTGTGCATGGTGTAGGAGCCCAGTTGCGGCGGACTGCGGAGTGTGGCATAGGAGCAGAGTTGCGGCAGACTGCAGAGTGTGGTGTAGGAGCTGTGTTGTAGTGAGATGGAGCAGGAACCCCCCGTTAAGGGCCTGCTGGGTACACCCTCCCCACACCCAAGCATGGACATTTTTAAAAATCTTAGGCCTGGCGTGGTGGCTCACACCTGTAATCCCAGCACTTTGGGAGGCCAAGGCAAGTGGATCACCTGAGGTCAGGAGTTCAAGACCAGCCTGACCAACATGGTGAAACCTCGTCTCTACTAAACACAAAAAATTCACCGGGTGTGGTGGTGGGCGCCTGTAATCCCAGCTACTCAGGAGGCTGAGGCAGGAGAATTGCTTGAACCCAGGAGGCAGAGGTTGCATTGAGCGGAGATTGCACCATTGCACTCCAGCCTGGGAGACAGAGCAAGACTCCATCTCAAAAAAAAAACAAAGAAAACAAAAAAAAAAAAAACACCTTACATTCCTTCATGAAAAATTTCAGGTATCTAGCTGGCCCTGAAAAATAAACAAACAACTTAAAATTCCAGGTAGCTAGCTAACCTTAAAAAATAAACAATTTAATAAACAAGAAGGTAATAGTGGCTTAAAACAATGGCCAAAAAAGTTAGAGTCAAAAACTGTTTGTGGTTCCCTATAGAGACTAAAGATAACATCTTAACATATGTCCCTGAGTTGTTTTGCAGAAACCCAGACCCCCACCAAGCAGACTCACTAGCACACAGACCTCAGATAACGGGAGCAGAGGACTCAGCTCTGATCCCTGTTCTTTGTTCTAAATTCCTTCCCGAGGGGCCATGAGCTGGAGCTAACATTCTTTTCTGTTGATCTGAAATTTTTATTTTATTTTTATTTTTGAAATGGAGTCTCAGGCTGTCTCCTAGGCTGGAGTGCAGCGGCACAATCTTGGCTCACTGCAACCTCTGCCTCTCAGGTTCCAGCGATTCTCCTGCCTCAGCCTCCCAAGTAGCTGGGATTACAGGCGTGCCCCACCACACCCAGCTAATTTTTTGTATTTTTAGTAGAGAGGGGGATTTCACCATGTTGGCCAGGCTGGTCTCTAACTCCTGACCTCAGGTGATCCTCCCGCCTCGGCTTCACACAGTGCTGGGATTACAGGTGTGAGCCATCGCGCCTGGCTGGTCTGAAATTTTTAGGCAAAACTTTGTCTCCAAATCAGAAAATCCTTAAATCCACCCGTGGGCTGTAGGCTCCCCTGCCTGGAGATGTCCCCACTTTTTAGTTCAGTGCAATGGATAGCTTCCTTGTACTGATTTATAACTTTGCCTATAACCTCTGCCTCCCTGCCTTTAAAAAGTCTTACCTGTAAGCCCTCTGGAAGGCTGGGACTTAAGTGTGAGCTGCCTGGTCCTCCTTGCTTGGCACCCAGAAAAAAAAGGCTTCCTTTCTCCTGCTGCAAACCTCGGTGTAGATATCTGGTTTTACTGCACTGGGGCAAGGTATAACAGGAGTGCAGTATTGTGTATGGGGTAGGAGCTGTATTGTGGTGTAGTGTTGTGTGTCTTGTAGGAGCTTAGTCATGGTGTAGGGTCATGCATGGATTAGGAGCTGAGTTGTGGTGTAAAGTCATGCATGGATTAGGAGCTGAGTTGTGGTGGTAAAGTCACGCATGGATTAGGAGCTGAGTTGTGGTGTAAGATCATACATGGATTAGGAGCTGAGTTGTGGTGTAGGGTCATGCATGGATTAGGAGCTGAGTTGTGGTGTAAGATCATGCATGGATTAGGGGCTGAGTTATGGTGTAGGGTCATGCATCGATTAGGAGCTGAGTTGTGGTGTAGGGTCATGCATGGATTAGGAGCTGAGTTGTGGTGTAAAGTCATGCATGGATTAGGAGCTGAGTTGTGCTGTAGGGTCATGCATGGATTAGGAGCTGAGTTGTGGTGTAGGGTCATGCAAGGATTAGGAGCTGAGTTGTGGTGTAAAGTCATGCATGAATTAAGAGCTGAGTTGTGGTGTAAAGTCATGCATGATTTAGAAGCTGAGTTGTGGTGTAAAGTCATGCATGGATTCGGAGCTGAGTTGTGCTGTAGGGTCATGCATGGATTAGGAGCTGAGTTGTGGTGTAAAGTCATGCATGGATTAGGAGCTGAGTTGTGGTATAAAGTCATGCATGGATTAGGAGCTGAGTTGTGGTGTAGGGTCATGCAAGGATTAGGAGCTGAGTTGTGGTGTAAAGTCATGCATGGATTACGAGCTGAGTTGTGGTGCAGGGTCATGCATGGATTAGGAGCTGAGTTGTGGTGCAGGGTCATGCATGGATTAAGGGCTGAGTTGTGGTGTAAAGTCATGCATGGATTAGGAGCTGAGTTGTGGTGTAAGATCATGGATGGATTAGGAGCTGAGTTGTGGTGTAAAGTCATGCATGAATTAGGAACTGAGTTGTGGTGTAAAGTCATGCATGGATTGGGGGCTGAGTTGTGGTGTAGGGTCATGCATGGATTAGGAGCTGAGTTGTTGTGTAGGGTCAGGCATGAATTAGGAGCTGAGTTGTGGTGTAAAGTCATGCATGGATTAGGAGCTGAGTTGTGATGTAAAGTCATGCATGGATTAGGAGCTGAGTTGTGGTGTAAGATCATGCATGGATTAGGAGCTGAGTTGTGGTGTAAAGTCATGCATGGATTAGGTGCTGAGTTGTGGTGTAGGGTCATGCATGGATTAGGAGCTGAGTTGTGGTGTAAAGTCATGCATGGATTAGGAGCTGAGTTGTGGTGTAAAGTCATGCATGGATTGGGAGCTGAGTTGTGATGTAAAGTCATGCATGGATTAGGAGCTGAGTTGTGGTGCAGGGTCATGCATGGATTAAGGGCTGAGTTGTGGTGTAAAGTCATGCATGGATTAGGAGCTGAGTTGTGGTGTAAAGTCATGCATGGATTAGGAGCTGAGTTGTGGTGTAGGGTCATGCATGGATTAAGAGCTGAGTTGTGGTTTAAAGTCATGCATGGATTAGGAGCTGAGTTGTGGTATAAAGTCATGCATGGATTAGGAGCTGAGTTGTGGTGTAGGGTCATGCATGGATTAGGAGCTGAGTTGTAGTGAAAGTCATGCATGAATTAGGAGCTGAGATGTGGTGTAGGGTCATGCATGGATTAGGAGCTGAGTTGTGGTGTAAAGTCATGCATGGATTAGGAGCTGTGTTGTGGTGTAGGGTCATGCATGGATTAAGAGCTGAGTTGTGGTGTAAAGTCATGCATGGATTAGGAGCTGAGTTGTGGTGTAGGGTCATGCACGGATTAGGAGCTGAGTTGTGGTGTAAGATCATGCATGGATTAGGAGCTGAGTTGTGGTGTAAAGTCATGCATGGATTAAGAGCTGAGTTGTGCTGTAGGGTCATGCATGGATTAGGAGCTGAGTCGTGGTGTGGTGTTGGGTGGAGTATGGTTGCCGTTGCATTACACTATATCATGGTGATCCCAGAGCTGCCCAGGAATGCTGTTCCCCTCCCCCTTCTCCTACCAACTCTTGCCCCACCTCCAACCCCCTCCCCAACCCTGGGAGGCTGTAGTGATGCTATTTGCTAAGATGGGTTAGAGGGCCATTCAAACATGGGACTGAGGGGGCCACACAGATCTCCCTCCCTCATTCTGGGCCACTTCTCCTGTCTTGGAGCCCCGAGGAAGCTGAACTCACCCATCAGTCTCTCTCGTCCCTTGGCCACCTGCTCTCCCCACCCAGCCACCCAACTGGTGCTTTTAATGGAATCAGCTTTAAAAAGAAAAAAATCCTCCAAGTAACAAAGCATCCTATAATTACTCTGCAGCTCCTTGTCCTCGGTAATTTCAGGCTTGTGCTGCTATCATTACACATTACATGGAGTTAGGGAGTCACAGCTCTTGTGTGGCCAATCAGCGACACATCTGCAGGATTTCCAAATGGAAGGGAAAGTCCAGGCGCATCCTGGTGGATGGGCTGATGGGGCCTTGATGACTGCAGCTTTTCCAGACCCCAGGCATGGACGGGAGTGCCGGTGCCTCCAGGGAGGGCCAGCAGGAGGCGCTGGGGACAAGCGTGCACTCAGTGCCCACAGGGTGCCAGGTCCTTGTTTATTCAAGAGCACACAGGGGGCTCGGTGTGTGGAACCCCACTCCCCTGCCCACACCTCCAGTCTCAGCCTCCCATCCATGCTCACCTCTGCAAATGGCTCAAATCCCTCCAGCTTCTCCTCATCTCCATCGAGCTTGCTGTCTCCCCAGGCCTCCCCTGGACCCCTGACCCAGCCCTCCCCTGGCCTGCCATGGTCATCTGTCCTCCTCGCAAGCCTCTGATGATTTTTATAGAGGCGAATCTGCTAATACCACCTCCTGCTTAGTGTTCTTCACCAGCATACCATTGCCTTCAGGAGAAAATTCAGAATCCCTGCAGAGGGGATTTGCTGCCCATTGTGCTCCTCCTGACTTCATCAGGAGGGCAGGAAGGATAGAAGGCTGCAGTGAAGTTGGGACTCCCCAGGGAGGAAGGCTGGGGAGGGGAGGCAGATGCTGGAGTTGGCCCAAGCCCAGGCTGCCATCACCACACCGTGTACCCAGGGCCCGGACCTCTTTCCCTGGCAGGAGGTACGGGAGCTGCCTCAGGTATCTTAGGTGGGGCTCGAGACTTCTCAGCCCTACCTGCTTCCTCACTTCCTCACTCCTTCACTCCTTTTTCAACAAACGATCAAGAAACAACCATAAGCATTCTCCACTGAGGAGCCCATGACACTGCCCTGCCTACAGAGTAGCTGTGCCTTTTGCTTCTTTATTTTCCTTACAAACTAGCTTTCACTTTATAGGCTTGCCCCCAAGTCTTTCTTGCATGAAATCCAAGAATCCACTCTTGGGGTCTGGATCAGGGCCCCTTTCCGGTAACAAACCCATTACACCTACTATGTGCAACATCATACTGGATGTTTTTCTATGTCACCCAATCAACTTTGAGTCATGGTTCTTATCTTCAATATTCGACAGGGAAACTGAGGCTTGAAGAGACTGAGTAATCCCCAAGACCACACAAGTGCTGGGTCTGTCACCAGCATCTTGCTCACCTTACTCCGCTGTGCTGTCACTAAAATGTAGTCCTTCCCAGGATGGTGTCCACAGCAGCGGAAATGGCCCAAGCTCTGCCCAACTCTCTCACCGTGGGCCTTGTCCAGAGTCTGTGTCTGAATTCGGGGAAGGGGAGGGAACAGCCTAAATGACTGAATATTATATAAACCTGGATGACAGTGAAAGAAATCAAAACATTTTCTACTCCAAAATATATTTCTTTGACATATTTTGAGATAGCTGTCAGAGGGCCAGCTCAATGAAGCATTCCACAAAGCTGTCTTTTTTGGGGAAAATGTGCATCTGTAGAAAAGTCTACACTGACGCAGCCAGACCTTCCCTTGTCCAGAACTAGGAAAGATGAACTGAGAGACTGAGATCTTTAAACGTTGGAAAGAAACATTTCCCATTTATTCTCTCTGAGGGCTGCTACCTGCAAGCTTTCATCTACGTAACAAGACCGCCTTTGCTAGCCAGGCCTTTTCTTCTCTCCCTTCCATAACCATCTGGCCACTATAACCTGATTTACCACCATAACCTATTTTTGACCATGCTCTGAGCCCACGTTCCTTCTGTAACTTCAAGATGGTATATGAGCTTCTGCATTGGGGGTGGTCTTCCAGATGGTACACAAGCCTCTGCATTGGGGATGGTCTCCAAGATGGTACACAAGCTTCTGCATGGGGATGGTCTCCAAGACGGTATACAAGCTTCTGCATTGGGGGTGGTCTTCCAGATGGTACACAAGCTTCTGCATGGGGATGGCCTCCAAGATGGTACACAAGCTTCTGCATTGGGGGTGGTCTTCCAGATGGTACACAAGCTTCTGCATTGGGGGTGGTCTCCAAGATGGTACACAAGCTTCTGCATTGGGGGTGGTCTCCAAGATGGTACACAAGCTTCTGCATTGGGGGTGGTCTCCAAGATGGTACACAAGCTTCTGCATTGGGGGTGGTCTCCAAGATGGTATACAAGCTTCTGCATTGGGGGTGGTCTTCCAGATGGTATACAAGATTCTGCATTGGGGATGGTCTTCAAGATGCTATACAAGCCTCTGCATTGGAGGTGGTCTTCATTCTGAAGGCTCCTGTGTACATGTTAACAATAAATGTATATGCCTTCTCCCATTAACTTGCTTTTTGTGAGCTGATTTTTCAGCAAACCTTCTGAGAGTGAAGGAGAGGACTTCCTTTTGCCCTTACAACAGAAAGCAGAAACCACAGGGAAGCCGGCTGCAAGAGTCAGACCTCCTCTGCTAGCTAGGCAGAAGAAAGTCCATGGCAAAGTCGTGGCCACAAAGGTCTTGTCTTTGTAGAGGCTGGAGGCAAAGAGAGAGCGTTTTCAAAGGGTTCTCTTCATTCAAACCACCATTGAGCTCAACCGTGTGCAGGGCACTGTTTTGAGTCCTGGTTTTAAGAAAAAGCACATGGTCTTGGAGCTTTAAAGAGGGGTCAGTCCTCTGGCTGCAATATGGACAGCAGATTTGCAGAACAATAAAGGACATCGATCCTGCCCTCAAAGACTTAGTGCAGAAATACAGGCCAGGCACGGTGGCTCATGCCTGTAATCCCAACACTTTGGTAGGCGGAGGCAGGCAGATCACTTGAGCTCAGGAGTTCAAGACCAGCCTGGGCAATATGATGAAACCCCTGTCTCTACAAAAAAACTACAGAAAAGTAGCCAGGAGTGGTGTTATACTTGTAGTGCCAGCTACTTGGGAGGCTGAGGTCGGGGATCACCTGAGTCCAGCCTGAGCCACACAACAAGACCCTGTCTCAAAAAAACAACAATAATAAAAAAAAATTAGGGCTATGTCCTCATGGAAAGAGAAACAACAGTGGTTCTCGGGGAACATCCTGGCCATAGGGACCACACAGAAGGAAAATGTGCCTAGACTAGAGCTCTCTCGCCATGTGAATGAACCTCAAAGACAAAAGCTAACAGCATAGTTGGCCCAGAGAAAATTCAGTGACAGAAGGCGTCAGGCAACTTATTAAGCATCCCCACTCCTCATCTGCCATCTTGGGGTTCACTTCGACGGTGAATGCCATGGTCTTTGATGGGAGAATTAAAAGCGGTTCTCCATGACTGCAGTCTGGAGAATGCCGCTGTGCATGGCTGATCTCAGATGTGTGCAATGAGGTCAGGGGCTCAGGATCTACCTGCAAAGGTGTGAGGGTGACCTGGGCTGCTGGAGAGAACAGCCTGCAGGAAGGGTCACCAGGGAAGCAGATGGGACCACCACGCAGCCTCGTTCCTTGGGTTCAGTGCTAGAGTCCCTACTGTTCTCTTGAAGAAGCCACACACCACCTCCTACATTTCCCAAGGAACAAAGGGAGGACATGGTTTGCCCAACCAGGGAGCCATAGCCAGGAGCCCATGGGTGCTGTCCGCAAGGTGACTCAGGTATTGGGTGAGATGAGGGTTGGGGAACCTACAGGTCTTCCCTGAGACTTTCCTCAGAAAGCCAAAGACATTCTTCTTTATTTTTTATTTTATTTTATTATTTTTTTTTTAGACAGGATTTCACTCTTGTTGCCCGGACTGGAGTGCAGTGGTGCAATCTCGGCTCTCTGCAACCTCCGCCTACCAGGTTCAAGCGATTCTTCTGCCTCAGCCTCCTCAGTAGCTGAGATTACCTGTACCTGGCACCTCGCCCAGCTAATTTTTGTATTTTTAGTAGAGACGGCATTTCACCATGTTGGCCAGGCTGGTCTAGAACTCCTGACCTCAGGTGGTCCACCTGCCTCAGCCTCCCAAAGTGTTGGGATTACAGGTGTGAGCCACTGCACCTGGCCTGATCTAGATTTTGAATTATGATTTCCAATGGTTTCTACTTAGACTTTAAAATCATTTCTTTCTTCCTTACCTGGTCATTCATTTCCTGTCCCCTTTGTGGGCACCTTTGATCTTCTCCATTTCCAAACACTGGCAGCCCCAGGGCTCAGTCCTCAATGGTCCTCCACAGTCCACTGGTACCCATTCCTCTGAAGAGTTAAAAATCACCCACAAATAGACAACTCCTGGCTGATACCTTTTTCTTTCTTTTTTTTTTTTTTTTTTTTTTTTGAGACAGGGTCTTGCTCTGTTGCCCAGCTGGAGTATGGTGGTGCCATCACAGTTCATTGCAGCCTTCACCTCAAGCGATCCTCCCACCCCAGCCTCCCAAGTAGCTGGGACTACACACATGTGCCACTACGCTGTTAATTTTTAATTTTTTTGTAGAGACAAGGTCTTGTTAAGTTGGCCAGGATGGTTTTGAAATCCGGACCTCAAGCAATTCTCCCACCTTGGTGGGATAATCCCAAAGTGCTGGGATTATAGGCATCTGCCCCCATGTCCAGCCAGATCTCCCTTCGGAAGTCCAGACTTGAATGTCCAACTCCTCATCAACATCTTCACTAGGACTTCGGCCACCTTTCAAACTTCTGTCAAAACTCGATATCTGATCCTTCCTTTTAGTTAATAACAACAGGCTGGGCATGGTGGTTCACACCTGTAATCCCAGCACTTTGGGAGGCCAAGGCGGGCATATCACTTGAAGCCAAGAGTCTGAGACCAACCTGGCCAACATGGCAAAACCCCCTATCTACTAAAACTACAAAAATTAGCCAGGTGAGGTGGTGCACATCTATAATCCCAGCTACTGAGGAGGCTGAGGCACAAGAATCGCTTGAACCCGGGAGGCGGAGGTTGCAGTGAGCCGAGTTCGCGCCACTGCACTCCAGCCTGGGCGACAGAGCAAGACTCTGTCTCAAAATAAAAAAGCCAACCTCCTCCCTCTAGTTACTAAGCCCAAACACCTGAGCACGACTCCTTTTCTCCCAGCTGCCATCTGATGTGTCACCATATCACACTGGTGCCACCAGTGTTACCACTGTGCACAGAGTAGCCATCATTTCACGCCTGGACTAGCCTCTGAGCAGCATCCCCACCTCCCCTCCTGCCAGGGCTTCACCTGGTCGGCACCATCCACAGTCCTGGTCTCCTGCCCCCGTCCTTGCTGCTCCTCCGGCAATCCAACACCTCCCACCACCACTGCTCCCTCCACAGGGAGCACCCTTTCCCTGGAAGCCATGGGCTCACCCCACCCTCCTTCAATTCTTTGTTCAGATATCACGTTCTCAAGAAGACCTACCAGACCCGTCTTCCAAAAATTAAAACACAGCACTCTGCATCCCCTGATGGCAGTGGTGTGCTGGTGAATGTTTAACAACCAGCTCCCAGTGGGGAACCCTGAGGGGTACCCACGGCTGATCTCTCTGGGGTAAGCACTCCCATCACCCATCACGGCAGATTTCCAGTGACCAACATGAGCTCACCACAAAGAGATGTGCACAGCCGGCACCAGCTGCTGAACCTGCTGTGTTTCTCTATACCACGATCTCACCTTCTCACAGATGCAGAAATTTACATATTGATTATATTATTGCTTATTGTCTGCCTTCCCCCACTTGAATATAAACTCCACAGAGACTGGCTAATTGAGCTTGGTTTTGGTTTTTATTCCCTGATAGGTCCCAGGCACCTAGAGCGAGAGTTAGCAAACTCCAGCTGGAGGTCAAATCTGGCCCGTAGCCTGCTCAGGGGGGTTTTGATTTAAAGAGACAGAGTCTTGCTATGTTGCCCAGGCTGGTCTCAAATTCCCAGGCCCAAAGGAGTGGAAGACACGGATCCCGCCCTCTAAGACCTGGCGCAGATATACCGCAGAGACGGTGACAAGCAAATGTGCCAAAACGGCCCAAAATGAGAACTCAGTCCTTGCGGGAAGAGGAGCATAGTGGTTCTTTGGGAGGTTTCTAGGGTAGGATCCTCCCCAGATCAGCCTTCCAGGTAGCTGGGACTACAGGCATGCACCACTGCACAGACTTGCAGCCTGTTTTCATAAACAAAGTCTTGTTGAAGGAAGCCACACTCACTTGTTTACGTGGTGTCCGTGTTGCTGTGGATTACAACGGCAGCAGGGTTTTGTGATGGGTACCATATGGCCAATACCCTAAATACGCACCACCCGGCCCCTTACAGAAAAAGCATGCTAACCCCTGACTTGGAGGAGTGCCAGGTACAAAGTAGGCTCTCCATAAATATTTGTTGTATAAATGGCTGAAAGTCACACAGAAAACCAATGTGGAGACTTTTCTCCTCAAATTATGCTTGTCCTAGTGTGTTCAAGCTGCTATCACAGAATACCAGTCAGGTGTGGTGGCATGCACCTGTGGTCCCAGCTACTTAGGAGGCTGAGACAGGAGGATCGCTTGAGCCCAGGAGTTCGAGGTTGCAGTGAGCTATGATCACACCTGTGAATTGCCACTGAGCTCCAGCCTGGATGACAGAGCAGTATGCAAGACCTTGTCTTCAAAAAAAAAAAAAAAAAAAAGAATGCTATAGACTGGGTGGCTTGTGGCTTATAAACAGCAGAAATTTACTTCTTCCAGTTCTGGTGGCTGGGAAATCCAAGATTAAGGCACCAGCAAATCTGGGGTCTGATGAGGGCTCACATGGATAGCGATCTCACTGTGTCCTCACATGGTGGCAGGGGTGAGGAGCTTCCTGGGTCCTCTTTTATAAACTCACTAGTCCCATCATGAAGGCTCTGCCCTCTCATTACCTAGTTACCTCTCAAAAAACCCTCCTCCTACCTCCATCACCTTGAGGGCAAGGAGTTTAGTGGATGAATTTCAGGGGGACACGTTCACACACAGCAATGCTGTACCCAGTATTCCTACCACCTGCCTCAAGAACAAGACATTGTTCATCACGTTACACCTGGAGACATTACACCTGCTTGATTCTCCCACTGAGGACACGCTGGGACCAGATGAGGACACAGCTGTGACTTCCCCCGAGAGCTTTTGAGGGGAGCTGTTCCATCTCCTCCTCCTCCTGAGTCATCAAAGCTGGAGACATTGCATGTCCATCACTGTCTCCTCGCAAAGTCCTTGCAAGGTAGATCATTTCATCCCCATTCTACGGAGAGCAGACAGAGGCTTCAGAAGTTTAAGTCTCATCCCAAAGGTCCTGTGGTTAGTCAATGGCAGATGTGGGATATGAACCCAAGCCTTTGGACTCCAGAGTTCTTATGTGTGCATTTCTGCCAATCTGTGAAATACTCCTCCCCACTAGGGTGCACGTGCCTAAGGGTTGGAAATAATGGGACAGAATATTCCACGGGACTCATTTCTTCATGAGGTGTCATGAATTGCTTTTCCAAAAAAAAAAATCTCTTGCAGATTTTCGATTCATTGCAGCCATAACGGTAGCATGAGTTGCTAAAGAGATGGAGGGTAGGGGGGCGGGGAAGGGAGGCAGCTCCACGCCGGCTGGCTGGGGAAATCAGTGCCGGCCCACGCAGCACGTGCAGCTGCGAATCTCTGTGGAGGAGGCGGCCTGCTCTCTAACAGATGAGAAGGCGTGAGAGGGAAACTGGTGTCTCCATTTGCCAAGGGCAAGAATAAAACAAAAATCTCCAGGACCAAGAATAGAATAAAAATCTCCCAACCCCAAGCCCTGGCCTTCATGTAATAGTCACTCCACCTCCACCATTCCACTCTCAAAGTTGATTTTTTTTTTTTTTTTTTTTTTTTGAGATGGAGTCTCACTCACTCTGTTGCCCAGGCTGGAGTGCAGTGGTGTAATCTCGACTGACTGCAACCTCCACCTGCTGGGTTCAAGCAATCCTCCCACCTCAGCCTCCCGAGTAGCTGGGATTACAGGCGTCCGCCACCACACCCGGCTAATTTTTGTATTTTTAGTACAGACAGAGTTTCACCATGTTGGCCAGGCTGGTCTCAAACTCCCGGCCTCAAGTGATCTGCCTGCCTCAGCCTCCCAAAGTGCTGGAATTACAGGTGTGAGCCACTGTACCTGGCCTCAAAGTTGATTTTAATTCAATGTGAGGTTGGATCGTACAAATTAGTTCGAGTCTGGAATGAGAGTAGACACTCCAATGTATTCTAATGACACAGACGTTCAGAGGTGGAGGGGGCCCTGGGGATTGCCTGGGCTGGGGGTTCCAGTCTGGGGTGCACATCACATTCCTCACTCCCACGAGCTGTGAGAAGGTGGCAGCAGCCCCTCGGGCTGAGTCGATCGGTCTCGGGTGGGCCTGGGCATTGATGTCTTTTAAAAACTTCCCCAAATGTTTGTCAGGTGCAGCTGGACTTGAGAACCCCTGATCTAGTTCAACCCCCTGATTTTACAGATGAGAAATCCAGCCCTGGGACTTTTAAAGGGTTTTCCTCCATTCACCGAGAGCTGTGCAGGGACCAACTCAGAGATGGTGGCAGGTCCCAGGCCACTGTCTTCCACTCTGGACCATGCTCCATCCCCACCAGGCAACCCAATGGCAGAGGAATCATCATCGAGGCTGGGAAAACTGAAGATATTTGGAATTTTTGCCAGAGTCTTTAAGTCCACTGAGGCCTCAGAGCATCTGTGTGGGGGAGGATGGAAACCGGCACTATTGCCCCATGGTACTGATTTGGAAAACGGCAGAGATGCAAGCTGAAGTTCTTGAAGGCAGTGTAACCCAGTATTAGGAGCCCTTGCTGTGAACTCAGATCCAGCTCTGCATGCACTAGCTGTGCATCCGTGGGCAAATTACTGAACCTCTCTGAGCTTCAGGTTCCTCATTTATTAAGTGGGGTTGACAAGAGTGGTGACTCTTCGCAGGGCTGTATTAAAGGGCCTGGCCCAAATTGAGCACAAAGTAGAATCTATTATAATGAACAAGTGCTCCCACATCGCTCCGGCAGTTCCTGTACAGCCAGGATAGAAACACAGATGACCACAAATGAATAAGCTGAGAATCAAAGAGGTCAAACCACTTGTCCAAGATCCCACAGCAAGTCAGAGACATGCCTGGGCCTAAAACACAGACCCCAGGGCTCTCACTCGGCCTGTGGGCTTCCCACACACAAACGCCCAGTTTCCCTGGGGACCCCAGGTCAGCAGATTCTTCCCCCAGACCTTGTTGGCTCTAATGTGCTGCTTTTTTTTTTTTTTTTTTTTTTTTTTTTTTTTTTTTTTGGAGATGGAGTCTTTTTCTGTGGCCCAGGTTGGAGTACAGTGGTAGGATCTCAGCTCACTGCAACCTCTGCCTCCCAGGTTCAAACAATTCTCCTGCCTCAGCCTCCCCAGTTGCTGGGATTACAGGTGCGCACCACCACACCTGGCTAATTTTTGTATTTTTAGTAGACACGGGGTTTCATCATGTTGGCCAGGCTGGCCTTGAACTCCTGACATCGTGATCCACCCGCCTCAGCCTCCCAAAGTGCTGGGATTACAGGCGTGAGCCACTGTGCCCAGCCCGTGCTGCTTTTAATGAGAGTGCAAAATCAACTCCTTGTGAGAACTCCTACTGGGGGAGCACATAAAAGGGAAGAGGGAACCCACTGTCCCTGCCACCTCCACAATCAACCCTGGAAGAGGAGTAATGAGGGCCATGAATCCTGGGCCACCTCCTGCTTTCAGAGCAGCACTGCCAGCATGGCCCTGCACAGCCCTCTCCACGGGGCCACAGGACACAGAAGAGCTGGATTTTTTGCAAATGAGTGCAGATTGCTGAGCTTTGGATTCACTGGCTGATGAGGGGCCAGGCATCCCGCTTATGGGGGAGACGACCGCCCACCATCCCCAGAGCAGCAGCCAGGGACACTTCAGAAAGCAGGTCTCACCACCAGCCAGGCCTCTGGACAGGCCGTATTGGGATTGTCTCTGGAATCAGCTAGAAGAGAGGGAAAGGCCACTGGGGAGATGGTGAGAAACCCTCTCCCTATTCTCCAAGGGTCTTTTCTTTCAACAAGATTCGCTCATGCCAGAATCATTTCTCATTTACGCCCAGTGTTCCATTATTGGAACGCTAAGCATGTGGGAGTTATTTATATCCTACTGCTCAAGGTCATTGCCAAGGTCTGATTGCAAACATCCAAAAAATTGCAACCTCAGACATAAATGGGTTAAAAGAGACAACCACAAAAAGTCAGGAGGAAATGGATCAACCAAGTGGCACTTGTGACACAGGCCACTCTGTGCCCAGCAGTGACAGAGATTCAAGAGTCACCCACCGCAGAGAGGCAGGGTGTGACCCCCACTCTCCCAATTCAGGGAAGTCTGTGCTCAGTAGCAACTGGCTGTGTGACCTGGACCACGCTCCTTGCCCTCTCTGGGCCTCAGCAACTCCTTTATAGAGTGACCAGGTCACACGAAGCTCTGACGTTCCATGACGCTTGGGCCCATGGGAAACGAACCAGGCAGGGCTGGTAGCCAGGAAGGCCGAGTAGGGGAGTCAGCTGTTCAGGGCGGGGCTGTGCCCAGATGGACGCCAGCACAATGGCAGCACGGGAGGTGGTCCCCACAGCCTCCACGCAGCCCCTAGAGGTTTGAGGAAGAGCATGCTGTGTCCCCTTGGGAAATGTCTCTTTAGAAACTGGAATTATTTTGACCTGGAAGAGAAGAATGCCACCGGGACCTTGGATACCAGTGTAGGGCATTTAGATTCTACTCTACTGGGATTTGGGGGGCTCTATGGGATTTTTGAGAGCAGGGAAATAATCCACCCAGGGTTTGAAATGATTGCAGGCTGGAAAACCAGAGGAGAGAGTCTAGCCTGGGTGCTGCCCAAAGGTGGGGGTGGGGACCTCTTTGGAGGCCCTCCATCCAGCCTAATACATTCCCATTAAATTAGAAAATTGGAGCCCATTTAAAGGCTTTTTCCCCCCACACATTTTCTAAGGACTTGCAGGCAGCAAGAGAGCACGAAAACGTGCATCTGGCCAGAGGCAGCTCCATTTGCCAACCTGAAATCTCTGCTTCTCATTAATTAGAGTAGCTGAGAAATCATCCTTCAAAAACTGGCTTTCCAACCAGAAATTCCAACGACTCCACCTTTTGTGGGAACAGTGCTGCTGGCCGCCTCTGGAGCCCGAGCCCCAGATGGCAAAGTGCCCTGGCCACGCAATTGAGATAGCCGCTCGGTGCCATCTTTGCTTGTTAATGGCCGTGTGGAGAGCCATCCACTCACGACCTCTTTATCTGTCTGCTTCATGAGCCATCCCTTGCCCAGCACTCCTCCCCGGAGCCCCGCTGGCCGAGATGCCAATTGGGATGCCAAGCACTGGCCGCGGCCTCCTCTCCTGCTTCCGGCAGCAGCATCTGCATCTTTGTTCGGCTCCGGCCTCACTCCCTGGCTGGCTGCACTCCTGGCCTGGCAGGAGCAGCTTGGAGGGCTGCGGTGGCAGGTGGTGACAGCTCCCTACATCAGGCCCCCAGCGCTGTGGCCTCTTTCCTGCTCAGCCACACATGGCCACCTGAAAGCAGAGGGCAGGGCAATGTGCCCATGGAAGGGACTCATGCAATCCGGTGTGCTCTGAGCCCGCCAGACAACACCTGGATCTCAGCCCCACAAATGGACAGGGAAGATGTGTCACCAAAAAAATCCATCTTTGGTCTCTGTCCCTGGTTCCTAGCACAGAGCTCCTAAAACCCTTAAAATTTCCTGAATAACAGAAGTACTAAGCACATCCCTGGTTCTAATATTTGGTCTTTGACCCCAGTCTCTGACACAGAGCTCCTAAACTCTTTGAAAGGATAGGAGCATCTTTTGTTCTAATGAGCAATTCTTGGTGGGCTCCTGGGTGGGGGCTGGTCGCCAGAAAGACAAAGCCAGGATTAGAAGATTAGAACTTTCAAACTTCCACACCCATCCTCGGGGAGGGGAGAAGGGCTGGAGATTGAGTTAATAATAGAGAATGCCAGCCAGGGGCATTACAGCTCACGCCTGTAATGCCAGCACTTTGGGAGGCTAACGTGGGAAGCCCACTTGAGCCCAGGAGTTTGAGATCAGCCTGGGCAACCTAGTAAAACCTCATCTCTACAAAAAATGTAAAACTTAGCCAGGCATGATGGCACATGCCTGTAGACCCACGTACTGGGGAGGCTGAAGAAGGAGGATTGTTTGAGCCCCAGAGGTCAAGCCTGCACCACTGTACTCCAGCCTGGACAATAGAGAGAGATCCTGTCCCCCTCCAAGAAAAGAATAATCCATCATGCCTAAGCCTCACAAAATCCCTAGAAGACGAGGTCTGGAGAGCCTCTGGTTTGATGGGCATTCCTACCAGCCAGCAAGGTGGGAGACTCCGGCTCCACAGGGGAGACTCCGACTCCACAGGGAAGAAGTTCCTGTGTCCAGGACCCTTCTGGACCTCACCCTGTGCGCTCTTCATCTGGCCGCCCATTGGCATCCTCTATCATATCTTTCATAAGAAACCAGTCAAAGTTTTCTGCCTTCTGTCAGTCATCATAGCAAATGATCCAACCTGAGGATGGGGTTGTGGGAACCCCTGATTTATAGCCAAGTCAAAGAGAAGTGTGGCTGACCTGGGGGCCCACTGCTGTGACAGGCGTCCGACACGGGGTGGGGGGCAGTCTCGTGGCACTGAGCCCTTCACCTGTGGGGCCCGCACTAATCCAGTGGGTCAGTGTCATAGCTGCATTGGAGACACCCAGGTGGTGTCCAGAGAGTTGGAGAATGGGTGGGTGTGGGAAAAGCTCCCACACATCTGGTGGGAGGCACAGAGAAAGCAGTGTGCTTCTCCTATTTAGAAAGGGGTGCCCCCGGAGCATACGTGTAGAGCCCTGAGGCTTCCCACAAGGGAGGGGACAGGGAAGAGAGAAGGCAGAGAGACAGACGGCCACTTCCCGGGACCACTGCTATCAGGGCAGGAGGGTACTGACTCTGAGAGGAAGAACCAGGACCTCGGGGTGGAAACCACAGAGAGACTAATTGCATTTCCATGAAGGAAAGACGTGTTCAGCAAAGGTGTGTGGGCCGCCTCTGGAGATGACATCTGTCCCAGCAAAGTATTGGAGTGGAGGCCAGGAGCCAATGGTGAGAGCTACTGAAGGCTGGACTCCACCTCAACCCATGCCTCCAAGGCAGCCCAGGAAGTGTGCATCAATCTGCAACCTCCAAGAGGAGATCAACTCCACCCCCAATTCTTCCACACCTTTGTTGACAGTGGGATTCAGCAAGTCACCTAACCTCTCGAAGCCTCAGGCTTCTTGTCTGTAAAGTGACAGGTCTCAGAGAACGCCACCTCTCAGTTACCTCCAATTTTCTTTAAGACAGGGAGGATCTCACTCTCTCACTCAGGCTGGAGTGCAGTGGTGAGATCATAGCTCACGGCAGCCTCGACCTCCCAGGATCAAGTGATCCTCCTGCCCCAGCCTCCTGAGTAGGAGAGACTACAGGCATGCACCGCCATGCCCAGGTAAGTTTTGTGCTTTAGAGAGACAGAGTCTTGCTATGTTGCCCAGGCTGGTCTTAAACTCCTGGCCCCAGGTGACCCTCCCACCTCAGCCTCCCAAAGTGCTAGGATTGCAGGTGTGCGCCACTGTACCTGGCCTCCAATCTCAAGTGTGGCAGCACAACCAAGCCCTCATTCTCTCCCCTCTCCTGTGGCCAGAGAGACGCTAGGCCTGGGACCCCTTAGAGCTGACTCGAAGGATGAAGGTGCTTCGAGGTAACCCAGTCAGAAGGCAGTGCTGGGGGCGGGGGCTGTGGAGGACTTCCTATTGCATAATAAGGTTGGTGTTAGGCTAGCAGGGAGGCTCTGAATCTCAAATGTAAAACCAATGAGGACTTTTGGCACAAATGACCCCTTGCAATGTAAGATGTGTCTGACTGATGTTAGGAACTTAAAGTAAATTAAGGGAAAAAATGGGCAATTGCAACTGAGAGCAGAAAATCTCCACCGCCACCCCTGTCATCCACCAGGTAGCAGAACGGATGGTGTACCTGGCTCGTGACTGTCTCCAGAGGTGAAGAAAGCTTACAAAACAGCAGAAGAAACTAGAAACTTCTCAAATTCCAGGGTAGTCTGAGGGTGGAGATGGAGCAGAGGAGAAGGGGAGTCGGGGAGAAGGAAGTTCAAAGGGCAGAAAAACTGGGTGGGAAGGAAATAGTAAGGCAGAGAGGGCACCACACACCGGGCCAGGAATGTCCTCCCCGGGGCCATCCCAAAGGCTGAGCCCAGAGGGCCATGCTCTCAGATAGTGAAAGGGACACAAGGTCACCAGACCACGACAAGGCACGGGAGGAGTGTCTATTGCCTGACTTTTCTCCTCTTCCCACCCCTACCTCGGAAGCTTAGACTTCTCACCAAAGACCTTAAGATCTATGTGAGCACCCTGGTCTCTCCTGTGCTCATGTGTGTGTTTACTTTAAGGGGATAGTGGTCAAGCTGGTCACCAGCTACAGGCATAGACTAAGCCCCAACCCCAGCTCCAGCCAACCCAGGCAAGAAAATCATCTTTAGCATGGGCTATGAGCCCCCTTCAATGGCTGAAAAAATTAGGTTGTCTTCTCCCACTCTGAGCTCACATCCTGGGCAAAAAGATACGGAGCCTGTTGCATGGGTTATAGAAGAAAAGGAGGAAAGGCTACCATCTTGGATCTCCAAACCTTGAAGCAAAGCTGTGCTGGAATCACATCTAGGGTCCCACGGAGTCAGAGCCGTCCGTCCACACTGCAGAGCTGTTTGGCATCCAGAGCCATGGTTATGGAGATTGGAGTCGCCTCTCAAAGCAAGAAGGACTTGGAATGGGCAGCTGGGAACTTGGCTCTGAAATCTTCTTAGGAGGTGGTGTGAACACTCCTCTTCTGCCACAGAATTGTCTTTTCTTCCTTCTCTTTTTTTTAAAGAGGAGATCTTGCTATGTTGCCCGTGCTGGATTCAAATTCCTGGGCTCAAGAGATCCTCCCACGTCAGTTTCTCAAATAGCTGGTACTGCAAGTATGCCATCATGCCAGGCTAATGGTTTCTTTTTTTCTTTGTAAAGGCAGGGGTCCAGGCTGATCTCAAATTCCTGGCCTCGTGCTATCCTCCTGTCTCAGCCTCCCAAAGTGCTGGGATTCCAGGCATGCACCACAGTGCCCAGCTCTGGCACAAAATGTTCAAACATAGATAATGTCTTAGCTTGGAGAGCTATAACAGAACACCATAAACAAGTGGCTTACGCAACATTTATATATGATGGTTCTGAAGGCTGGGAAGTCCAAGATAAGGTACCAGCTGATTTGGTTCCTGGTGAGGGCTCTCTTCCTGGTTTACAGATGCCACCTGCTTGCTATAGCCTCACATGATGGAGACAGAGATCATCTCTCTTGTTTCTCTGGTAAGGGCACTAATCCCATTGATCAGGGTTCCACTGTCAGGACCCAATCACCTCCCAAAGGCCCCACCTCTAAATGCCATCACCTTGGGGGTTAAGGCTTCAACAAATGAACTTTGAGGGAACATGAACATTGTCCATACCATATAGCTTCCCGAAAGAGGAGGCAGATCTGCTGGAATAAAGAGTTCCGGGAGAATTTGGGAAAAGTTAAGTTTCTCAGTGCCTGGAGGAAAGAAGGTGAAGAGATTCATGATTAGGAGTGAGATTGAAGGGAGCTGTGGCAAGGCAGCGGAGAAGGAGGCAAACACGGCAGGAAACCTAGCACGACAGCCAGAAGTCTGCCTGGAAACACTGACAGTTCACAAACAACCTCAGGCTCCATGAACAGCCTGAGGGCCTTCCAGAAGCTTCATGATTAGCCCCAGTGGAAGAGGAGAAAGTGGAGGCCATAGAAATTTTAAAGAAAGAGAATACTACTGCAAGCTCAAGTCTTAGGGAGGAAAAAAGAAATCGTTACAGAGAGAGAGGTTAGCAGCTGCCGCAAACAGAGTGGGAATGGGGGGTCCACCCTCCTCCTAGGACAGGGAGCCTGAGGTCCAACTCAAGGCTTCACCCTCCCATGTTAGTTACTGCTGTCCAGCAGGATGGTAGAAAAGATGGGCTGCATACGTCCTGTGGAATATTCCTCGGTGGTGAAGATGTGAATCATTCAGAAAATAGGTTAGGGTCATAGATTAGAGCCGCTGGGCCAGCCCTCACTGAGGACCAAAGCTGGCCCTCGGCTCTTGGCCCCCACCCACTGACTGGTAGGGTCAGAGGTGAGACAAGTGCAAATTCAAGACAGGCAGGCATCCCTCCCAGCTGTGCCAGGGATCAGTGCAGTCTGTTCTCATGCTGCTGATAAACCCAAGACCAGGTAATTTGTAAAGAAAAAGAGGTTTCATGGACTCACAGTTCCACGTGGCTGGGGAGACCTCACAATCATGGTAGAAGGCAAAAGGCACATTTAAGTGGCGGCAGAGAAGAGAGAATGAAAACCAAGCAAAAGGGATTTCCCCTTATAAAACCATCAGATCTCGTGAGACTTATTCACTTCCCCAAGAACAGTATGGGGGAAACCGCCCCCACGATTCAACAATCTCCAACCAGGTCCCTCCCACAACACATGGGAATAATGGGAGCTGCAATTCAAGATGAGATTTGGGTGGGGACACAGGCAAATCCTATCAGTCAGGTAGTAAGTTCATGCTCCTTCCTGGTGCTATCCAAGCCACGTCTCACACACATCCTACTGCAGGACCGGACAGCGCCAGGCTTTGGACACAAAGTGACGACAGAGCCTCTCTCAGGTGCTTGTCATGAGCCATGAGTTCCCGAGGTGGCGTGAGGGTGGAAGAAGTTGTGCCCCACCCTTAGGGCCTGGCAAAGTGGTCCAGGTTAGTGGGACAAATCCTACCCCATTCCAGGTGTCAGCTCATTATTTCCAGCAATCTGCTTGAATCAACAGCCAGTCCCTATGGCTACTGGTGCACACCTTCGCAGAGCCTGGCAAGTAGGGCTACAGTTTCTAGTTCTGCACAGCAGGTGGGGAAGAACTCAGAGAACAGAGCCCAGCGGACAAGACTCTGACAGTGTCCCACACTTTGCCCTCCAAGAATGGTACGTGAGAGGGGTTAGTATCTCCCCCCAAACAGGGTGGGGACGGGGGGACTCCACCCTCGTCTCAGGACTGGGAGTCTGAGGTCCAACTCAGGATTCCACCCTCCCATGTCAGTTACACCCTCCCATGTACAGTAGGGTAACAGCAAAAGTGGGTTCCCTTTTGCTGTGAGAAGGGGAGTGGTCTCCAGTTACAAGACCCTGGAGCGCCCTAGACATCAACAGTTGAAGGAACTCTGTTGAAGAACACCCATGACCAGTATTACATGGGAATCCCTGTTTGGGGTGAGCGCATACCCCGCTGGCTAATAAGGAGAAAACGGGCAGGAGGGGAAGTTCAGAAGCTCCAAGGATGTCAGACTGTGGGGGCCCTTGCACACCATGCTGAGAGGTGTGGACTTTTCTTGAAGCAACAGGAAGACTGTGGAGCCAGGCAGGAAGGCAAAGCAGTTAGGGCCCATTTGTGTCTTTGCAGCTCCTCTTACTTCCCCGGAGTGGTCTCCCTTCCAGTTCTGTCTCCACCAGACCAGTGCTGGCATTGAGGGGACTGCAAGGAATTTCCTGAACTAATTAAAGACAGTGGGAGATGCGGATTCAGAGGGAGGGCATCTAATGAGTGTTAAATGTGACGTAACATTGACAAAACCTCAATGCTTTGTCAATGACAGGTTTTACCGATTAAAACCTCAGTAACGAAGAAGAGCTGTTCATTCAATTATTGCTCTTAGGCAAAGGAGAAAAATATTTTGATCCATCCCTGATGCTGAGTGACCTATTTCTATATCAAAGATAATGATAAAATTGCCTTTTATGGAAAGTGGATCTGGTTCACCCAGCAGCTCTGTGTTGTGCTGTGGTCCATACTGGGTTTTTGTGCAAGTCCAGGAGCTGAGACAAAGGATTTCGCTCTGCATAAAAGAAGAGAGGACAGCCACCTAGGTTAGGTACTTCCCGGGGACAGGGAGTAGAAACACACGCAGAGAAAAGATTTTAGAGAAACAAAATACCTTTTTTTTTTTTTTTTTTAAGATGGAGTCTCACCCTGTTGCCCAGGCTGGAGTGCAGTGGTGTGATCTCAGCTCACTGCAACCTCTGCCTCCCCAGTTCAAGCGATTCTAATGCCTTAGCCTCCCGAGTAGCTGGGATTACAGGCACGTACCACCACACCTGGCTAATTTTTGTATTTTTAGTGGAGACGGAGTTTTGCCATGTCGGCCAGGCTGGTCTCGAATTCCTGACCTCAGGTGATCTATCCCCCATCAGCTTCCCAAAGTGCTGAGATTACAGGCATGAGGCCACCGCACCCGGCCGAGAAACAAAACATCTAAAATGCATCCTGAAGTATCTTGCTGTGGTGTGATCCCCTGTAACTGTCTCCCCTATGAGATCTGTAAATTCTCACCAATTGCTCACTCCTGCTATCGCGGGAGGGGATGCTTTTTGAGTTCTGTGCCCGCGTAGGTGCAGGATAAGGACAGAGGATATTCCCAAGGCGCTGGGGCCAGAGGATGAGGGTTGGCAGACATGTGGCTCCAGCGGATGGATCATGAATCATCCAGCGCTAAGTGTAGCCTGCCGGGTCCTGAGACACCCCTTAGGAGGGGATGGGGCTGGGAGGGGCTGGGAGAGGCAGGGTGGACAAACTGACCGGCGTGTCCTGGGGACAGTGGGAGGAATCCACCAGCACGCTGTGACCTGCCTCTTCTCTCCATTTGTGGGATGAGCTTTGATTCTCTTACCCCAGCAGGGACGCGGGGAGGGCAGGAAACCAATACAACAAAACCCAGAGGAAGTTTGTCATGGAAAAAAAAATTAATAATAATAGGCTTCCACGCCAAGCCCTGCTCTGACAGTCTGACTGTTCACCCTGTATTTTAAGTGAAGGCTCAGAAAAAAAGAATATATCTATATATAAAAGCAATAGAAATCCTCCCAGAAAGAAGGCTTCCCTGCCTGTCTCCAGCCCTCACATCACCCTATGGCTCTGCCGAGCTCGATACAACTTGCAATCGAAATGGAAGGCTGTAATTACAGCGAGACTGGCGGAAGCTGCTGTTCAAATTAAACTCCTTTAAAAAAAATTCCTTTTCAATAAAGAGAGGCTAAACTCAGCATGCTTTAGTCATTACTGTAGCACTTTTCTCCCAGGAGGATTAACAAATATGAAGTATGGGACCTAGAAATTTTGATCAAGCAAAGTATTTTAAAGGGTTTTCTTCTCTCCCTCTGTCATTAAACTTGCACTGCCGTGATTCAATTCCGTATCTAATGTAGACACACACGCGTGCTGTGTCACTTCTACCCGTGGAGGACAGCGAGACCTTCTGCAGGAATCAGTCTCTCTGTTAGGATCTACGGGGGGCAATGCTGTGCCTCTAAAATATGCATAGAAGTGACCCCATATAGAAACAGGTAAAAACAAGTGTGTGTTTTCATTGCTAGGGTGGTGGTTTTGAACTCGGGCACACAAGACAAAGATATTTATCAGCTCAAAGAAGTAGATCTCGGTTTGGGAAGGTGATTTACGGGAAACTAAACAAAAAACCTACCAGGCCTGGCCAAGCCTACAGGGGAGGCCTCTCCACACCTCAGAAGAGGAAAGCAGTGGAACTCAGCACCTACAAGCAGCCCGGGAGGGGACAGCCCATCTCTGCTGCCTGGGCCTGTCTGTTCCTGGCACTGACCCTTTAGACTCATGACTGGAAAGAAAGGGAAGGAAATGGAGGCAGGAGAGAAGAGAGGGAAGGCAGGAGAGAGACAAAAAGAAGGTGGAGGGACAGAAGGGAGGCGGCCAGGGACCTTTGGTCATATTGAAAGAAACCAACTAGGCCAGGCGCAGTGGCTCACGCCTGTAATCTCAGCACTTTGGGAGGCCACAGCAGGTGGATTACCTGAGGTCAGGAGTTCGAGACCAGCCTGACCAACATGGTGAAAAGACGTCTCTACTAAAAATACAGAAAATTAACCAGGCATGATGGAGGGCATCTGTAATCCCAGCTACTCAGGAGGCTGAGGCAGGAGAATCACTTGAACCCAGGAGACGGAGGTTGCAGTGAGCCAAGATCGTGCCACTGCACTCCAGTCTGGGTGACAAGAGCAAAACTCCATCTCAAAAAAATTAACAAATAAATAAAAATTAAAAGAAACCAACTCAAGCCAGCTTAGGAGAAAAGAGGTACATACGATAAAGACAGAGGGGGTAACTCAGGAAATTCACACAGGTAAGCCTCCAGAAAGTCCTGGAAGAAGGAACTAGAAAATCTTCAGAAACCCAGGCCATTGTCAGTCTCTTCCTCCCCTCTTCCCCCACCTCTGCCTCATTCCCTGTCCGACAGCCCAGTGCTCCACTTCTCAGTCCACGTGGCTATGCACGAAGACCCTGCAGTTCTTGGGGTTCTTGGAACTGGACACACATTTCCCATCATCCAGCTGCCTGCAGCGGCCTCCTGGCCATTCCTGAGTCCCAGTGCGAGAATGTGGTCGGTCCTCACGCCCTCCTCCATCCAACGCCGGCAGGAAGTGGTCGCATGATGCCAGCCTGGCCAGAGCCCGCCCCTGGAGGAGCATGCCTGGGCTAGAGATGGCGCAGAAGATGAGGTAAGAGAAGATTCAGGAAGAGGGGAAGGGAAAATGTGGAAAGGAGCAAAGGGCAAGAAGAGAAGCCTTTTATCTTCCTGTTATCAGGAAGCTTGGGGTCTCCTACATCCTCAGTTTGAAAAGACGAAAAAGCAGTGCAGGAAGAAATGGTCTAAACACACATACACTGAGGTGTGCATCGTGGAAGCCTCTGGAATCCTCCCCTCCACATCCCTGCCTCACTCAGGAGCTCCTGACAGGAGCAGGCTGTTGGACCCTCCTTATCTAGGGAGACCCTGGAGGAAAATGAACCCTGAGTGAGGACAGTCTCCACACCACAACCTTCCTTCCTGACAGCCTCTCACTACCTCCCCAAACTCCACCTCCCACCATGAACACCTTCCTCTTACCTGTCCTTCTCCAAATAGGCCTCATTAAAGAGGCCACATAGGATCTGATCACCAAATCCACACACCATTCCCCTTAATGATATTTTCAAATCTTCCTTTCACTTCCATTTATTCCTGAACAATCAGCAGTGAAAAGGAAATAGACAAGATCTAGGAATCAAGGTTCCCATGACCTTTGTTGGGGTTCAGAAAATGACACCCCAAAATGAAGGTCTCAGAAGCAGCGTCAGACGCAGAAGTTTTCTCTTTTTACCTTCTCTTGCCCTCCTGTCTCTCAGACCCATTGTCCTCCAAAGCTAGTCAGAGAACCTGGAATCTCTCTTCCACAAGCGGGTCATAGACTCCAGAACCCCTTGTCCCCAAAGCCAGCCATAAATCCTCACAATCTACTCTAACTATCCCTCTGCATTTCTTTGTAAAAGCAGGCCATAAAGAAATTCTCTGAGCGACGGTGTCTGACTGTAGGTCATAAGATCCCCATTCCAGAGAGAGTCCTGCTCACACCCAGAAGGAAGGAACGCGGCTCAGAGAGGCCATGAAGAATCTAGAAAGACAGGCTTTGCTAGGTGTCCTCACTCTGTCTACCAGCATTAAATCAGACCCTTTTCATCCAATCATACTTTCACGTGGCTCTCCATATTTTGTTGAACATAAGCATAAAAACAGAGACTTCCCCCTGTATCTTGGGCTCTTCATGCTAAAGACTCGTGTGTCAACACACTGATCATACATTTGTATGTCTTTTCTCCTATTAATCTACCTCTTGCTAGTAATTTTCAATGAACGTTCAGAGGGTGAAGGGGAAGTTATTCCTTGGTCCCTACGTCTCCCTCATGGGAACTCAACAGTTGGGCTCCAGTTCTGTGGTCAATGCAGCCTGCACGAAGTGGGCGGTCTTCAGGCTCCGAGGATCTTCCTGGATGTTTCCAATGCTGCCCACTGGTTTCCTCAGTCAGTCACGCATATATGGTGCCTGGAAGATTCCAGACAGCAGGAATGTGTGAGGCACTGAGATACAGCCATCAGCACTAGCACCAGTTTCTACTTTCACAGAACCTCAAAGACTTGCAAGGAACCCAGACACTGAAGAAGTGATTCCATACATATGAAGTGTTGCAGTGGGAGCTAAAAATAAAAACAATGGAGACAGAGTAGAAGAATGGTTCCCAGAGGATGGGAAGGGTGGGAGGTGGGCAGGAAGTGAGGATAGTCCGTGGGGGGTGGGAAGTAGGGATGGTTAATAGGTACGAAAAATAGAAAGAATAAGATCTAGTATTTGATAGCACAACAGGGTAACTAGAGTCAAAAATGATTTAATTCTATGTTTAAAAATAACTAAAAGCAGCTGGGCACAGTGGCTCATGCCTGTAATCCCAGCATTTTGGGAGGCTGAAGCAGGCAGATCACTTGAGGTCAGGAGTTCAAGACCAGCCTGGACAATATGGTGAAACCCTTTGTCTACTAAAAATACAAAAATTAGCTGGCCTTGGTGGCACATGCCTGTAATCCCAGCTACTCAGGAGGCTGAGGCACGAGAATAGCTTGAACCTGAGAGGCGGAGGTTGCAGTGAGCCAAGATCACACCACTGCACTTCAGCCTAGGTGACAGAGTGAGACTCTGTCTCAAAAATAAAATAAAATAAGAAAATAAAGGAGTGTCATTGGCTTGTTTGTAACATGAAGGATAAAAGCTTGAGGGGAGCTGGATACCCCATCTTCCATGATGTGATCATTACAAATTGCAAGCCTGTGTCAAAACATCTCATGTACCCCATAAATATATATACAACTACTATCTACCCACAAATAATTAAAACTTTTAAAAAAAGAAGAGCTGAAAAAGGGAAGTCAAGTGTATGGAGAGAAAGAAGGCCTCCTGGACTAGGTGAAATGTAAAAAGCCTACATCTTAGTTTGCTTGGGCTGCAGTAACAAAATACCACAGATGGGCAGCTTCAACAACACAAATGCATTTTCTTGCAATGATGTTGGAGGCTGGAAGTCCAAGGTCAAGGTGTCGGCAGGGCTGGTTCTTCTGAGACCTCTCTCCTTGGCTTGGAGATGCCATCCCCTCCCTGTGTCCTCACATGGTTTATCTCTATGCATGTCTGTGTCTTCATCTCCCCTTTTAGAAGGACACCAGTCCTACTGGATTCACTTAATGACCTCACTTTAACTTCATCATCTCTTTAAAGACCCTCTCTCCAAATAGAGTCCCATTCTGAGATGCTGTGGGTTAGGACTTCAACCTATAAATTTTGGGAGGGACACAAATAGCCTATAAGGCAATTAGTTGTTACCCAGGTGACTGATCCTGAAAAGAATGTTGTATTAGTCCATTTTCACGCTGCTGTTATATACCCAAGACTAGGTAATTTATAAACGAAAAAAGGTTTTATGAACTCACAGTTCCATGTGACTGGGGGGAACTCACAACCATGGCCGAAGGTGAAAGTCACGTCTTACATGGTGGCAGGCAAGAGAGAATGAGAGCCAAGCAAAAGGGGAAACCTCTTATAAAACCATCCGATCTTGGCTGGGCACGGTGGCTCATGCCTGTAATCCCAGCACTTTGGGAGGCTGAGGCGGGCAGATCACCTAAGGTCAGGAGTTTGAGGCAAGCCTGGCCAACATGGTGAAGCCCCATCTGTACTAAAAATATGAAAATTATCCAGGCATGGTGGCAGGCACCTGTAATTGCAGCTACTTGGCAGGCTGAGGCAGGAGAATCACTTGAACCTGGGAGGCGGAGGTTGCAGTGAGCAGAGATCGCAGCATTGCACTCCAGCCTGGGCAACAAGAGTGAAACTCCATCTCAAGATAAAAAATAAAAATAAAAAATAAAAACAAAAATAAACAGAAAAACATCCAATCTTGTAAGACTTATCCACTACCACAAGAACAGTATGGGGGAAACCACTCCCACGATTCAATTATCTCCCACCAGCTCCCTCCCACAACATGTGAGAATTACGGCAGCCACAATTCAAGATGAGATTTGGGTGGGGACACAACCAAACCATATCAAATATTCTAGAAAGAAAAAATAGCTGGAGAAGAGCGGACTGTGGTCGTGAAGGGTCTGGTAAAGTCTGAAATATTTCACCAGACTTATCTTAATGGTGACTCTAAAATCGTTGAAGGGTTTCCAGCAGAAGAGTGACATGAGAAACTGCATTGTAGAAAGGCCCTACTGTTTACATGGTAGGGAAAGAGCCAGAGCGGGCACGGCAGGTGCCGTGAGACCAAGTGCTGCGGGCTGTGCAGACGGCCAGTGACGGGGGCCGGAGAGAGTACTGCGCGCTGTGTGGCGGGAGGACTGGATGCACAAGAGAGAATCTCGGGACTGGAATCTGTTGCTGTGAGTTACTGAGTGGATGGGAGGCATGGAGGCCAGAAACGGAAAAGTTCAGGGGGGATTTGGGAAGAAGACAGGAAACCGTCATGGGGATGGAGATGCTGATCTTTGGAGATGGCAAGAGAAATGCAAAATTTGACAGACCCAAATGGAGATACCAAAATAGATCGCTGGGGAGGAGAGGGAGACCTGGGGAGAGGCTGTCATTGGGGTGATGTTGGGACATGAATGGAAACTGCAGCCCTAGCGATGTGGAGAGGAAGAGACAAGACAGAGCCCCAGGGAGCACGGGACTGAAGGGCTGAGAAGACGTCGGGAAGGAGCCACCAGAGAGGCAGAAACCCAGAGAGTGTGGCATCTCCAGAGGCAGGGGACGGAGAATTGCCAGAGGGGAGTGGTCACTGCAGAGGTGTGGCCACCAGAGGAAAGGAGCGCCCGTGGCCTGCGTCTATACAGGGGGCACTGGTGGCCTGGGTGAAAGTCATTTCAGGGTCATGTAGGATTGAAAGCCAAACTTTCATGGGAAGAGGAGGTAGGGAACAACCCTGGCTGGGAATGGGAGGAGAGAGGAGACATAACGGGAGAAGTTAGGAATCCTGAAGGAACTTTTATGAGAGAAAAGACATGAACACACATAAAAGACACAGAAGGCCAGGCACGGTGGTGAAAGGAGGGGCCAGCTGGGCTTCCTGGGTCAAGTAGGGGCTCAGAAAGCTGTGAAACTCACTCATTTCCCGCATCAGGACTTCCTTCAGTCCTGGATGGATAATATTGAAGATATATGCTTAAAATATTCCTAATACCAGGATTTGTGCATGTGTTTTCTTCCCCAAGAAAGCTATAAACAGTGAAAATTTTGCTGTAAGTTTCCCTGTGTCCTTTCTCCCTCTCTCCCTTCCCCCTCCCCCGAAACTAAAGTAAAATATATGTTAATTGCCCGTTTTTCTGTGACCAGCGGACCTTATCTCTACTCCCAATTCCAATTCCTTGTGAGCATACTTTGTACAGTCCTGTGAGATGCTATCTCCTTTACCACGCCACTGCAAGGTCATACAGCAGATAAAACCTAAGTTTCAATTCTGGGTTTCCTCAAAATCTAAGACACGTCACAAAATAATTTACTGCCTTTGGTTCTCGCTCTGGTAACATCTTCCTGCCACACGTATTTCCCACCTTACAGAGTTTAAAAGGCAATCGCCCAAAACCAGCAGTGGCTATCCGTTCGGGACCCCTTCCATGCTGTGGAAGCTTTGCACTTTCACTCTGCTCAATAAAGCCTGCAGCTTTGTCTCTCTATTGGTCTGTGTCTCTATCACTCGCTACAGGCAGCCACCACACCAATTCTTCAGCGTGGCTAAGGCAAGAACCTTTGGCGTTCCAGTGGCTCACGCTTATAATCCCAGCACTTTGGGAGGCGGAGGCAGATGGATCACTTGAGATCAGGAGTTCGAGACCAACCTGGCCAACATGGTAAAACCCTGTCTCTACTAAAGACACAAATATTAGCTAGGCATGGTGGTGCATGCCGGTAATCCTAGCTACTCAGGAGGCTGAGGCTCAAGAATCGCTTAAACCTGGGAGGCAGAGGTTGCAGCAGTGAGCCGAGATTGCACCACGGCACTCCAGCCTGGACGACTGCATAAGACTCTGTCTCAAAAAAAAAACAAAAATAGGATGCACCAGTAGTGACAGAGCCATGGATCCTGAGGAGGTGACAGGGAACACAGGCTTCAGGGACAAGAAGGGACAGCCCTTCCCCTAACAAGAGCAACCAGAGCTTATAATCGGAACCATGGAACCCCCTTAGGGGGTGGGTAGGGGAAATGCTTAGAGGGATCTTTTATGTAGATCCTGAGTCTAGGTTGAATGAATGAATTCATAAATGAATGAATGAATGAAAACCCAACACGTTTGGCAATAGACATCCAAATCCGGGCTGTTACTTTTTATGAGATTTGTCCTAAGATGGCCACCCATGCCCCGTGGCTACTTGGTATCTAGAGCAGCAGACAGGAACCATCTATTACTTCATGGAAATAGGCCACCGAGTTACCCACAGGCAAGCCAGAGTTTCCCTCCAGAACATGTTGAATCAACTGTAAGAGCTGGAGGAGTGTCATTAACGCCCCTGAGCTGCTGCCTGGACCTGGGTAATTGGAAGGAGATTGTTATGAGCAAAAACAACAGGAAGCTGCCTTAGAGAAAAGTCTCTCCCTCAGTGCCTCTGGGCCTCCCAGCACCGCGTCCCCGTGCCCCCGGCACCACTCTGATGTCTGACTACAACAAGACAGCCCCGTCTGTGGGCACTGGGATCCAGATTAAAGCCCGCTCGAATACCTGGGCCATTGACTTTCAGATTAAATCACCCCCACAGGTCCTTCTCTCTCCAGTTCCTGGATTCATTAGGGCTCAGACCATAGAACATCTCCTCCCGCTAATGGCCCATGAGAAAGTTTAGAAGGGAAAGTGACCCCTCTACTACTTCACTAAACGGAAATGGGGAGGAAAAGGCCACCGACTAAAGCCACCAAGTTTTTAGTGTTTTGAGAGAACTTTCTTCTGACCATGGGAGATCCAGAGCATGAAGATTGGACTCAGGGGGACATGTCTGTAAACAGAACATTCATTCATGCATGCATTCCAGAGACCGAAGCTCAGAGTTCCAGAATCTATCATTCCAGAAGATTCCATCACTCATCCCACTTGTAGACAAGGGCGTGTGAGACCTCTGGAGTCAGAAGAGGCTTGTAGAAGGTAGGTGGGGGTTGGGGGCTGCTGGCCAGGAAAAGTGAAGTCTGCCAGGAGTTGCCTGGTCTACGTAGACTCGTACCGCAGAACCACGGGTTCTGGATGAGGTTCCCCTCTCCAGGGGCGGTGAAGAATGTTGACAGTGACTGGACTACTGGAAAAATGCAAGTTTATCAAGATGCTCCCAGCACAGCCCTGTGTGCAGGGCCTGGCCCCACATATCTGCAGCCACTGGCTATCCTCAGGGGCAGATATCGTCCCGGCTGCCTGCAGAGATCCAGGCACAGTCAGCTCAGGAGAACGGTGGCCGAGCAGATCCTCCATCTATTCACTGGAGTTCTGCATACGAATGCCATCTTTCTCTTGGTGGGTGTGGTGTCCCACTCCGAGGTCAGACGTGGGGACTAGTCTCTCTGGGCCTCAGAGCCTCGGGCAGCTCCCTCCCTGACATGTTCACAATTCCACAGCCACGCGGTTAGCTCCACTTCACTCAACAACCCTGCACAAGCCCCTGAGGCAGCAGGTGCTGGGGAAGCAGGTGAGAAATTTCCCAATCTCCCCTTCCCAGAGCTCTCAGTTGCTGCAGGAGACAGAGAACGGCTGGCTGTGCCACGGGAGAAACTTGGGACAGGTGGTGGGAGCCAGGTTCTGGTCCTGGTCTGCCCTCTGACAGGCCATGGGACCTCCAGCCTCAACTTCCCACTTGCAGAATAAGGGAAATGGACTGAAGTCTCTGGATTCAAGCTGTGCTTTGAGGGCGTCCCCTCCTTCCCCCCAGGATTCGAAGACGGGTCTACGTGCCTGACGGTGGCAGAGTGGACCTGGTTTCATGCATGCTCAGAGCCCGAACTGCCCCTGCAGGCAACAGCCAAGGCCCACGAGTCAATGCCATGGCAGGCAGGGGACTGAGTCTACCAGGCCGCTCCACGTGTCTCTGTGTTACAAAGTTTCAGGAAGGACCCGCAGCTCTGGAAGGCCCAACTGTGATTGGACTGGACGCTCTCTGGTCCTTCTGGCTAGGGGAGGCTGGAGGCCCCTGTCTCCTCACTGCACCCCGACTTGATGGCCACAGAGCCAGGGAGCCTCAGTGGGCCACCTCGGACCAGCTGGCCTGGAGGGAGCTGCCTGATTTCACAGTACTGAGACAATTCCAAGATGCTGAAAGGCATCCTGTTAAAATTAGGAGAGACCTCAGCGATATCTAACTTGGACAGCACCCCCTACCCAAAGTCACGTGGCCAGCCTGAGCAGGGCCAGCCCTGACCCCTGACACCCAGCCGGGCCTACATCATGAGTGTGTGGCTCAGCCCTGCAGCCCCACTCACTCTGACCCCTTCATGAGCCATTCTGCCCTGAGTTGGATAAGAACAAATGGGCAGGGAAGCCCCCAGCACCCCCTAGCCCTGCCCACCAGCAGCCGTCCCCCCGGCCTCCTGGTCCCCAGTGGTGGGTATATGGCCAGGAGTTCCAGAAACCTGTCAGCACAGCCTGGGGCTCTGCTCTGGGCCTCCACACTGGGACACAGCTTTGAGTAGCTGCTGTCTGCAGATGCCCCTCCGAAAACTGATATGAAAAAGCAAATTCAATGACGACAGTATCCGACGGAGGCTGTGGAGGGAGTTTAACAGGCGCAATGCAATCACGCAGGTTGGAATGAATCCAAGACTCTGATGCTCCCAGGGAGGCCACTTGTGCTCAGTAGCAATTGTATAAAATGACACCCGAGACGGCCCAGCTTCCCAAAATCAGAGCAGAGAGGGGATTCCGAAAGTGGCATGTGACCGCGTCCCCGGCTCCCGGGCCTTCTCACGCCATGCTCCCCACCTGACCTCTCTCCACCGGCTGTACCTTCTCCGCGGGTTCCCAGGCAAGATGTACGCAGCCATCCGTTTCACCACCCGAGCCTGGCCCCCGCCAGCAGCTGGCACAGAGGTGCTCATCTGAGACCACAGAGTAGCATGTGAGGGACCCAGAAAATGCCTCAGTGGGAAGGGCCTTTGGGATCATTTTGATCCAAGGTCCTCAATGCACTTGATTTTGAGAAAGGGAGTCAGAAGCCACAGCTCAGGGGACCACAGAAACAGCTCAGGGTCTCGATTCTGGTGAGCCTCTGACCATGTGGGAGGGGGGCAACCTTCAGATCTCATCAGGGCAGGCTTTCCACAGTGTCTCTCCCTGGCTGTCCTCACCTGCCAGGGGAAAGAGGGTCGTCATCCACAGGCTTCCTGTGTGGAAGACTCTCAGCTCCTGCATGGCCCCTACCCTGGGCGCACACCCAACCCTGGGGACAAGGGACTAAACACAAGCCACTGAAATGCAAGTCAGACTGCACGGAACAGGAGGCCTGAGCGAGGTGCCTGGGGAACCCAGAGGAAGGAACGACTGCCTCTGCCCTGGAGGGATCTGGGAGGATTCACAGAGTGGATGACATTGGAGCTGGGAGTATTGAACAGATCATTAAGAGTTGGCAGGCAATCTTCCCAGCTGGGCTGAGAACATTTCTCGCTCCCCAAGGGCAGAGGAGCTTGTCTGCAGTCAGGGCCTAGCTCCGTGGGAACCTGAGTCATGCCAGGCCATACTCTCGGCAGAGCCCTGAAGGGCGGATGTCGAGGGCTTGGACTCAACGGTGCCTCATCCTCGACTTCATGCCCCGGATCCAGCTCTGCTTCATTAATCTTTCCCTTCTAGAAATGCTTCCTCATGCACTACTTTCCCAGCCTCACTGCAGCAACGTTACCTCTCCATTTGATGCCCTTCGTAAAACATACACAGAAACAGAAAAGAGAACCCAGGGAACTTCTATCACCTAAAGTCAACAATTTCCAACTCACGGCCACCCTTGTTTCATCCATATCTGCATTTCATTTCCCCAGCCTCCACCCCAGACACCATTCGTTTCATCCATAAATATTTATAAATGCATCTGGAAAGGATCAGAGTTTTCTTAATACATATCCACAAAACCATTATCATCCCTTTAAAAATGATATCCATCTCTTGCTGGGCACGGTGGCGCTCGCCTCCCAACACTTTGCAAGGCCGAGGTAGGCCGATCACTTGAGGTCAAGAGTTCGAGACCAGCCTGGCCAATATGGTGAAACCCTATGTCTACTAAAAATACAAAAATTAGCTGGGCATGGTGGTGCACGCCTGTAGTCCCAGCTACTCAGGAGGCTGAGGCAGGAGAATCACTTGAGCCCAGGAGGTGGAGGTTGAAGTGAGCCGAGATCATGCCACTGCACTCCAGCCTGGGTGACACAGGGAGACTCTGTCTCAAGAAAATAAATAAAAATGATATCCATTTCTGAATATTATCAAGTATCCAGTCAGTGATCCTGCAGTCTGGCCTGTGCTGATGTCATCCCCAAGATGCCATTTAAGATGTTCCTTGGTCCCTTGAATTTCTGGTAAATTGATGTGTAACTCTAGAGACTTCATCTGATTCAGGCATGATTCTTTTTGTCAAGGAACTTCAAAGGTGATGACGTTCCTTCCATTGGGTGGTGCATAGTATTTGATCAGCTCTTGTGTTATCACTAGACATCGATGATCATTGCCCAGATCCATTCATTCATTTGAGGTTGTCAAATGGCGTTGATCTTACCCTATAATTCCTTCCTCCTTGATTAGCTAGAGTGCTTCTAAAAGACAGACACTTGGAGATACGTAATATTTATTCCATAATGGAAAAAGCAGAAGGAATGTTTGAGTCTTTCTCTTCTTATACCAGTTCCCCAAAGTCTGAATGGTTTTCCCATCCTCCAGAAGTGATCGATGTGGATATCATTTTTAGTGCCATTATCAAGGCTTGAATTTCAAAAGATCTGATGCAACATATCCACTGTAACCAATATATCCATTGTAACCAATCCCTTGCAGCTACAGTCCTCACTGGTGCTTAAATAGCCTCATCTTTGGCCAGTAGGAACTATTTCGGCTCCAGCATCCACTTTGGTAGCCTCCTTGCTTTTCTGGTGTGACAAGATGCTCCAGGCTTCTCTTGCACATTCATCTCGCTCTTGTTTATTTCAACAGCAGGTCCCCTGACCCCAGCCTCCAAGCTGTCTGCATCCTTGCTGCAGCTAGATTAATCTTTCTCTAAATTAAGTTTAGCTCTGTTTCTCTTCTCGGGAGGGAGAGAACATGCACGAGCTTCAGAACTGGGAGAGCTGAGTTTGAAAACTGGCTGAATCTATGACAACTTATGTAACCCTGGCCAGTTACATCACCTTTCTCAGCTTCAGTAAACTCGTGTAAAAATAGGAGTAATAATGTCTCACCTTACAGGACTGTGGTAAAGATGAAACAAATCATCTTTTCTCCCATCCTATAAAGTCCTCCCTGGGCACACACACTCTGTTGTAGCCATTTTCATAAATGCCTACTAAAGCATCCAGCTTAGAAACTAACAAAGAGTAAGAGCATGGCAGTAGGCATTCCTTTTCTTCTTCCTTCTCTTTCCAAGAAAGATCAGTGGCTCCTAATATCCATCCCATCACCCAAACCCTTAGGCCTCCTTTGGTCTGGCCCCACCTTATCCACCTAGTCTTGTGTCTGGACTGTCCTCCTATGCATCTTCCACCCCAGCCCAGCCAGCCTGCTCTCACCTGAGTTATGAACTTCCTCATCAAGCATCACTTCCACAGCCCCCTTTATCTTAACAGCCTCATGCTTCTGTTTATTCCAATCCCACCTAAGACCCAGCTCAAATCCTTCCATTTCCCTGACCTCTTCAGACCTCATCTTCTTCCCATCCCATCAAAACCTGCCGGGGCACCCATACTTTGTTACAGCCATTTTCATGAACACCCACTCACCTGGGGAGAAGACACTTCAGGGACTGCTGTTTCAGAAGCTGCAATGGTCAGCATACGGACGCTGGGTACCCATCTATGTGCATAACAGTGGCTGTGGCAGAGCTGGCTTCTGGGTGTGTTTATGTGTGCAGACCTGGTGCACACGTACACGCCTTTATATTTGTGTGCATATGTGTATCTGTGGGTGCACAGGTACATGGGTGTGCATGCATGTTTGTGCATATAGGGATCATATAGGTACTTATGTATGTGTGTATGTATGTGTTCATGTGTGCATACTGGCATCTGTGTGTGCACAAGCATTTATGTGTTCTTGCACATGCATGTGTATGCATGTCCATAGTCATAGATGTGTGACGGTGTGCGCATGCACATGCGACCAACACCCGGCAGGCTGCCAGTCTCCCAGCCTGTCCTCTCTGACTTAGAATCACTCAGCATTCCTGAGGCTCTGCCCCGCCCTGAGACTTCAGCCAGAACGTGGGAGGACGACTGGACCCTGATCTTTGTAGAGATCCCGTGATGGTCTCCCTGGGGGTCTCGGTTTTCTAAACCAGATGTGGCCCCCATCTGGCACAAAGAGAAAGCCATTAAGTGAGTAGAGAAAGCTTCCCCACCCAGACGTGGCAGTCAGGCCGGCAACCAAAGCTGAACTCAATGCAGAACTTTACGGTCAAAGAACCAGCCCACGGGCAGCAACGAGGTTCAACCCTCCGCAGGGATGGCCTCTGCTCCCTGGAAAAGGACAGCCCCGCCCAGCCACAGGGTGCCGCAAAACCCAGAGAGGCAACCAATGTACGATGCCCACCCACAGCCCCCCCGGCTCCCTCCCAAGGCCCTGTCTCCAGGCTGAGTCCACAGGCAGTGCCCAGTGACTACTGTGCAGAAAGGAAAACGAACTGCCTTTCAAACAAAGCCCAACTGCGGGCTCTCCTGGGAAGTGACAAAATTGAGCTTCAGGGTGGACGATCTTTTGTTTTGGGGAAAAATGGGCTTTCTCGGGCTTTTGATAGGCTTTCTTGGGTCTTTTGGGTTTAAAAGACATGCCTGCCCCTCCCCGCAAAGACCTCACCCAGATAAAAGGGGTTCAGTCAAAGCAGGGTTGAAAGGCTCCGCGTAAAGAACTGCAATTCAAGCAGCAAGACTTGGATCTTCCCCTGGAGGACTGGGAAGCAGGGTGCTGGAATGAAGAAAAGGAATCAGGACGGCACCCCAAGAAGAGGGGCTCCTGAGGACATAGACGGCTGTATTTCCAGTCGTCTCCATCAGCACAGCAATGAATCCACCTCTGAAGTCAGCAGGAAGAGGCCCTGGCTGGTGTGCTTCAGGGGATGAAGAAGTGGGCCACGTCCCAGGGCTCTGGCCACATAGGAACTGAGGCGGGAGGAGCCTCAGAAAAGGAGGCTGCAGCGTGGATCGTGGAAGGGTGGGGAGTCGATCCCCCGTTATTCTAGAGGAAAGCACCTCGAATGCCTGGGGAGGGGCTGTGCTCTATCTCCAGCTGAGAGTAAATGGGGTCTCAGGTTGCTTTACAGGACATTAAAGGAACAGTCACCCTCCCTCCAAAATGTATATTCAACTTGGGAACATACTGATGACAAAGATATTTTGCTTGGCTAAACTGTAATCAGGCTCCTGAACCTTCTCCAAGGCTCATCTGTGCACCTCCTTATAAACTCCAGTCTCAGAAAGAACCCCCCACCCTGGACATCTGATCACCCTCGAGATCTGATCAGGGTCCTTCCTCATCCTCCACCACCTGCTAGGTGATGCGTGATCACCCTGGCCTGCTTTCGGCAAGAGCCCTGCAAGACCTAAGTGTCCATCAACAGATGAACAGATCAGATGGAGAAACTGTGGTACCTATACACAATGGAGTACTATTCAGCCATGAAAAGGAATGAGATCCTGTCATTTGCAACATTGTGCATGGAACTGGAGGTCATCATGTCAAGTGAATTAAGCCAAGCACAGAAAGACAAATATCACATGTGCTTGCTTACTTGTGGGATCTAAAAATCAAAACAGTTGAATTCAAGGAGATAAGAGAGTCGCAGGATGGTTACCAGAGGCTGGAAAGGGTAGTAAGGAGGTGCAGGGGGAAGATGAGGATGGTTAATAGTTACAAAAAAATAGGAGAATGAATAAGGTCTACTTAATAGCACAACAGGGCGACTATAGTCAATAACAACTGTACGTTTAAAAATAAAGCATCACTGGATTGTTTATAACACAAAGGATAAATGTTTGAAGGGATAGATATCCCATTTTTCTTGATGTAATGATTATGCATTGCATGCCGGTATAAAAATATCTCATGTACCCCATAAATCTTGTGGGCACACCTACTAAGTACCCACAAAAATCAAATTAAAAAAGAATCCTGCTAGGTGGGTTTGGCCAGAATCCCCCTTCCCTCTGATGTTCCTCTTAGTAATTCTCCGTCCACTGACGCCCACTCCCCTTACGCTGCTCCGTGACTATAAACGCCACTGGCCCAGGCTGCATTCAGAGGTGAGCCTGATCTCTCTGCCCGATGGCACGACCCCACTGCGGCAGTGTCCGTGCCTATCACCACATCCTGAATGAAGACTTCCTTCCTGTGCTTTACCAAATGTCACTGAATCATTTTTTTTCTTTAACACTGGGGCAGATAATTGGATTGCAGGTGTTTACTGATTAAAGGAAGTGGCCACTGGGGAAGAGGCTCTTTGGAACCGGCTGATGCGTGGCCCAGCACTGATCTTCCATAATGGGTTAACCACTCCCCGGGCTTGGTGGGGCTGAGAGCAGGAGGAGGTTCCCAGCAAGGATGCAGCATGAAACACGAGTCAACTCCTGATAACACTAACTACCGTGCAGCCCCAGGTCACGTGCTAATGCCGGTCCCTGCTCCTTCAGGTGTCAGCCCCACCACTCCAGAGACCCCCACACCCAGTCCCTCATGGCCCTGAGGCTCAGTTTCCCCACTGGTACAAGGGAGTCTTGCCCTCACTCCACCCTGCAGGGAACAAACCTGACTGTGACAGATGTTGGTACACGTGCCCTGAAAACACACGACAGTCACCTTGATTCCAACGTATAAATACAACGGGCTTTGTGCTTCTTGCCAGAGCAAGTGACATAGGCAGGCTCACCTCGCACAGTGTGCCCTACCAGGCATCTCAGCCGTGGCACCCGAGCAACTGCAAAGAGGCAGGTGCCACCCAAGCCAGGCCTCCCAGGAGGCTCTGACTGCAGAATTCTTAGAGCATTCGTCCCCACTGAGCGCCGTGGAAATCCAGGCTCAGGACAGCCAGCTGAGGTTGCTCCCGCTGGAGCCCCAGGAGACTCTTTATCGTCAGCTTGCTGGTTTACTCCAATTATTTTGAAACGAGCCAAGGGCCGAGATCCTCTCCAGTGTTCTCAGGAAGGCTGCCATTGTCCATAGGAACAGAGCTTACTGAGTTATCACATCCAGACCCTTCATCCACACCAAGGCACACTCAGAGGACCCCAGAAAGCATCACCAGACCAGGGCAGGCCAGTGACAAGGGCAGGCCAGTGAGGTGGTCCGGGTACAAACATGAGGGGGTACACAAGTCTCAAGCTAGTCTGGGGGTCTTCTCAGATTGTGCACCTGGACACCTGGCCTAACTCACCTAGACCCAGCCCTGCTTGGAAATAATCCTCTCCTTTTCTTATTTTTTAGAGACAGAGTCTGGAGTGCAGTGATGCAAACATAGCTTGCTGCAGCCTCAATCTCCCAGGCTCAAGTGATCCTCCTACCTCAGCCTCCCCAGTAGTTGGGACTACAGGTAGCACCACTATGCCTGGCTGTTTTCTCATTTTCTGTAGATGTGGGATCTCACTATGCTGCCCAGGCTGTTAGTCCTTTCTTGTGTTGGATAATTTGTAGGTTCTGGGAGTCTTCCCTAACACTCATCCTAAATTCTTCTGCTTCAAACTGAACAAAGTGTGCAGTTCACATTGAAAGAGAGACAGAGAAGAAAGACAGAGTATGACAGAGATACAGAGAGACACTATTGGACCCCCGTGAGATGCCCACTGTATCATGCTTAGGTAGCTCTCTCCTCAATCTTACCTTCACTCCTTACTCTTCGCAGCCTCACCTCTCCAGATCTGCTAGCAGGGCTCACTCCATGAGACTTCATGCCAGCATCTCCCTCCATCCTAAAGGGTTTCATTGTCCTTAGTGCTATTTCATCCTGTGCATCCCTTCACTCATTCTGTGCCTAGTGTTTCTGTGCCTAGTGGCTGCAAAGCTCTGAATGGGGCACTGAGGACAGCAGGGTCACGGCAGACGATGGCCACCCCATGACCTTCATGAGCCCTTCCTCCAAAAAGAATGAAAATAGTTCATGATTGTGTTGGTATAAAGACAAACGTATAAATATTATTTTTGAGACAGAGTCTCGCTCTCTTGGCCAGGCTACAGTGCACTGCCTCCCAGGTTCAAGTGAGTCTCCTGCCTCAGCCTCCCAAGTAGCTGGGATTACAGACACCTGCAGCCACGCCAGGCTAATTTTTGTATTTTTGGTAGAGACAGGGTTTCACCATGTCGGCCAGGCTGGTCTCAAACTCCTGACCTCAAGTGATCCGGCCTCCCAAAGTACTGGGATTACAGGTGTGAGCCACTGCACCCAGCCTAAGACAAATGTAAAAACATTAGCTGTGACATTTTCTTCATCCTAAGAGTTCATTCTTTTCTTCTGATTTAAAAAAAAAAAAATGAAGATTAAAATATTTCTGTGATCCCTTCCAAGTATCAGGGCTCCTAGGTACTGTGCCCTGGCAAAGGCAGCTGGCCTTGGGGAGGCCATGTTCTCGGCCCTGACTGCACATTACGAGGTCCTGGGAGCTTTTAAAAACCATATAACCCAAGTGGCACTCAAATCATGACATCAGAACCTCAGGGGATGGGACCCAGATGTCAGTCATGTTTAAAGCTCTTCAGTTGAGTCAAGTGTGTGGTCAAGGTCAAGAATCAATGGTCAGATGACGCCACTCTGGAAAGAGACAAAGGGATTGGGAGACGTGGTCTGTGTGGGGTGGGGGCACTCAATGAAGAGCCAGCAGGCCTGGTGCAAAAGCCCTCCCAGGGCGGACTGGGGTGTGTTTCTCCCCCTGGGCCAGGATCGTTGGCCATCGCTGGGGTTTGCAGGCGTTTCATCACCACTCCAACTTCCAAATTAAGCACAAGCTGCTAGACTAGAGACATCCCCACAGCAGCACAGACCCTTAGAGGACATATGTTGTCTCTTTAAAAATTACACTACATTACATCAGAACCATTTTTAAGCGTCTAGCTCAGTGGTGGTATAGTTTGGCTGAGTCCCCACTCAAATCTCACCTTGAATTGTGATAATCCCCACATGTCAAGGGCAGGGCCAGGTGGAGATAATCAAATCATGGGGGAGGTTTCCTCCATACTGTTCTCGTGATAGTGAGTAAGTCTCACAAGATCTGATGGTTTCATAAACGGAAGTTTCCCTGCACATGCCCTCTTGCCTGCTGCCATGTAAAACATCCCTTTGCTCTTCCTTTGTCTTCCACCATGATTGTGAGGCCTCCCCAGCCATGTGGAACTGTGAGTCCATTAAACCTCTTGCCTCTATAAATTACCCAGTCTTGGGTATGTCTTTATTAGCAGCATGAGAACAGACTAATACAAGGGGCATGAAGTATATTCACCTTGTTATGCAACCATCATTGTCATCCACCTCCAGAACTGTTTCATCTTCTCAAACTGAAACTTCTGCACCCATTAACCAACTCCTCATCCCCTCTCCATCCAGCCCTCTGCACCCGTTATTATTCTACTTTCTGTCTCTATGATGTTTGACTACTCTAGGGGGCTCATGTAAGTAGAATTATATAGTATTTATCTTTTTATGTCTAGCTTGTTTCACTTAGCATAATGTCTTCAAGGTGCATCTATGTTGCAGCATAGGCAGAATTTCCTTCCTTTTTAAGGCTTAATAATATCCTATTGCATGGATAGACCATGTTTTGTTTCTCCAAGAGTCTTGGTCTTTTTTATCCACTGCCATATTGCAGCAGCTAGAATGGTGCCAGCACACAGCAGGTGTCCAAGCGTGGGCTAAAGGAATGATAGAAATGGAATAATCCATGTGAAACGCATCTTTTGGGCACACAGTGAGCCTTCCAGTCATACTAGCCATTGCTGTGATCAGCCACCTTGATTCCACTCATCGTGTAAATGGGTTCACATACAGAGAACGGGTCTCAGCATTGCCAGGAAGCCACTGCACTTCCTCCGGGCCATGCTGCTGTGCACAAAGAGTGGGGCAGGAGAAGTGACAGGGTGGAATTTAATGTCACTGGTGCTTTTGAAATTGGACCTGGAAGTTCTACCAGCTTCTCCCAGAGGAGCTGCTTCTTGGAGACAGGCTGGTCCCTCTCACTTTGGTGACCTCTTTCTGGAGACCCACTGCCCTCAGCCACCCTTGGCCTAACTCGGGGACCCCCTACTTTCCTCACAGATTAATCAACCCTTCCAAGAAGGGCAGGTGCAACAGGAACCACACCATGGGTGCATCATGAGCTACATGAGAAGGACATGGTGTAGGGGTCAAAGGATGGCCCTTGGCCCTCCCTTTATTTATTTTTATTTTTATTCTTTCAGAGACGGTCTTGTTCTGTCACCCAGGCTGGAGTACAGCAGCATGATCATAGCTCACTGAAACCTGAAACTCCTGGGCTCAAATGATCCTCCCAGCGTAGCCTCTGGAATAGCTGGGACTGTAGGCACGCAGCACCACACCCAATTAATTTTTAGATGTTTTGTAGAGATGGGATTAATCTATGCTGCCCAGGCTGGTCTCAAACTCCTATCCTCAAGCGATCTGCCCACCTAAACCTCCCAGAGTGCTGGGATTACAGGTGTGAGACACCATGGCTGACCTAAGTTTTAGATATTTTGTAGAGACTGGGTTTTGCTATCTTACCCGGGCTGGTCTTGAACTCCTGTCCTCAAGCAATCTGCCCACCTCAGCCTCCCAGAGTGCTGAGATTACGGGTGTGAGCCACCACACCTGGCCTCGTTTTTAAATTTTTTATAGAGATGGGTTCTTGCTATGCTGCCCAGGCTGGTCTCAAATTCCTGTCCTCAACCAACCCTCCTGTCTCGGCCTTTGTTCCTCCCTTTCCACACCTGCAGAAAGCCTGGGTTTTATATAGGTCATTTTTCATGACAGGGAGCGAGAAGCCATTTCCAATTCCTTTTTGAACAAATCCCAGGATATTAAGCTTCTCTGTCCCAAAGACGGACAGCAGGCAGCCTGTCTTCCTTGTCACACTGTCATGGTGCAGAGCCAGGCGCCAAGACAGTGCCAGCATCGAAGGCTATAGCTCCAGCACACGGCGACGCTGCGGGCTGGTGAGGTCCCGCATGGGAGGCTGCTGCCAGGGAGCACGGGAAAGAGGATGTTATGTCTTTCCACAGAAAACTCCAGAACCTTTAACCCCCTGCCAGAGCCTCATGGCCCAGAGATTGACAGGGGCTGCTCTGTCTTCTGTTGTCAGAGTTGGACAGCTCAGCATGGCAACCTTTTGACACGAAGTAATAATTGTCAGAAGAGGGTCAGGGCTTTACCCGCTGAGAAGTGCCCCGAAGAGGAAAGTAAGTTGTGCCCATTAGTGGGTCAGGGAACCTTCCCCGGCTGACATTTGCGTCATTGCTGCCTCATCAAAAAACTTGACGTTGGTGACAATCCCTGTGCAGTCACCTTGATGGGTGGGGAGGTGATGCGCCCAGCTCTCCTGCAGAGAGGCGCTTGGCAGATGATTTTAAATGCCATCATCATCATATCAGCAATAATAATAATAATAATAAAAGGCACTCCACAGTTATTTTTGTCTTAATACAAAAGAAACAAAGACTCATAGAATTTGAGACAAATGCAAATCACACAGATGGGATAAATGGTCGATAATTTCAGAGCGCTGCTACCGCTGTAATGTAGAATTTTCCAGTCTTTGTCAATGCATACATATGCATGTGTGTATACCTGTGTACATGTATGCAGTGATGTTTTCATGAGAAGACACTTTGTTTATAACAGAAGGCAATCACCAATATAAGAAAAGAGGCTACAAGATCACAAACATTTTAATATTTAAATTTTTTAAAAGGTCATTTATAAACATCTTTCATACCTTTCTCTAGCAGCATTGTCTAAACTGTGTTGCACAAAACGAATTAAAGCAAAAGCTGAGAAATGCTGCATACCATAGAGATTCACAGTGCATGCAAACACATTGCATGCAAATGCAGTGCATGCAAACGCAATGCATGCAAAGTCCAGCAGCAAAGAAACCCCTTAGATGTTGGTTCCCCAGCACTGGAGACCAGGGACCCTTGTTTTCACCACAGACAGATGTGTGCTGAAATGCAAAAAATACAGGAAATTGTATTTTCTCATGTCCTTTTCTTAAGCCAGGATAGAAATCCTTTCTAGTTCTCCCGAACCCGAGGAGAGGCCAACCCATTGTCCCTGGGGGAATTTTGAGAGCAAGGAGAGGGAAGGTGGCCGATTAGTATTTATGACTTGCAATTTTAGGTAACTACACACATTCCACCTAACTCTTCCTGGATAAGGGATGAGGCAGATGACAAGAAAGGAGTGAAAATCATCAGTTCCCTAATACACAAAGTGACTATCCCTCAAGACCTTTCTCTCACTAAGTAAGGAGAAAAAATGGAAGGAGGTAAAAGGCAGGGGGAGAAGAGAACACATTCAGGAATCTATTTGTTAACAGAGAGCTTTACTCTTTTTTATAAAATACCATCACCACAACCAAGGTAATGTGACACAAATTCTAGGTTTTCATGGACCGGAAGACAATATTGTTAAAATTTCCATGCAACCCAAAGCAATCTACCGATTCAATGCAATCCCCATCAAGATCCCAACGGCATCTTTTACAGAAATGGAAAAACAATCCTAAAATGTATATGAAACCACAGAAGACTAAGAATAGCCAAAATTATCTTGAGAAAAAAGAATGAAGCTGGAGGCATCACACTTCAGATTTCAAAATATATTACAAAGCTGTAGTAATCAAAACAGCATGACACTGGCATACAGACAGATGTACTGACCCACTGAAATAAAATGGCCCAAAAATAAACCCATGCATACACAGTCAACTGATTTCAACAGGGTGCCAGGAGTATACAATGGGGAAAGGACAGTCTCTTCAACACTACACTTGAGAAAACTGGATATTCACATGCAAAAGAATGATATTGGATCCCTATCTTTCAACATACACAAAACCAACTCAAAATCAATTAAAGATTTAAATGTAAGACATGAAACTATAAAACTCCTAGAAGAAAAGATAAGGGGACAACTTCTTGACACTGGTCTTGGCAATAATTTCTTGCATATGATAACAAAAGGACAGGCAACAAAGGCAAAAAAAATAGACAAGTAGAACTACATCAGGCCAGGCATGGTGGCTCACACCTGTATTCCCAGAACTTTGAGAGGTCAAGGCAAGTGGATCACTTGAGGTCAGGAGTTCAAGATCAGCCTGGCCAACATGGCAAAACCCCATGTCTATTAAAAATACAAAAATTAGTCAGGCAAGGTGGTGGGTGCCTGTAATCCCAGCTATTTGAGAGGCTGAGGTAAGAGAATTACTTGAATCCAGGAGGCGGAGGTTGTAGTGAGCTGAGATTGCACCACTGCACTCCAGCCTGAGTGACAGAGCAAGACTCTATCTCTAAAAAAAAAAAAACCTACATCAAACTAGAAAATACAATCAAAGGAAACAACAGAATGAAAAGTAACCTATAGAATAGGAAAAATATATTCATAAACCATACATCTGATAAGGAGCTGATATTTAAATACATGAAAAACTCCAACTCAATGGAAAAACAAAAATTAAAAAATTAAAAACCCAAATAACTTGATTTAAAAATTGAGAAAGGACTTGAATAGACATTTCCCCAAAGAAGATATACAATGGCCACAAGGTTTATGAAAATGTGTTCAACGTCACCAATCATCAGGGAAATGCAAATTAAATAGTCTTCTACAACATAATTTTTAATTATTTCGTATTATTCTATCTGGTGGATAAATACTGCGATTTTTTTTTTTACCCAGTGTTCCAGTTATCAATGTATTGCCTGTTGACTCCAAATTCATCCTTCAGTACCTGCTCTGCAAGAATTGCATGGATGAAGCATTTCTCCGTTAGAGTAAGTGCAATGTTAAATTTTGTCAGTAGAGGGTGAGAGAACATTACAAGCAGAGGTAGATTTCTAATCCTCATTTCAGTGTATGGGTTTTGCTTTTTTTCCCTCCCTCCAGTTGCATTGCTGGTCAGTGGTGTATGTGTGTTTTGAGCAGCTGGGGGACATCCAGTGGCACCCTGCCCTAGCACAAGGAGCCTCAGAGCCCTGGCCCCACCTGGTGACCCCTGGGCTCCAGGCCCCTCAATGCAGACACTGGTGAGCTCCAGGACTCATGCTGGCAGCAGTTCCCTGACCCCTCTGGAAGCCTCCCCATTGCTCCTGCTCACCTTTGTTCTGGAGGGCTCTTCCCGCTGCCTGGAAACATAAGCTGGCTCTAACCAGGTTAACCCAGTGGACTTCTGTGCCATCCAGTGATCTTCAGCCACAACTTCTTCCATGCCTCCCCCCCTCCAAGCCTGCCATCCATTGGGTATTCTCCCTTCAGCCCTAGGAGACTTGCTAGAGTTCTCTTTCCATCTTTGTGGTCATTCTCCTATCACTGCATAATAGTTCTTTATGTTTGTCTTCCCTTGTTTTAACTACTATGTGATTTCAGTCTCCTGATTGGACCCAGACTGAAACATCCAGAGAGAGTTGTAAGCATTATTGCAAGTGTTTTAACTTGCAGTTGTGCATAAGGGAAGGCTAGAGTGAAGTATGTACTCATTGAAACAGCAAATATTTAGCAAGCAGCTCAAATAGGGTGATTAGCTCACAGAGATAGGCAATCCGATAATAGTAACAGTAACATTTACTAAACACCGGTTATGAGTACTCTTGTTTTTTCAGCCTGGGTCTTGCTCTGTTTTCCAGGGTGGAGTGCAGTGGCAAGTTCTCAGCTCAGTGCAACCTCTCCCTCCTGGCTTCAAGCGATCCTCCTGCCTCAGCCTCCTGAGTAGCTGGGATTACAGATGCCTGACTACGAATACTCACTCATTTAATCATCACAATGGTCTCAAGAGCAGGAGCTGTCACAGCCCCCATTTGGTAGAGGAGTACCTGAGGCAGAGAGTGAGCCCCCGAGGTCCCACAGGAGGTGAGAGATGGTGCCTTGCAGAATTTACCCCTGGGCTGTGCATCTCTTCCTGCGGCCTCCCTGAGATGGGACAAGCATTTCATGTATTCTCCCAAACCATTTCCAAACATGACTGCCAAGATGTGTCTCTGCCAGTGATTACTGGAATTCTCTTATGACAGATATAGAGAAAAAGGAGGATTCAGAGGGGAGAAAATGATGGCCTCAGAGAATTCAGAAACAGGACCTATCGGATGATCTTATGGAGCAGAGCTGCCAGTGTCCCTGAACTCCCTCTGGACTGGCAGCCTGTCCAGTGACAACCCCAGCCGGGAAAATCGATTGAGTATGGGTTGAGGGGGGTAGGGAACTCACCACTCACTCAGTTACAGGCTGCCAGACCATGGGGAGCCTAATGGGAAAGAGGGTGCACCACTCGGAAATCCTGGGCACTTGGCTGGATGAGTAACTGGATGGGCCTTGGGGCTATGCCTTGTGGAGAGTGGGGAGTGGGGAGTGTGATCTCTGTGTGGGAAGAAACATTTGCCTGGATTAATTGCGTGGCCAGGGGGACCAACTGAGCCAGAGACTGTTAATGATCACACAGGATCAGTTCTCTATTCTCATCTTCCCCCTTTTAGTAATAGGACCTCTTCCCACCAAGTTTCAGCTGGGCACACTTTTAGATTCCCTTGCAATTCACGTCCCTTGCAATTCTATGCCACTATGTGATGAAGTGTTGGACAGTGGGATATAAGCAGAAGAATGTGTGCAACTTCCAGATCATGTTTTACTTTTTTTCTTTTTTTTTTTTTTTTGAGACAGAGTCTCATTCTGTCACCTAGGCTGGAGTGCAATGGTGCGATCTCAGCTCACTGCAACCTCTGCCTCCCAGGTTCAAGCGATTCTCCTGCCTCAGCCTCCTGAGTAGCTGGGATGACAGACGTGCACCACCACACCCAGCTAATTTTGTATTTTTAGTAGAGACAAGGTTTTGCCACGTTGGCCAGGCTGGTCTCAAACTCCTGACCTCATGGTCCACCTGCCTCAGCCTCCCAAAGTGCTGGGATTACAGGCGTGAGCCACCGCATCCGGCCCATCAACTCGTCAGCACCCATCAACTCGTCATTTACATCAGGTATAACTCCCAATAGTTTGTTTGTTTTTAATGGAAATTGCTTGTCCTTGGCTTCCTCTCTTTCTTCCTCCCTGTGGACTGGAACTTGAATGTGATAGTACACATAACCCTCAAACCAGGCAAAGACCACAGCCTAGAGGATGCCATAGCAAGGAGAGAGAAGGAAGCTGGCTTCCTGTTCATCCCTGGAATGTCATATGAGAAAGAAACAAGACCTTAACTCATTTGAGCCACTGTATTTTGAGGCCTCTTCATCACAGTAGCTTAGCCTGAACACTAACTGATAAACCAGAGATCCCCAGGACTGTAGATGGCATTTGCCATGGAGAAAGAGCTAGAAGTCCGGAGGTTTAAATCCTCACCTTTCTCCATTGCTAATGCCCGTTGTAATTTTGGACAAGTCACTGACCCTCTCAACCTCAGTTTTCTGCCCTGAAAATGAGGATAAGAAGTTGTCCTGGATCACAGAGCAGCTGTGAGCCTTACATAAAACCATCACTGTGAAGGCTCGTTGAAAAATAAAGAAATGTTACAAAGGTAGAGTTAACAGTCACCAGGAACTTAGCACACTAAGATCACAGGGTGGATTTCCATGAAATCTTTGTTCTCTGCCGCAGAGCTCTGTGTTCCTGACTTTGATCCAAGGGCAAAGTGCTGCTCAGGAGAAACTGCCCAAAAATGCAAACCAGCAGACGGGGCTTCTGTCTGTTCTTCAGTTCCATTTTAGGGGAAATCATTCTGAAGTTAGCGGGTTTAAGTCCCCTTCCCCATCTGTCTCAAAACACTTGCCAGAGACCAGAGAATCTTGGAGCTGCTCACCTAAGTGCATGCTGGGTAAACCTCTCACAAAAGCACTGCTCCCCTCTATGCCACTGTGGGCCGCTTTTCCCGAGGGAGTGGCACAGTACAGGCTCCAACATGTGGGATTTGCTGTCATTCTGCCCTGGCTTCAAACCCCACTCCCACTGGTTCTGTGCTCTGGGAAGGTCATGTATGTTCACTGAGCCTTAATTTCCTGCATTGTAAAAGGAGGCCACTGGCACCTTCCATATGGAATTCAATGGGTTCTAAATAAAGCATTTAGCACAATGCCTGACATCAGTGGGCACAGCGTCACAACTTACAAGGGCAGAAACCCATGCACCTAACACTCCACAGGCACCAGTGCCAGGTGGGAACCTGATCTCACAGGCAAACTGCTGCAAGCTCAGCGTGGACCACCCTGAGATTAAAACTCCAGGGGAACCCAGCCATAGGGAACTCCCACACTTCTATGGATTTTACCTCCAGGAGCTCAACCAGGTTCTCACAGCAAATATTGGAGAAAAATTATTTCCTGCTTCCGACAGTAGGAGTGGGAAAGGAACTATTCCAGAAAATGCCAGAGCATTCTGTTCTTGTCACTAAGGACTGCCCCCCAGGAGAAACTACAGATGTCCCCCACTTAAGATGGTTTGACTTAACAAGTTTTGTTTTATTGTTTTGGTTTTTTTGTTTGTTTCTTGGGGTCGTTTGTTTTTTGAGATGGAGTCTTGCTCTGTCACCCAGGCTGGAGTGCAGTGGCATGATCTTGGCTCACTGCAACCTCTGCCTCCAGGGTTCCAGAGATTCTCCTGCCTTAGCCTCCCAAGTAGCTGGGATTACGGGCACCCGCCACCATGCCTGGCTACTTTTTGTGTTTTTAGTAGAGACGGGACTTCACCATGTTGGTCAGGCTGGTCTCGAACTCTTGACCACAGGTGATCCACCCGCCTCAGCCTCCCAAAGTGCTGGGATTACAGGTGTGAGCCACCACGACCGGCCCCACTTAACAATTTTCAAGCTGATGTGGGAGCATTCAGCAGAAACTGTACTTCCAGCACCCATACAACCATTCTGTTTTTCACTTTCTGTACAGTTTTCAATAAATTGCATGAGATATTCAACATTTTATTATAAAACAGGCTTTGTGTGAGATGATTTCCCAACTGTAGGAGAATACAAGTGTTCTGAGCAGGTTTAAGGCAGGCTAGGCTATAATGCAGTAGATTAGGTGTATTAAATGCATTCTCACCTCTCTGATGGATTTCTCGGGATGTAACCTCGTTGTAAGTCAAGGCACATCTGTAGCTAACCAAAGCCTAACCTACTGGGGTTTTATCAGAGCCTAACCAAGCTAAGGGAAGAGAAATACCCAACTCCAATCCACTTAAGCCATCCTATCTCACCTAAGTGAGAGGAACTCAAAAGCACTTGTGAAGCTCACAGCCCAGGGGCCTAGGCTTACTTAAAACCTGAGACTTAATCATAGGACTACAGCCCATTTCCCTTCCCACCACACCCTGCCTCCTACCACATTCCCAATGGCCTATTTACCACAGTTCCTCATACCTCGTACTTCACATCTGACTATCAAGAAAAAATTACAAGGCATACCAATATGCAAAAATACAGTTTGAAGAAACAGAGCAAGTATCGGAGCCAGACTCAGATATGGCAGGAATGTTGGAATTATCAGACCAGAAACTTTAAACCACTATGCGCTAAGGAGACCAGGAACGTAAAACAATTACGATTAAGATGCTAAGGGGCTGAGTGCAGTGGCTCACATCTGTAATCCCAGCATTTTGGGAGGCTGAGGTGAATGGATCACTTGAGGTCAGGAGTTCAAGACCAGCCTGGCCAACATGGTGAAATCCCGTCTCTACTGGGAAAAAAAAAAAAAAGCAAAATTATCCAGGCATGGTGGCAGGTGCCTATAATCCTAGCTACTTGGGAGGCTGAGGCAGAAAAATCGCTTGAACCCAGGAGGCAGGGGTTGTGGCTCATACCATTGCACTACAGCCTGGGCAATAGAGTGAGACTCTGTCTCAAAAAAAAAAAAAAAGAAAAAAAAAAAAAAAAAAAAAAGATGCTAAGGACACTAATGGATCAAGTGGACAGCATTAGGAACAGATGTCCAATGTCAGCAGAGAGATGGACATGCTAAGACTGAACCCAAATAAATGCTGTACTCTGCAAAATAATCCTTGAAAAGTGAAGGAGAAACAGATTTTCTCAAACAAAAATTGAGGGAATTTGTTGCCAGTAGACCTGTCTTGCAAGAAATGTTAAAAGCAGCTGTTTAAAGAGAAAGAAAACAATATAGGTCAGAAACTAGGAACCATGTAAAGAAAGAAATAGCACTGGAAGAGAAATAAGTGATGGTAAAATTAAAACATCTTTTATTATTATTTTTTTTTTTGAGATGGACTTTTGCTCTTATTGCTCAGGCTGGAGTGCAATTATACAATCTTGGCTCACTGCAACCTCCCCGCCACCCAGGTTCAAGCAATTCTCCTGCCTCAGCCTCCTGAGTAGCTGGGACTACAAGCGCCCACCACCACGCCCAGCTAATTTTTTATATTTTTAGTAGAGACAGGGTTTTACCATATTGGCCAGGCTGGTCTTGAAATCCTGACCTCAGGTGATCCACCCATCTCAGCCTCCCAAAGTGTTGGGATTACAGGCATGAACCACCACGTCTGACTGGTAAAATAAAAACTCTTATTTTTCTTTGAGATGGAGTTTCACTCTTGTTGCCCAGGCTGGAGTGCAATGGCACGATCTTGGCTCACTGCAACCTCCACCTTCCAGGTTCAAGCGATTCTCCTGCCTCAGCTTCCCAAGTAGCTGGGATTACAGGTGTGTGTCACCACGCCCAGCTAATTTTTTGTATTTTTAGTAGAGACAGGGTTTCACCATGTTGGCCATGCTGGTCTCAAACTCCTGACCTCAGGTGATCTGCCCACCTTGGCCTCAAAGTGCTGGGATTACAGGCATGAGCCACCGCGATCAACCAAACTTTTAGTTTTCTTACTTTTAGTTGACCTAATAGATAATAGTTTGTCCAAAATAATAACAGCAATAACAGATTTGATCATGGATGCTTGTGTGTATATATACACACTAATATAGATTTTTATGTAAGAAAAATTAACGACAGCAATGACACAAGGGACAGGAGGGAGGAATTAGGATTTTTTGTTATTTTAGTGGACTCACACTAACTGTGAAACAGTATAATGTTGTTTGGAAGTGGACTTAGGTTAGTTCAGTAAGAAAATGAAATCATAGAAAATAGTTAAAACAACAAAAGGCAGAAAAAGAGTGGAAGACAAAAATAATAACAAAAAACAAGAGCAACAAATAGAAAACAACAACAAATGTGGTTAATATTAATCCAAGTGTATCTGTAACCACTCTGAACATCAATGGTCTAAATGCACCAATTAAAAGACAAAGATCGTCAGAACAGATAAAACAAAACCCAACTATATGTTGTGTACATGAACCCCACTTTTTTTCAGCTTTCATTTTAGATTTGGGGGGTACATATGCAGGTTTGTTATAAGAGGATATTGCATGATGCTGAGGTTGAGTATGACTGAACCTGTCACTCAGATAGTGAGCACAGGATCCAACAGCTGGTTTTTGAACCCTCATCCTCCTCTGTCTCTCTCCCCTTTTGTAGTCCCAAGTGTTTATTGTTCTCATCTTCATGTCCATGTGTACCCAAGGTTTAGCTCCCACTTATAAATGAAAACATGCAGTATTTTGTTTTGTGTTTCTGTGTTAATACGCTTAGGATAGTGGCTTCCAGCTGCATCCATGTTGCTGCAAAGGACATGATTTTGTTTATTTTTCATGGCTGCGTAGTATTCCATGGGGTATATGTACCACATTTTCTTTATCCAATCCAGCGTTGATGGGCACCTAGGTTGATTCCACGTCTTTGCTTTTGTGAATAATGCTGCAATGACCATACAGTTGTATGTGTCTTTTGGGTAGAACAATTTATTTTCCTTTGGAAGCCACTTTAAATATAGAGATATATCTGATTTAAAGTAAATGGATAGAGAAAGCTATACCATGTTAATACTAATCAAAAGGAAGCAGGAGTAGCTCTCTATTAATTTCAGACAGAGCAGACTTTAGAGCAAGGAAAGTTATCAGGGATTAAAAAAGGTATTATATAATAATACAGCAATAAATTCTTCAGGAAGGTAAAATAATTCTTAATATGTATATTCCTAACAGCAGAATATTAAAATATGTGAGGCAAAACCTGATAGAGCCGTAGAAAAAAATAGAGAAATTCACTATAATAGTTGGAGACTTCAACACCTCTCTTTCAGAAACTGACAGATCCAGCAGGCAGAAAATCATCAAGAACACAGTTGAACTCAACACTATCCCCAATTAACTGGATATAATGGACAGCTAGGGACTACTCCATCTAACAAGAGCACTCCATTCATTCTTCTAAAGCTTACATGGAATATTCACCAAGATAGACCATATTCTGGACCATAAAACACCTTAATAAATTTAAAATAACAGAAATCATACAATGTCTGTTCTTAAGCCACAATGGGATTACACTGGAAATTGATGACAGAAATATAGAAAAACCCAAAATACTTGGGGATTAAACAACACACTGCTAAATAACACATGGGTCAAGGCAGAAATTTCAGTATTTCCAGGAGTAATTCAAAATTTCAAGGAACAAACTGAAAAATATTTTAAATTAAATAAAATGAAAATATAACATCAGAATTTATAGAATGCAGTGAAAGCAGCACTTAGAGGGAAATTCATAGCACTGAATGCATATGTTACAAAAGAAGAAAGCTCCATGATCAGTCATCCAAGCATCCACACTAGGAAACTGAAACAAGAAGAGTAAATTTCAAAATCCTAAATAAGCAGAGGAAAGCAAGTAATAAAAATTAGAGCAGAAATCAATGAAATCGGAATAGCAATAGAGAAAATAAAATCAAAGCTGCTTTTTTAAAAAAGATCGATGACATTTTTAATCCACTAAGCTAACTAAGAAAGAAGGAGAACACAAATTACTAATATCAGAAATTAAAGAAGTATCATCACTACAGATCCCACGGACATTTAAAGGATAACTGAGGAATAGTATGAACAACTCTATGCCCACAAATGTGATAACCTAGATGAAATGAACCAATTCCTTGAAAGACGCAATCTGCCAAAATTGATACAGGAAGAAATAGACAATATGAATAGATCTATATCTATTAAAAATTCAGTCAATAACTAACAACCAATATAAAAGGCACAAGGCCCAGATGGGCTCACTCTTGAATCCTCCCAGATATTTACAGAAGAAAGTGTATAAAATCTCTACAACCTCTTTCAGAAGACAGAAGCAGAAGGAGTACTTCCTAACTCCTTCTGAGGCCAGCACTACCCTAATACAAACAGAAAACAAAGATACTACAAAAAAGAAAACTACAGAATGTATTTCATGAACATAGTTGTAAAAATCCTCGACAAAATATTAGCACATTAAATCCAACTAGGTATAAAAAGATTTATACACAACCAAGTGTGATATATCCTGGCTATGCAAGGCTGGTTTAACATTAAAAAGAATCAAATATCACATCAACAAGCTAAATAATTAAAATCACATAATAATATCATTAGATGCAGAAAAAGCAGTTGACAAAGTCTAGCACCCATCCTTAATAAAAACTATCAGTGAACTAGGAATAGAGGAGAACTTCCTCGGCTTGATAAAGAATATCAACAAAAACCTACAGCTAACATTATACTTAATGATGAGAAACTTGAAGTATTCCCACTAAGATCAGGAACACGGCAAGGATGTCACCTGTCACCACTCATTTCAACCCTGTGCTGGAAGTCCGAGCGAATGCAATAAGATGAGGAAATAAAAGGTATACGGACCAGGAAAGAAAAAATAAAATTGTCCTTTTCTACAGATGAAATGATTATCTATGTAGAAAATCTGAGATAATTTAAAACAACTTTTGGAACTAATAAGGTTATTGGAAAGTTGTAGAACACGAGGTTAATATATAAAAGTCAGGTGGATCACGAGGTTAGGAGTTTAAGACCAGCCTGACCAACATGGTGAAACCCCATCTCTACTAAAAATACAAAAATTATCCAGGCCTGGTGGCACATGCCTGTAATTCCAGCTACTCAGGAGGCTGAGGCAGGAGAATCGCTTCAACCTGGGAGGTGGAGCCTGCAGTGAGCCCAGATCGTGCCACTGCACCACAGTCTGGGCGACAGAGTGAGACTCTGTCTCAAAACAAACAAACAAAAACAAGTCAATTGCTTTCCTATGTACCAGCAATAAGCAAGTGGAATTTGAAATTAAAGACTCATTATCATTTACATTAGTATCTCAATGTAATATCTAGGTAGAAATCTAACAAAATATATAAGATATTCCTGAAGTAAACTATGAAACTCTGATGAATAGAATCAAAGAAGCACTAATTAAATGGAAGGTATTTCGTGTTTATGGATAGGAGGACTCAATATCTGTCAAGGTGTCAGTTCTTCCTAACTTGGTCTATAGATTCAATCCAATCCCAACCAAAATTTCTGCAAGTGATTTTGTGGATATCAACAAACTGATTCTAGGCCACATGCAGTGGCTCTCACTTGTAATCCCAGCACTTTGGGAAGCTGAGGCAGGAGGATCACTTGAGCTCAAGAGTTTGAGACCAGCCTGGGCAACACAGTGAGATCTCATCTCTATAAAAAGTTTAAAAATGAGCTGAGTGTGGTGACACCTGCCTGTAGTCCCAGCTACTGAGGAGGCTGAGGCAGGGGGGTCACTTGAGGCTAAGAGATTGAGGCTATAGTGAGCCATGATCATGCCACTGCACTCCAGCCTAGGTGACAGAGCAAGACTCCATCTCAAAAAAAAAAAAGAAAAAGAAAAAGAAAGAAAGCCATGAAAAGTGGTTGACTCCTTTCATTCTCTTATATATCAGTTTTCAAAATAATGTGTAAGTAGAAACAAGTATTTCTGTGGCCCTGTATTCTTACTGACACTCAGAAAAGTCTCCTCTTGGAAGGGGAAGACCCTTTGGTTTGGTTCCTGAGTGCTTCTGATGTGGTGTCAGC